>NC_138777.1:42551890-42621890 GCF_965119305.1 Pelophylax lessonae | reverse complement strand
TTTGGAAAAATTACGAAAAATCACATTTCACTGCATATAAAAAAAGTAAACAGTAAAGTTAGCCCATTTTTTTTGTATATTGTGAAAGATGATGTCACGCCGAGTAAATAGATACCCAACATGTTACGGATTAAAATTGCGCACACCAGCGGAATGGCGACAAACTACGGTCAATAAAAATCTCCATAGGCAACGCTTTAAAAATTTTTAACGGTTACCAGTTTAGAGTTAGAGTGTAGCTCTTTTTTTAAAATTATTGCTCACATTCTAGGGATCGCGGCGATACCTCACATGTGTGGTATGAACAGTGATTTCATTTGCGGCGTGACTTCCATATACGTTTTCTATCGTGCGCGAGCTAACGCAACGGGGGCGGCTACATTATTTTATTTTTTTTCCTATTTATTTTATTTTTATTTTTTTAATTTTAACACAGGTTTTTAGAAAAAAAAAAAAAACTGATCACTTTTATTGCTGTCACAAGCAATGTAAACATCCCTTGTGACAGCAATATGCAGTGACAGGTACTCTTTATGGAGGGATCGAGAGTCTAAAAGACCCCAGACCCCTCCACTACACTTCCATGTATGCAAAACACCGAAAACTTCATTTTTGAATACAGTCACTTTTTGAATCTGCCGATTTAGCAGCTAAACCGGACGTGACGTCATGGACGCCGCCTCCGGGTTACGTCATCGGAGACCCGATCGAAACCGCTTCCAGCTTTGATCGGGACTCCATCCAGCCGGCGGACATGCCGGCTGGGTGCTCGGGTCTCCCGGTGGGGAGCCGCATCGGTCAATACTGCCGGAAAGCCGACCGCCGGCTCTGAAAAACAGTACCGGGATGATGCCTCTAGCTAGAGGCATTACCCCGGTACAACCGCGCAAAGTCAGCCGACGTAGGTCTACGTCGCTAGACGTTAAGTGGTTAATAAAAATAATTTAACACACTTCTTATTTATTTATTTTATTATCATACTCAAAAATTTATATACAGGGCCATCAGAAAGGAGTGATTGGCTGCGCTGGCATCATAGAGAGCCCATCGGGGTACAATGACTCCCCAAACTGAATTATATACTAGGACTGTAATAATAATAATAATAATAATAAGTTAACACAATTAAAATGTAATAGTTTTAATGTACACCATACGACTTCCCAAAATTAATTTAGCACAATTATAATTTAATACTTTTATTGTACAGCAAATGACTCCCCAAACTGAATTCATACTGTATATAACACATTCATTCTTTGAAAAATTTCAACAGATTATTAATAAAATACAATTTTAATTTAGCAATTTTATCATAGGTGTCCTAAGGCTTTATATACCAAGTCATCAGACTGCAGTGATTGGCTGCACTGGCATTCAGGAGTGCCACCAGGGTACAATGACTCCCCAAAATGAATTATAAACTCACAGTAATAAAATATAAAAAGAAAAAGAACTTGCTTGTAGCTTGGTGTCAGTTCCTCCCTCCATCTTTCCTCCGTCCCCACTGCAGCCTCTCTCCTTATGACTTTATTAGAGTTTGATCACTGGGGTAGAGGAGACCACGGGCTGAAAAACACCTTTGCAATGTGGTGTACAACATGACCTTTACAGTATGTACTTCAACGTGTTGGGGTACCATTTATTTTGAATGGCACCCCAATACACTAATGCAATGCAGCCTGACGCACGCGCCTTGCAGAGCAGCACAATGCATGGTAACGCATGACCATGTGTTCTGACGTATTGCATCAGAAACAAATGACGTATGTCCGTTTTTCATCCATTGCAAAAATGAAAACGCTGTCTTAGTACAACCCATGTTAACACATGAAGCAAGACGCAACACGTAGGGATGGAAAAATGTGCATGGACCTGAAGGAAATGCTACCTCCTGCGTGCAGCAGACTGATGACATCATCTCAGCCTAGGCAAAGTCACTGGACTGGAGCTCAGGGACGTCTGTTTAGTGCCGGTTCACATATATGCAATGCGGGAACCCTGCAAATCCACTGTTCCCACATCGCATTCAACTCGCAGGCAGTTCACACTGCCATATGCGAATCGCTGGGGGTGTCAATGCAAAGTTAACGACACCCCCCGGCTCAGTTCGCATATCGCAGTACGAACTGTCAGTTCGGACATGAACCAGATCCGATTCTGGTGCGGACCCAAAAAAGGGTCCTGTGCGAGTTGTGTTCGAATGCGATGGAAATTTAGCCATACTTTGCATCGCACAGATATCGCATGTGATTTTTAGAGCAGTGCGCTCCGAATCACATGCGATGTCTGTCATCGCACATATGTGAACCGGGACTTAATGTCTTAACACCAGCTGGATGCACATATGTGCCACAGTCTGCTCCTGGTCTCTGGTTAGGCCTCATGCACACGGGACGTTATCAAAACGCCAGTAGAAAGCTGCAGCTGTAGAAGGCTTTTTTCAGCTTTTTTACAGTAGCGTTTTTCGGCTGTAGCTTTTTTTAGCAAGTCTATACTCCCACGAAAGCTTATAGCTCAATAGCTGCGTTTTTTGGCATCTTTCAGCTATTATCAGAGTTGGAGCATTTTTCCAGCTGAAAAACGCTTCTTAAGATAGGGCGACCAGACGTCCCTGGTTTCTGGGGACAGTCCCTGGATTGAGGATACTGTCCCCAGTCCAAGTCTGTCTCCAGTTTTGTCCCCGGATTCAGGGCCGGATTAATGTAAACAGGGCATCCCATGGTGGCTGAGAAACAGCCTGGCGGCTCAGATGCAGACGCCCCCTGCTGGACGATCTCACTGCCGCTCTTGCTGCTGTTCAGGGGAGGAGAGGCAGAGCCAAACATTGACTGTGTGGAGGGCTGAGAACGGGAGATGTGTAGATGGGGGGGTCTGTTTGTAGACAGGTGAGGGCAGTGGGGAGGAGGGGTCAGAGCTGATGCAGCTGCATGGAGAGATGGAGACTTTAGCTGTTGTGGGGGAAGGGCTAAGAGGTGGCTGCAGAGATAATCTGTGAGAGAAGAGCGCAGAGGTGAGCTATGGATGTGGGGGCAGAAGTGTCCTCTGTGCATAGCAAACCTCTAAACCTTGCACTCTATTACTAACACCCTCCTGTATATTATGTAGTCCTGTGCCCAGCTCTCTGTATATTATGTAGTCCTGTGCCCAGCACTCTGTGTATTATGTAGTCCTGTGCCCAGCGCTCTGTGTATTATGTAGTCCTGTGCCCAGCGCTCTGTGTATTATGTAGTCCTGTGCCCAGCGCTCTGTGTATTACGCAGTCCTGTGCCCAGCGCTCTGTGTATTATGTAGTCCTGTGCCCAGCGCTCTGTGTATTATGCAGTCCTGTGCCCAGCGCTCTGTGTATTATGCAGTCCTGTGGCCAGCGCTCTGTAAATTATGTAGTCCTGTGCCCAGCGCTCTGTGTATTATGTAGTCCTGTGCCCAGCGCTCTGTGTATTACGCAGTCCTGTGCCCAGCGCTCTGTGTATTATGTAGTCCTGTGCCCAGCGCTCTGTGTATTATGCAGTCCTGTGCCCAGCGCTCTGTGTATTATGTAGTCCTGTGCCCAGCGCTCTGTGTATTATGCAGTCCTGTGCCCAGCACTCTGTGTATTATGTAGTCCTGTGCCCAGTGCCCTGTGTATTATGCAGTCCTGTGCCCAGCGCTCTGTGTATTATGTAGTCCTGTACCCAGCGCTCTGTGTATTATGCAATCCTGTACACAGCGCTCTGTGTATCATGTAGTTCTGTGCTCAGCGCTCTGTGTATTATGCAGTCCTGTGGCCAGCGCTCTGTGTATTATGTAGTCCTGTGACCAGCGCTCTGTGTATTATGCAGTCCTGTGTCCAGCGCTCTGTGTATTATGTAGTTCTGTGCTCAGTGCTCTGTGTATTATGCAGTCCTGTGCCCAGCGCTCTGTGTATTATGTAGTCCAGTGCCCAGCGCTCTGTGTATTATGTAGTCCTGTACCAAGCGCTCTGTGTATTATGCAATCCTGTACACAGCGCTCTGTGTATCATGTAGTTCTGTGCTCAGCGCTCTGTGTATTATGCAGTCCTGTGGCCAGCGCTCTGTGTATTATGTAGTCCTGTGCCCAGCGCTCTGTGTATTATGTAGTTCTGTGCTCAGTGCTCTGTGTATTATGCAGTCCTGTGGCCAGCGCTCTGTGTATTATGCAGTCCTGTGTCCAGCGCTCTGTGTATTATGTAGTTCTGTGCTCAGTGCACTGTGTATTATGTAGTTCTGTGCTCAGTGCTCTGTGTATTATGCAGTCCTGTGCTCAGCGCTCTGTGTATTATGTAGTCCTGTGCTCAGCGCTCTGTGTATTATGTAGTCCTGTGCTCAGCGCTCTGTGTATTATGTAGTCCTATGCCCAGTGCTCTGTGTATTATGTAGTCCTGTACCCAGCGCTCTGTGTATTATGCAATCCTGTACACAGAGCTCTGTGTATTATGTAGTCCTATGCCCAGTGCTCTGTGTATTATGTAGTCCTGTGCTCAGTGTTCTGTGTATTATGCAGTCCTGTGCCCAGCACTCTGTGTATTATGTAGTTCTGTGCCCAGTGCTCTGTGTATTATGTAGTCCTGTGCTCAGTGTTCTGTGTATTATGCAGTCCTGTGCCCAGCACTCTGTGTATTATGTAGTTCTGTGCTCAGCGCTCTGTGTATTATATAGTCCTGTGCTCAGCGCTCTGTGTATTATGCAGTCCTGTACCCAGTGCTCTATGTATTATTTAGTCCTGTGCCCAGCGCTCTGTGTATTATGCAGTCCTGTGTTCAGCGCTCTGTGTATTATGGAGTCCTGTGGCCAGCGCTCTGTGTATTATGTAGTTCTGTGCTCAGCGCTTTGTGTATTATGCAGTCCTGTGGCCAGCGCTCTGTGAATTATGTAGTCCTGTGCCCAGCGCTCTGTGTATTATGCAGTCCTGTGTCCAGCGCTCTGTGTATTATGTAGTCCGGTGCTCAGTGCTCTGTGTATTATGCAGTCCTGTGCCCAGCACTCTTTGTATTATGTAGTTCTGTGCTCAGCGCTCTGTGTATTATATAGTCCTGTGCCCAGCGCTCTGTGTATTACGCAGTCCTGTGTTCAGCGCTCTGTGTATTATGGAGTCCTGTGTCCGGCGCTCTGTGCATTATGTAGTCATGTGCTCAGCGCTCTGTGTATTATGCAGTCCTGTACCCAGCGCTCTGTGTATTATGCAGTCCTGTGCCCAGCGCTCTGTGTATTATGCAGTCCTGTGCCCAGCACTCTGTGTATTATGCAGTCCTGTCTCCACCGCTCTGTGTATTATGCAGTCCTGTGCCCAGCGCTCTGTGTATTATGCAGTCCTGTGCCCACCGCTCTCTGTATTATGCAGTCCTGTGCCCAGCGCTCTGAGTATTATGCAGTTCTGTCCCCAGCGCTCTGTGTATTATGCACCCCTGTGCCCAGCACTCTGTGTATTATGCAGTCCTGTCCCCAGTGCTCTGTGTATTATGCAGTCCTGTGCCCAGCGCTCTGTGTATTATGCAGTCCTGTGCCCACCGCTCTGTGTATTATGCAGTCCTGTGCCCAGCGCTCTGTGTATTATGCAGTCCTGTCCCCAGCGCTCTGTGTATTATGCAGCCCTGTGCCCAGCGCTCTGTGTATTAAGCAGTCCTGTTCCCAGTGCTCTGTGTATTATGCAGTCCTGTCCCCAGCGCTCTGTGTATTATGCAGTCCTGTGCCCAGCGCTCTGAGTATTATGCTGTCCTGTACCGTATGCCAATAAAAAATAAATAAAAAATATGTCCCCGGATTTAATTTTAAAAATCTGGTCACCTTATCTTAAAGCCCACTAGTTCTGGGTTTTTTTCCAGCCAGAAAATGCCCCTGCCAAAAACTGCTGATAAACTATGTGTGCATGGACACATAGGAGAACATGCTGGGGAGTTTATTGGCTGCAGAAAAAAACGTCTGATGCCAAAAACAGTCGCTGTAAAAACATCCAGAGTGCATGAGGCCTAATGATCGGTAACCAGTGGGATGACAAGCACGGTGCTTACAGGACCGGGGTTCCTATGTAATGGCAGAGGCTCTATAAATGTTTAAAGGGTTGGCTCTCACGGGCTGGAAATGGTTAGGGTCCTTTCACACGGGCGGTGCGCCCGACAGACTCTGTTTTGCTCAGCAGGTGGATGACAGCTCCATCCGGCTCTGTGTGCAGAGACAGAGCTGTCAGATCCCCACTGTCCTCTATTGGAGATTGGATGATAACGCACCGCCTGTCCGTTTTCATCCGATCCTATCCGATCCGATCCTCAGACAGATGGAAAATAGGGTTTTCATCCGTCCGGATTTCACGGACAGGATCAGATCAGATGGCAGCAGGTGTCAGCGGAGATGTCACCGCTAACATCCGCGGCTCCATAGAGGTGCATGGAGCATCCAATCAGATCCGCCTGAAAAACTGACAGATGGACCGGATCGGAAAGCCAGTGTGAAAGGGGCCTTAATGATAAGGTTTTTAAATCAATACTCCCCTTGTAAAAATGACTGAAAAGACTGATAAGTGTACAGTCACACCCCTGTGTGTTTTCAGCAGTACTTTTTCAATGTGATGTATTTTAGATGCAATTAGCATCCATCCTTCTAGAAGGCATATTTTGCTGGAAAGCAGACCATAGAAGCAGCAAGCACCTGCACCAAAACCGCATGCAATTCAGACAGAAATCCCACCGCATTCCTGTCACATGCGATTCTTAGCAGTGTGATTTGAGCCCATTTATTTTGTATTGGCTCAAATCACACCGCAAAGGAATTGGTACTCGGTATCGGCGACTACTTGACCGAAAGTACCAGTACTCACCGGTAAAAATAAACCGTTATTGGTGCAACCCTGGTATCTTCACAGACAGTTGCTGCAATATGGGTAAAACCTTGTAGGGGGCCATAGCTTGGAGACTCTGGTGAACTTCTGTAATGTCCATGCAGAGCAGAAAAATAGATTCACTTGTGTATGTAAACCTCTAACAGCAGGGGCGGCCCGTCCATTGGGGGTGCAGGGTCGCCGCCCCCCTAATCTTCATGCAGGGCACCGGACGCATGGATTCCAATTTTTTTTTTTTTTGAAGCACGTGATTAGATACAGAGGCTCTAATAGGCTTCAAAAAAGGGTGGGCTTGGGACGCAGAGCACTGCGCACTGAGCCCACCCAGTTGTGTGACAATAGCGAATGACTATTCGCTATTGTCACACTGATTCTCCTCCTAGCCAATCAGGAAGACCCATTTCCCGATTGGCCGAAAAGATAGGCCATGCTATTGGCCAAGGAGGAGGAGGGAGAAGACGCAGGGGAAGCCGCCGCCGCTGGGGGAAGTCGCCGCCGCCGCTGCCTGCCCTCCACATCAGTCCAGGGTGGGTGGGAGGGTGTTATGGTGTGCGAGCTGGTGTGGTCCGGGGGGGGGGGGGGGGGAACGGTATGCGAGCTGGTCTGGTCTGGGGGGGGGGGGGTGTATGGTGTGGTCCATCTGCCAACCCCCTCAGCCTATGGAGCACCAGCCGCCACTGCCTAACAGTGAACTCCTCTTATTTTCTCCCTTTTGGTCTCTTGTTTTATTAAAGAGAGAAATTCAAAAACATACCTGTTGATCCTGCCAAAAATCTTGTGAGCTGGTAACTTCCTGTGCTGGACGTTTTAGGTGACATAGTTCTCGGCTATCTCTGGGAACTATAGAACTACATCCCTCTATGTCACAGAGAATATGAGAAGGGTTCCATACTCTTATCCTGTTGTCCCGATACAGGAGGTGACTGAGCATTGTCATCCTGGGCCCGGGAGTGTGTTAATGTAAAAAAGTACAAAAAAACAAAACTAATACTGGCCATACAAGTAAAATCAGTATTAAACATGAAAGCAAACATTTATTTTATTTCAGCATATCGTAGATGTGACGGCCTCATAAGTTTCAAGTTTTAAGCTTTCTTTCTTTCAGTCAAGTCTGTTGTTTTTCAAAAGCACAAGCTCCCCAGCAGAATGTATCAGTTTACAAGGATGAGACAAACCAGTTTAACACTGACAGGGGTACCTACAATGATCAGATTTTTATCCATACAAAACCTTTATACTAAAAAGAAATAAACTGTGTGCTGTAAGTGAAAATAAAGTGTAAGCTAGAATTTGTCTTTAAAGTCATTGTAAAGTCTAAGCCTCGGTTCACACTAGGGCGACCTGTGAGGCGACCTGTGAGGCGACCTGGTCGCCTCACAGGTCGCCTCCCATAGGGAAGCTGCGGACCCGTTCTAATAGGAGCGACACAAGTCGCTCCGACCTAGAAAAAGGGTCCGGAGCTTCTTTGGGGCGACCAGGAGGCGACCGCCATAGACGTCAATGTTATGAAGTCCGTGGCGGCCGCTCCGAGGTCGCGGCACGCTGCTCGCACCGCGATCTCGGAGGTCGCCCCGGGAAGTAGCGTTGCGGTAGGGTGAACCGGCGCTAATTCTTTTCTTTAAAAAAAAATAAAAATAAATAACAAACATGTTATACTTACTTCCTCTGTACAGTTGGTTTTGTACAGGGCAGCCCAGATACCACTCTTCTTGGGTCCCTTGTTCCTGCTCCTGGCCCCTCCCTCCTGTCAAGTCCCCCATAGCATGCAGCTTGCTATGGGGGCACCCAAGCTGAGCTGTAGCTCTGTGTGTCCATTCAGATACAGAGCTGCCATTAGGCCAGATTCTCCAGAGCAAAACGGGGGTGGGGGGAGGCAAAGGAAGGGAAACTAAGGCCCTGTTCACACGGGGTGGATCTGTTTTGACGGACTCTGCTTGCTCTGGGGATCGCTCCGTTGATCCCCACTGAGCAGGCGGATGACAGGTCCATCTCCACTCACTGTGCAGAGACCTGTCAGAGTCCCGCTCTCCTCTATGGGGAGATCAGATGAAAACGGATCGCCTGTCAGTTTTCATCTGATCCGACCTGCTGGACAAATGGTGAACATATCTCCAATCGTCTGCAGATCTTGTCAGGTCGGATGCCAGGCGGGTGTCATCCACCTCCCCCATAGAGGAGAATGGGTGGCCCGATCAGGTCAGCCTGAAAAATTGACAGGCGGACCCAATCAGTCAAGTGACTAGCCTCAGGTGCTACACAGAGATTAAATAAATCCATAAGGTACAGAAGTTGTACCTGTTTGTCTGCAGCTTGTCCTGTACATCCTTGTATAATAGAGAGAAAGGATCTTTCAGAGAATCACAAAGCAGGGGGTGGGAAGCTGCAGTTACACACTGTACAAGTGCTCTGAGAGCCAAACAGGGCCATCTTTAACGTGGGGCAAAAGGGGAAGCTGCCCAGGGCCCAATCATTGTTGGGGGGGGGGCAAAGCAACTGCCCCTTGAGCCCGCAAATAATTTTACTGTGTAGCGGGGTGCAGCCGATGCTCCATTTGCTCTCGGCCGGTTTATAAAAGCGGCCCCACTGCGAGTGTGACAGGGGAGAGGCAAGGTGTGGGAAGTATTTGTCGGAGCCCAGTCGTCCAGCTCCTCCCTTTGTCAGCACCAAAGAGGCTTTTACAGGAAGTGAGGTAGAGCAGCCCAGAGTTCCTCCACCCCTTCTCCGGTCAGCAACGCTAAGATGAAAGACTCACAGTGGGCTGTGTGGTTTGCTCTCTTTCACCCCTCTCCTGTCAGCAGTGGGCGGAGGGGGGGGGGGGGGGTTTGGAATGATAAAGTAGGGGATGGACCAGATTAGCTTACAGAGGGGGGCACTGAGTTACAGGAATCAGTGTGCAGTAACCTCTAGCAACCCAATCAGTGAGCGGTAATGGTGTGCAGTAACCTATAGCAACCTAATCAGTGAGGGGTAATGGTGTGCAGTAACCTATAGCAACCAGTGAACAGTAATGATGGGTAGTAACCTCTAGCAACCAATCAATGAACTGCAATGATGTGCAGTAACTTCTAGCACCCCAATCAGTGCGCTGTAATGGTGTGGAGTAACTCCTAGCAACCCAATCAGAGAGCGGTAATGAGAAGCAGCACCCTCTAGCATATCTAGCAAATCATGAGCTGGGATGGTGTGCAGTTACCTCTAGCAAGCGATCAGTGAGCGGTACTGATGTGCAGTAACCTACCATCCAATCAGTGAGTGGTAATGGTGTGCAGTAACTTCTAGAAACCCAATAAATGAGCGGTAATGATGTGCAGTAACCTCTAGCAACCAATCAGTAAACAATACTGTTGTGCAGTAGCCTATAGCAACCAATCAGTGAACAGCAATGATATGCAGTAACTTCTAGCAACCCAATCAGTGAACTGTAATGGTGTGCAGTATCTCCTGGCAACCCAATCAGAGAGCGGTAATGAGGAGCAGTAACCTCTAGCAACCAATCCATGAGCTGTGATGGTGTGCAATTACTTCTAGCAAGCAATCAGTAAGCGGTACTGATTGTGCAGTAATCTACCATCCAATCAGTGAGTGGTAATGGTGTGCAGTAACCTCTACAAACCCAATCAGTGAGCGGTAATGATGTGCAGTAACCTCTAGCAACCAATCAGTAAACAATACTGATGTGCAGTAACCTATAGCAACCAATCAGTGAACAGCAATGATATGCAGTAACTTCTAGCAACCCAATCAGTGAGCGGTAATGGTGCGCAGTAATCTCTAGCAACCAATCTGTGAGCTGTGATGGTGTGCAGTTGCCTCTAGCAACCAATTAGTGAGCGGTACTGATCTGCAGTAACCTAGCAACCAATCAGTGAGGTGTAATGATGTGTGGTAACCTCTAGCAACCAACTAGTGAGCAGAAAGGATGTGCAGTAACCTCTAGCAACTAATCAATGAGCCTGGACCAATCAGTGAGTGTGGATCAGTTCCTTATGGTTGCATTATTAAAGTGATTCTGAAAGGCTTTCTTTTAAAAAAGAAATTAAATAACAAACATTATACTTACCTGCTCTGTGTAATGGTTTTTCTCCACGTCTCGGGTTCCCCCCGCTAGCGTTCCAAGCCCCTCCTTCCTGCCGAGTGCGCCCAGAGTAAGCAGCTTACAATGGAGGCACCCAAGCAGGCTCATTCCAGAGCTGCATCTTAGCTCCGCCCCCTCTCTCTTCTCATTGTTTTGTGCTCTTTACTAGATCAAGATGCTACTCAGGTGAGTAGGTGAGGGCTGCTGGACAGAGGTGTTTTGCCTTCATGCATAAAATGCATGAAAGAAAAAAAAACCTTAAATCTTTAGAACCACGTTAAAGTTTTTTGAGTGTGTGTGTGCCCAGGGTCCAATCAATATTAAAGACAGCCCTGGAGCTGATTGAAGGGGAGGGTAGGACCCCTCCTTTTACACAGCAGGCAGGAACAGAGCTGATAAATGAAAAAAATATATAAATAAAAGCTGCTACTAAAGGTCCAATTATGCAATTGGAATGTAATAAGTGAATAAAAAATCTAGTGCGCTAATATAAAATATATATTGTGTGTCAATACTGTATATAAAAAATTGAAAACACATAGGATGAAAGGATCATATGCATGGGCGTAGGAACCGGGGGGGACGGGGGGGACACATCCCCCCCAGGAAATAATGCGGGGGGGACGGGTATGCTGAAATCCCCCCCAGTTTAGCCGTGGCGCGTCCGAGCGCAGTACAATTGAATGTACCGCGCTCGGACCGCGCAGCCGCAGACGTGGCGGCCAGGGAGCAGCAGTGCGCCCGACCCGCCCATTCTGTGACAATAGCGAATGAGAATTTGCTATTGTCACACGGATCCTCCTCCCGGCCAATCAGGGAGCGGGTCCTCCCGCTTCCTGATTGGCCGAAAGGCAAACACCGTGCCATTGGACGAGGAGGAGGCGCCGCGGGAGGACTGAAGACTCGGAGACGCATGGAGCCGGGGACTGAAGAGAAGCTGCGAGAGAGGTAAGTGCGGGGGGATCGCTGGCACTCTGCAATTGGGGGCAATGTGTGGCTGGCACTCTGCAATCATTGGGGGCAATGCTGTGGCTGGCACTCTGCAATCATTGGGGGCAATGCTGTGGCTGGCACTCTGCAATCATCAGTGTTGGGGTAGTTACTCAAAAAATGTAACTAGTTACTAGTTACTAGTTACTTCTGTAAATTGTAATGAGATTACTTTACAGTAAAACCTTGGTTTGAGAGTAACTTGGTTTAAGAGCGCTTTGAAAGACAAGCAAAATTTTCAAATAAATTTTGACTTGATATACAAGCAATGTCTTGATATACAAGTAGCCTCAAGTCACAGCTGAGTATAAAAGAGAAGAGAGGCGCCTCTAAGTGTAGCAATATGGTTAAATTTAATGAAGGTACAACATTTAGAAACTCACATGGTTGATGATTGGAATAGGCACATCTAAGGATGCAGGCATCCAGGCTAAAGCTGTCCAAATAGACCATCCTCCGCACCGCCATCTACGTCATCCCTTCCATGCTGCCCCACGCTTTCAGATTGCTTTACTGCAGGGTGGTCTTCCCGGTCAGAATTACAGACTGGCAGCTGGAGGTGCAGAAGATGGTCTATGTGGACAGCTTTACCCCGGATGCCTGCATACTTAGATGTGCCTGTTTTATTCATCAACCATGTGAGTTGCTAAATGTTGTACCTTCATTAAATGTAACCATATTGCTACACTTAGAGGCGCCTCTCTTCTCTTTGATACTCTGTAGCTCCTGCTGGATTTTGCTTCTAATCCCCTTGTGGAAGCGGCTATTTGTGGATGGACATTTTATGGTTATATAACCTATCGCAATGCTATAATCTTTTTATATGGACTATAAACTGAAGGATTTATGAATAAATGGTTGTGGAACGAATCATCTGAGTTTCCATTATTTCTTATGGGGAAATTCGCTTTGATATAAGAGTGCTTTGGATTACAAGCATGTTTCCGGAACGAATTATGCTCGCAATCCAAGGTTTTACTGTACTAGTTACTGCATTTAAAAAGTAACTTCACTACTTATTACTTTACTTTCCTCTTTCTTAATTGACCGTGTAGAAGAAGATACATGACACTCTTTCTGCATAGAGTTTATTGTATGAACACAGGCTTTGGGAAACATGAGAACAAAACCTGAAAAAACAGAATAAACATAAAGTGCAACAAAAAGTCATAAACTTCATCCCTCTCTATTCTTCGAAATAACGATTGTATCGCACGGCTTGGGTAACGCAGGAAAGCGCGTTCCTATAGCCTAGTAAAGTAGTGTAGTTACTTCTTATAGCCTAGTAAAGTAGTGTAGTTACCAATATTAGTATTGTAACTAGTTACTTTACTTAGTTACCAAAAAAAGTAATTTAGTTACTGTAATTAGTTACTTTGTAACTAGTTACCCCCAACACTGGCATTCATTAGGGGCAATGCTGTGGCTGGCACTCTGCAATCATTGGGGGTCCTTTCCTGTTCCTTGGGGGGTCCTTTCCTGTTCCTTGGGGGGTCCTGTCCTGTCCTTGGGGGTCCTGTTCCTTTGGGGGGTCCGGTCTTATCCTGAGGGGTCCTTTCCTGTCTTTGGGGGGTCCTGTCTTGCCCTGGGGGGTCCTGTTCTGTCCTACAAACACAGGCTGGCAGGCGGGTGGAGGGGGGCGTGCACAGCGGAGTGGCATCATGCAAGACGTCTCACCAGCATAGGGAGAGTGCGCGGCGCGCACCAAGCACCCAGCCTAGGCGGCCAGACCTAAAGCGCATGCGGGAGTGGCGTCACATGGACAGTACTGACTGACTACCTAGCAGTCTGTCCACTGTGTGTCGGGGACCGGGACCGGACAGTGAGGAGGTTCCGGCGGCAGCGCAAGGCAAGGCACTGGCAGCAAGCATATGCCAGCCCAGCCAGCAAGCCAAGCAGCAGCACCAGCACTAATTTTTATTAATGCCATGGGATTCATTTGGGGGTTAATTTTTATTAATGCTATGTGGGTTATGTGGGATATAATAAACAAATTCGATGAATTAATTGTATTGCACACACACACACTCTCTCTCTCGCAGTTTACTGAAAAAGCATATACCTGGCGAGTAAAAATGCTGTCCCCCCCCCCAGATTTGTGTGGGTTCCTACACCCTTGATCATATGATCAAGACCCTCCTGTTTCAGTAGAAGCTCGTTTGTAAGGAAACGTGTCAGAGGAGGCACCGCACCGTCACGTGTCCTGTCTGCGCTGCATGCAGCCGCGGCGTTCTACAAGTTCATGTATATCGCTTCTTAAAATCATCCGAACTGTAAGTGCATGTCTATTATTTGCAATAAATCTGTTTAGAGGTAATGCACTATCGTTTGCCTCCTCATTTTTTCCCCTGGGTATACTCTTCTCCCATAGCAATATATGGTATGGTTTGATCCTTGCTCTGGACTATCTGGATCTGTTCTCATCTTATTAAAGAGAAGTAATATTTGCCATCAGATGATCCTGGCCTTTATATATTGTTGTCTGGTAAGAGGCTTTGAGTGCTCACAAGTGGATAGTGGGACTTCACCTACAGTGCACCTGAGTGATTTTGAGTTGGATTGGCACTTCCATTATTTCCGTCTGGTTAGAGCAGAACTTGTGTGGTGGAGGGATTATCAAACTGCACCTGTGGATTTTGGAGATATCATGTTTTGCTGTTTTTTGCACCAGTGAATTATGGACTTTTCATTTTTGTCACATTTATGCACTTGATCATATGATCCTTTCATCCTATGAGGAACAGAGCTGAGGCTGTCAATCACAGGCTGTGTGCTGGAGATCCCTCCTGATACCTTTTTACCTCTTGGTGGCAGGAGAACTTGTCAGAAGTAGCTCATGCAGCTAGCAGAGGAACAAAGAAGCAGACAGAAATGATGCATAGCAGTTGATATACAAATTTTGCTTTGGGGGGGGGGTGACCAGGTTTAACATTGGAGTCTATGGCGGGGGGAGGCCTGGTTCTTGGGGTCACTGCTCCGCGCCCTTTCATCCCCAAGACTCCAAATTTTTATCAGCCGTAGGGAAGGGTCTTGCCCACCTACGATAAAATTTTGGGGTATCCAGCTCCTTTGGTTCGCCCGTGACAGCAATTTTCCCATGGCGGTGTGTGCGCCCCCTCCTCCTCTCAATCAGCTGTTCGCTAAGTCTTAGAATTTCATCGGACCTTGAAAATGTCTTGTGCGCATGCGCACCGGGGCTCGCACCAGCTGGGTTATGACGTAGCATCACCGGAAGTGACGAGGTCCGGAAATTTCATGGGTCCGACAAAATATTAGAACAGCGGCTCCGATGTCCGCCGGTCACTCGCGATCCCCCGCTGGAGAGGGAGAAAGGCACGCGGCTGATGTAAACAAAGCCGCCTGTCATTCTCCCTGATGTAACTGCAGAGATCATACAGTCCTGCTATGTAGGATCGTATGTCTCTGTGGTTACATCACAAGCCACGCCCCCCACAGCTAAAATCATGTCCCTAGGGATACATTTAATCCACTGATCATCAATAAAGTTATCCCCTTCCCTGCCAGTGTCATTTTTACAGTAATAGTGCATATTTATAGCACTGATTACTGTAGTAATGTCACTGGTAACCCCAAAAGTGTCGAAAATGTCAGTCAAGGGTCCGATCTGTCTGCCGCAATGTGGCAGTCCCGCAAACAAATAAAAAAAAAAAAAAAAATCGCAGATCGCTGCCATTACGTTAAAAAAAAACAATAAAAATGACATAATCTTTCCCGTAGTTAGTAAACGCAATCACTTTTGCGCAAACGTATCAAAATTCGCTTATTGCGTTTTTTTTCACCAAAAATATGTAGCAGAAAACAAATTAGCCTAAAATGTTAAAGAATTTAGATTTTTACATTTTTGGGGGGGGGGGAATTTCATATAAAAAAAAAAAAGTGAAAAATATTGGGTTTTTTTTTCAAAATTGTCTCTAAAAATTACATATATATTTCCCATAGTAGACGCAATAAATTTTGCGCAAACCAATCAAAATACGCTTATTGCAATTTTTGTTACCAAAAATATGTAGCAGAAAACAAATTGGCCTAAAATGTTAAAAAAATTAGATTTTTACATTTTTTTTTTATTTTTTTGAGAATTTCATATAAAAGAATGTGAAAAATATTGTAATTTTTTCAAAATTGTTGCTCGTTTTTTGGTTTATAGCACAAAAAGTAAAATTCGCAGAGGTGATCAAATACCACCAAAAGAAAGCTCAGTTTGTGGGGAAAAAAAGACGTCAATTTCATTTGGGTACAGCGTCGCACGACCGCGCAATTGTCCGTTAAATTCATGCATTGCCGAATCGCAAAATAGGCCCTGGTCTTTGAGTGGTTAACACAGGAACCCTTGAAATAATTTTCAGGTCTCGGGGAACCCCTGCTAATAATGACTATTTTTACAACTCATCTGTTGTATTTTTACAACTCATCTGTTGTATTTTTACAACTTATCTGAGAGGCAGAAATTGCTCGTTGCTCAAGGAACCCCCCCCCCCCCCCCCAGCAACCTCTGGAGGAACCCCGGCTGAGAACCACTGCTATAGAGGGATATACTTTGTTCAGATTTCATGTCTGAGGTTTACAACCCTTATAACTTGGTAGCCGTGATTGGCAAAAAAACAGTCCTCTGGGCAACTCTGTGTCACTGTCTGTTCTTTTCTGAAGATCTCTTGTGGCGTATTTCCGGAACATTTCCTCTGCAAACCTTGACATTGAAATCTTATGTCAGTTCCCATTTTCTGCAACAGCTTTTTATTGTTTTCAAATCCATCATAACAGAAATTTTAGATTGTGTTCTCCCTTTCAGGGGTTTTATTTTTTTTTCTAGGTATGAACCATCAATTCTTTCTATTTAAAAAAATGTTAGATGATGTTTAAAGCGGAACTAAACCCATCCAATTAACGGTTTAAAAAGATAAAAAAATAAAAGTTGCATTCTCAGCATCCCGGGATTGCTGTCACATTTGCTTGTGCTTTCTACCAAACTGTCAACCCATCAATGGGCTGATGTCATAACTAATCACATTCAATTTTTTTGCCCTTGGCTCAATGAAAGAGCAATTCTGATTGGCTGCTGGGAGGGAAGGGATGAAACCCTCTGCATATTACATCTCAGTCTATTAGCTCCATTTTCTCCTCCTTCTCCGAGTTCCCTGCTGAATTCCTGTTTATCATGAAGGACAAAAGAAACACAAGAGACTGCAGCTGAAAATACATTTATGGTACAGCATTATATTTACATACAGCTTGTGTAGAATTTACATACATGTAAAATGACTGACCTCAGCCCAGCCACGCTCTGCTGCTCCATTATAGGATATGAATCCCTCCATTGCTGCCAGGAGGAGACACTGCGGCTGATGTAAGAAGAAGGCAGGAAA
This sequence comes from Pelophylax lessonae, assembly GCF_965119305.1. Lineage (NCBI taxonomy): Eukaryota > Metazoa > Chordata > Amphibia > Anura > Ranidae > Pelophylax > Pelophylax lessonae. The sequence goes on along the minus strand of NC_138777.1, from coordinate 42,604,610 downwards.
TGGATTGCCACTTATAGCAACCAATGAGGAACTAGGTTTACATTTTTAAACACAGGCAGCAACAGGGCCAGTTAGAAACAGGTTGGTTGCTATGGGCAACAGGTATTACCAACTGCATGCTGTTTATATAACTGCTTCTATGGTCAGTTTAGAGCCACCCATCATGGTGTGCCAAGTAGAAGGACTCATGCACAGGGAAGCATGGGACCATACAGGGTTATTTCTGCACCATACTTGTGTAATCTTGTGCATTGATGTGATCCTGTAATCGCAGCTTGTGTGTGCCCAGGAGTTTTAGCACGTGTGTAAGTTTATGCAACTACAGCCTATACCCGCATACAGCTGCCTATAGGGCTGCTTTTACTGTGAGGAGTTTTTTTTTTTTTTTCAAGAGCTTTTGCATTAACTACTTAAGGATTAGGCCTTTTTCTGACACTTGTTGTTTACAAGTTAAAATAATTTTTTTTTGCTAGAAAATTACTTCGAACCTCCAAACATTTATATATATATATATATATATATATATATATATATATATATATATATATATATATATTTTTTAGCGGAGACCCTAGAGAATAAAATGGAGATCTTTGCAATATTTTTTATCACTCCGTGTTTGCGCAACAGCCTTACAAATGCAATTTTTTTTTAAAAAATACACTTCTTTGAATTAATAAAAAAGAAACCAGTAAAATAAGCCCGATCTTTTTTTTTTCTATAATGTGAAAGATAATGTTACGCCGAGTAAATAGATACCCAACATGTCATGCTTCAAAGCTACGCACACTCGTGGAATGGGGACAAACATTGGTACTTAAAAATCTCCATAGGCGACACTTTAAAAATTTCTACAGGTGACCAGTTTAGAGTTAAGCCCCGTACACACGCAACGATTATCGGCCGACCGATCGTCCGACTTTTGTCCAGAGTGGTGTTTTGTTGGTTGGAATGTGCCTAGACTGCACACAAATTTTCTCGCCCAACAAAAATCTGCTTCAGAAGTGATGTCATGTGTTGGTTTGCTTTCTTTGTGTTTTTTCTTCTCTGAGCATGCCCAGTCTTGCTCATTAGATTTTTGTCTGACGAAATCTGTACTGACTGACGGAAAATCGGCCGTTGTGTTGACGGCCAACAAAAATTTTATAGTATGCACACCAGATTTTTTTCGGCCGAAAAGTCGGAGTCGGTTGTCGGAACATCATACTAACAAGCCGAAAATCGGCAGATCGGACGTTGGCTGAAAATTCCCTGCCAATTTTCGACGTGTGTGTACGGGGCTTTACAGAGGAGGTCTGGGATTATTGCTCTCGCTCCAACGATCCCGGCGATACCGCACATGTGTCGTTTGAACACCGTGTACGTATGTGGGCGCAACTTGCGTATGTGTTCGCTTCTGCGCGCGAGCCAACGGGGGCTTTCATTTTCTTTTTTTCCTATTATTTTAGCTTTTATTTTTACACTGTCCTTTAAAAAAAAAAAAAAAACAGTACATTTTGATCACTTTTATTCCTATTACAAGGAATGTAAACATCCCTTGTAATAGAAATAAGCAGGACAAGACCTCTTTAATGTGAGATTTGGGGTCAAACAGACCTCAGATATCACATCTACAGTAAAAAAAAAAATCATTTTTTTTTTTTCATGATGAAAGAAATGGGCTCTTTAAGGCCGTTGGGAGGAAGCGACGTACAACTTCGCTCTGGTCCTCCAAGGCCATAGAGTCAAGTGGGGGCCATCTTGCCCTCACTCGACTTCCTGCCGGAGAGGAGAGCGGACCGGTTAGTTTTCCCCACTACCAACGCCTCCGGCAAGTGGCGGGGGGGAGGGGTGCACCTCTCCTGACACCCATAAATGGTGATCCTGCAGCGAATCCACCGCTGAGACCACCCTTATGGTAAAGTGGACCGCCCGCCCTTTAAAAAAAATACCAGGGTTCTGGCAGCTATCTGCTGCCAGAACCCCCGGTATTTAACGTCAAAGTACCGACGTAAATACACGGTGGGCAGTCTGGAATAATTAAAAAAAAATAATAAAGCACCTGAAAAGCTCAAGAAAAATGCATCCTCTTTAAAATCAATGAATGTGTTCACACCGGAACAGTGCGCTTCCATTGCGGTGAAAAAAAATCCTGTAACATTTTTGGAAAAAAACCTCACCAAAAACACACCTTTCCCATAAAAGCATTGGAAAATGCAGTAAAAACACACCCACCATGCGTTTTTGGGTCACATGTCCTATAAAAACCACACACATGGAAAAATTATATATGGGTTTTTGCAGCAGATCAGCGTGAAAGCAGCCTAAATGAATGGCTGTATGCAGGTATATACTATAGTTGCATAAACTTGCACAGGTGCCAAAATTCCTGACACACAAATTACGAGCACAGATTCACACCAGTATAGGAGATAACACAAGAACGCCATATACTTACGTACGGCTATTCATTATCATGGGCGGCTGTACACCGCAGTTTTCCAGGTGTGGAAATATGCCCACAGTGTACTCTGTACAGCCTCACGCGCCTGTGTGCATGGGGCCTAAGCGGTTTTCAGTGTTTAGCGGAATGCAGCTCATTAAAGGGGTTCATAGTTACATATTAGTTTAGGTTGAATAAAGACAACAGTCCATCCAGTTCATGTATCTGTAACCCATGGTATGGAGGAACGGGTCCTATTTCCTCCAAATATATTCAGCGCATGGATCCAACGCACAGATACTTTATTGGGATCGACTGATATTGGTTTGTCGTTGCCAATACCAATAATTTGGCCATCACATATCGGTATCGGCCGATATTTTGTACATCCTATGTCGGGGTCCGAGACTAGTCTTCTCCTCCTCCAACCATTAGGTGGTGATGCTCATGTACGGGTAAAATGATGTCACATGGCATAATTCCATTTACAAATGTTACTGAATATGCCACTCACATATGTACAAATGAAAGATATAAGCAATTCCACATTAGCAGATCTGCTGGCAGATCGGTATCTCTCACCCACTTTCTGTTAGTGAAACCCGGGTGATACCGCTCCGTCTGGCATACAATCTCTGAGGTCACGTGCGTGGTCATGCCTGGCGTGACCACGTGACCTCTGAGATCGTCATCGTATGCCGGATGGAGTGGTATTACCCGGGTGTCACTTATGGCAAGTGGGTGAGAGACGGATCGGTATCACTTACAGCAAGTGGGTGAGAGACAGATCGCCATCGGGCGGGTGGGAAATAGAGCGGGCGAGAAACAGAGCCGTATTGAGTGGAAGCCGAACAGAGCGGTATCACTTACGGCAAGTGGGTAAGAGATGCCAATCTGCTAATGTGGAATTGCTTATATCTTTGATTTGTACACATGTGAGTGGCATATTCAATAGCATTTCTAAACGGAATGATGCTGCTATGTGACATCATTTTACCCTTACATGAGCAATATTTGGAATATCGGCCAGTTGCGGGGCTCATACAGATATTTCAGCAAAAGTCCATATCGGCCCTCAATCTATCGGCATTGCCGATAATCGGTCGATCCCAAATAGAACCCCCCCAGCCACAGGTGTGCATGGGCCAAAACCTGCAGCTAAGAAAACATGCAGACACACATGGACATGTTTGGGTAGCATCCCTTAGCAAACACCATTACTGACCCAAGAAAAATTTTAGAGATTTTAGCTAGGCCTATTATTGCACCCAACACTACATTTGTAGATTAGAGGAGTTTTCCTTTAATCCCGACAGTATAAACAGATTTACAGCAAAGCATATTTTAGGGCTTATGGACACTTAGGGCCGTACATCCCCCAGATCAGTGTATTTCTGTGTCTGTCATCGCCAGGAAGCGCGTGTGTGTGTGGGCATAGAGATATATATACACACACACATACATATATATATATATATATATATATATATATATATATATACACACATCTAATATATATATATATATATATATATATATATATATATACATATACATACATACACACACACACATACATACACACACACAATATATATATATATATATATATATATATATATATATATACACACACATATATATATATATATATATAGATCTAATATGTATATATATATATATATATATATACACACACATACATACACACACACTATATATACACACACATATACACATAGAGGTATATATATATATATATATATATATATATATATATATATCTCAATGACAGGCTGAAATGGTCCACAGCCCTGTGCATATAACACTCCTGCAGCAAATACTCTTGGTTAGGGACAGATTGGGAGTCCCTGGATGAAGACAGTTTATGTCCAGGTACAGAGATCTGTCCCTAACAGGTAATGTGGTTTATGTACAGACAGCCCCATAGAGTGTCAGCCTGTCATTGATTTGCACAGCTTTCCTGTCTGCAGCCAATCGGTAACACCTGGACGCACCCACCACAGATAATGCAGATCTGGAAGGTGTACAATCCTAAGCTTCCATGTGCTTGAGCCTTATGTGAGAAAACAAAATCCTGAGTACAGGATACATTGCGATGCCTGTTCAAAAGAGACATCACAAAGTATATTACCATACTTTGGAACAAGCTTATAAAGATTTAGGCTATCCAATAAAATGTTCAATATCTTTGTAAATTAAAGAAAAACAGGTTTCTTCCCAACCTTAAAGCCCAATAGAAAACCCGGCTCAAATGCTAAAACTAAAATCAGTGTTCAGCAAAATAATCATAGGCGTGCGCACAGGGTGTGCTGGGTGTACCTGGGCACACCCTAATCACCTAGGGCACATTAGCATTATCGCTCTGTTTGCCAGTGAGGAGATGGGAAAGATCTCCCTCGGACCTGCTCTGCCATAAGAGAAGTGCCACACACTTCTATTTCACTTTGCCAGCAGGGAGAGTAATGTACGGGGCCATATACATGTAGGCAAACACATGCATGTGTATTTAAACTTTGGGGTGCACACCCTAATGCAATAGGCTGCGTACACCTATGAAAATAATATGTGTTCTGTGTCTCCCCTTTGTTTTTTTGGGGTAATTATCAGGCAGCCCAAGGAGGAAAGGCCCTTTTCTCATAGATTGATATAGACAGACGGATTTCACACAAAGTGCAGCAGTCTTCCTCTGCAGAAGAAATGCAGAAACAAGGGACTATTTGGCTGGGGCATGATTAACCAAAATGAGGTAAGACATGGAACACCTATTCATTTATTTTGCTGATTTTTTTTTTTTTTGTCATTTGGGCAGAGAATTTAATTGAGTTTAAAGGGCTCATGAACACGGGCGTATAATACGCTGCCTCCAGATCTGTACCATTTACAGTTTTATATGGATCTGAACGTTTACATGCGTAATGAGTAAAAAAACATGACCATGTAAGCAAATGCCTGGTCATTCAGGGCCAGGGGCACGATGTAAATATAAGCAGTATGTAGAATGTGGTGGCGAATGACTGAATGACTGAATTCTGCATCAATTACACACTGTTGATGTTTAAACCTCCCCCCCCGGCCCTGAATGAGTTACTAATTAGGCCTCACGCACACTGCACATTATAAAAACGCCAGTAGCTTTAGCTGTAGAATGCTGCGTTAAAAACGCAAGTTTTGCAGTAGCGTTTTTTAGCAAAACTATACTCCCACAAAAGCTTATGGCTTGAAAACGCTGAAAAACGTGGCAACTCAGCGTTTTGAGTATTAGAGCGTTTTTACAGCTGAAAAACTCCAAAAAACCAAAAACAGCATTTGTAAAAACATCCAGTGTGCATGAGGCCTTAGACCAGGGGTCTTCAAACTATGGTCCTCCAGTTGTTGAGGAACTACAATTCCGATCATGTCTGGTCATGTATGTGATAGGGATGCACCGATCTGATATTAGGATCGGATATTGGCGCCGATACTGCCACAATAGCTGGATCGGTAAATTGACCGATCCACGGCCAATCCGGTTTTGCTGAGTCCCGGCTCAGCCGTCCCTTACTTGGTGTAGTAGTATGGGATGGGAGCCTCTACTTCCTGTATAGGTCCGGCCAGGGCTTTTTTTCCTCAGAGAATAGGTGAAGGAACTCCCCCCTCCTTTCCGAGTCACCCCTTTTCTCTGCCCCCACCCACCTCTGAGCATCATTCCTTGCGTCCAATCCCTCTGCTCACCTCCCAGTACTGCCCTTTTAGAGAATAAAGAACTACGTATCATTTTGAGGTGCAGAATAATCTGTATAGAATTTGGAAAGGATAACAAGAAAAGCAGTAAAATAGATCCCCTGCAGCCAGTAACAATAGGGCCCCCGCCAGCAACAATAAATAGATCCCCCTAACAACAACAGACCACCCGAAACAATATTTTCCCCCTAGCATCAATAGACTGTTAGCCAGCAACAATAGACCTCTCTCTCAAAAGTAGATCTCTCCCAGCAACAACTGATCCGCAATATAAAACCCACCCCCAGCAACAGTAGATCCCCCACCAGCAATAATAGACCTCCTCAGCAACAAAAAACCCCCATGAAAAAAATAGATCCCCTTCAGCAAGAATGAATCCCCCAATCAATAGACCCTGCAGCACACCCCAGCACCCCTTGCAACTACAAATAGTCAGTGCTGGAGGTGCCGGAACTGCGTTCCCCCACGTTCCCGCTGAAAAATAGCCCTGGGCCCGGCTCACAGGCGGAGTGATATCAGATGCACTCCGCCTGTGAATGGAGGAGCCATACACAATGCAGCGGCTTTGCTCTGTACTGCAGCCGCATGCATATTGTGTATGTGTGTAGTTTCGGATCGGTATCGGTAGATACACAATGCCAGATATCGGTATCGGGACAAGAAAAGTCGGATCGGTGCACTCCTAGTATGTGAATGTCAGAGTTTCACAATGCCTCATGGGATGTGTAGTTCCACAACAGCAGGAGGGCCGTAGTTTGAGAATCCCTGCCTTAGGCAGTGATGGTACAGAATCAACTTCAGAATGATTGATTTTGTACACAGTATGCCTGTCAACCCTTCTGCAAATTTCTCCACCCCTGTGCATGAGCCCTAGGAGGACGCAGTGCATATTGTGTTGTTTACTATGCTGAAGTCTGGTCCATCTTTAGCACCTATGTACAAGGGCTTTCTGTGAAATGCTGACTTGAGCACAGTGCTGCTAACACGGATGCGTCCAAGTGCAAACAGCAGCAAAAAGCTGCGTTCACCTTGCAATACTAAAGCAACATAGTAGGACCTGCTGAACCCAAAATCCGTGCAAATCCTACCATAAACTATAGCACTGAGATAACCTGGGACCTGCATTTGATACGCACTTCAAACAAATGTCAATGCTCGCGTACACAAGTCCTTGGGTCCTGTCAAGTCCTAGTTGCATGTACACAAACCAGGCTTAGTTTGGGACGGTGACATCCCCAGCAAGCCCTGGAAGCTGCATGAGGCCAATTCTCCCACAAACATCCTTATTTGAGATTCTCCATTTGAGATGCTATACAGCCCCCTTCACTGGTTAGAAGGCTGGCAGGAAGACACACTGAGCTATGCCCGAGTACAAAGCACCTAGGTTTCTTATGACCTGAGTGGTTCTCTTTAAAGAGCAGGCTTTCAAATGAATGCTTTAGCTTTTAGCAACTTTACAGTGAGAATTTCTTCGACATGATCTTATGATCGCAGTTCTAGCAGTCAGACATGGCTGGGTGAGAGGTGGAACATTGCTAAAAATATTCTATACATCAGTATACACAGATTATCAACAAAGTCCATAGCAGTTCCCATTGCGTATACAAGGGTCCCATCATGTAGCCAGTATTATTGCGGTCCCAGTCAGGCAGTAGTGTCGCTCAGGGCCTGGGCAGAGGACATTACATCCAGGATCTTCTGTAATATGCATGCATCGCCTGTCAGGAAAGAGAAGCAAAAGAGTCAATGTAGATTTAAAATGGAAGTTATGCTAAGTGCTATTTTCAGCTAAAACGTTCACCTAATACAGGGGTCTTCAAACTTTGGCCCTCCAGTTGTTCAGGAACTACAATTCCCATCATGCCTAGTCATGTCTGAATGTCAGAGTTTTACAATGTCTCATGGGATGTGTAGTTCTGCAACAGCTGGAGGGCCGTAGTTTAAGAATCCCTGACCTAATATAATCCAAATGTAATGTCAGAAAACAGCAAATCCTGTGAAAATATGGCTAATAGGATCCCCATGCTCCCCGCACAGCCACGCTGATTTCAAATTTGGCAGCTGTGGGTCTTTCACCTTGTGCTACCTTATGAAAAAGCTTTTGTGACTAATACCTGGAAAGAACCTTATAATAAAAATGTAATTCTTGCTGCCTAAATCAACTAATCAGCTGCTGTCCAGCTTTAAAAAAAAATAAAAAATAAACTAAATGGGTTGTCTTGTAGCAATGGGCAACATGATTTTTTTTTTTTTTTTTTTAACGGTTAGTATGATTTTGTATAACCAAATATAACAAGCAGAAAGCTGCCACCTGCTGGCCACTGCATGCCAAGTCTGCGACTGCATTTCCCAATAATCTGATCAGTGCCATACAGCTGACAGCTCCTTATCACCGACATTACAAACAAGATTCATTCTGCAGACATTTTTTCTTTCTTGGCAAATAGTACTTCTGCTGAGCTGTTATGGTACAAATCACCCACAATATCATCTCTTGCCTGGAGTCTGGCTTCATATCTGCTTCACAGCACAAATCCAGTGCCAGCACCAAAAGTTATTATAATACTGCAGTATCTGCTGGCAGATGTGACCGCCAAGATTAGTAAATACAAGCCCTGCATAGTAATACCGAAGCACCACCAAAAATAAGCACACAAGGGAACGCTCTGATGTGCCAAATCTCTTACATCATGTTAAGGGCTTTGGATTACTGTCGCTGGCAATAGTTTTACATCATTAAAAGGTTAGTTCACTTTTAGTCCCGGTTCGCGCATATGCAATGCGGGAACCCTGCGAATCCACTGCGGGTTCCCGCATCGCACTCAACGCGCAGGCAGTTCACATTGCCATATGCCAATCGTTGGGGGTGTCAATACACAGTTAACGACATCCCCAGATCAGTTTGCATATCGCAGTACAAACTGTCAGTTCGGACATGAATTGGATTGCATAGGTGTAAACACTGTCAGTTCAGACATGAATTGCAGTCAAGGGCCCCTGTAGGTTAGAAATCATTGTGCAGGGTAGAATAATTCATCTTGCATTCTGTGTAACTGGAACCATCCTGGATGGTCCTGAATGGTCTGTTAAAGATGCATTCCATGCATTGACATTTCATAGTTACATTGGTAACTATGTATAATACCTGTGGGATCCCCTGGAAGCTGTAACTCCCTGTTGTAGACACCGTTACTCCAGGGATAGCTACTTGCTTCCGGGTCCTTTGAATTGTGAACACAGGTCATCGCATTATGTGCACTCAAATGCAGTGAGGGTGCCTGTTGCATGCTGGGAGTCGATAGTAAGACGTGATTCGATTAGCTCCTTAAAAGGGGTAATTCCAGGTATGAAGATATTATGCATTATTTCATTGGTCCAACATGCACGAATGTAACTATGTATATACCACACCTGACCGATTCCCCTGGAAGCTGGAAATCCCTGTACAACGAACTCCAGTAATCTCCCCTAGCTTCTGGGTCCAATGCTGAGCGGCCCGCATGATGCATTTTGAACACAGGAGGTCGGCTGCTTGGCACGGATGCCACTCAGAGAATGTTTTCTGCACATTTTGAATGAATACATTAAAGCATTCTCTGATTGGACAAGGTGGAGAGTGTAACATCCCCACCTCACCTCTCCACCCTGTCCAATCAGAGAACGTTTTGCATTCATTCCTTCAGAAATTGCAAAGCATTCTCTGAACAGTGCCCGTGCTGGGAAGCCGACCTTCTGTGCTCAGAATGCATCAGGGCAGTCACTCAGCACGGGACCCAGAAACAAATGGAGATCATTGGGGTAGTGGTGTGTACTACAGTAATTTACAGCTTTCAGGGGCATCAGCCAGGTCTGGCACAGACATACACAGTTACACTCGTCCGAGTTGGATCAATGCAACTATGCGTAACATTTTCAAACCTGGAATTCCCCCTTTAAGGAGTAAATCTGATCATGTCTTACTATCGACTCCCAGCATGCAACAGGCAATCTGATCACGTCTTACTATCGACTCCCAGCATGCAACAGGCTCCATTCTCCCCATTTGTGCGCACACAATGCTCTCAATACACAACTTCCCTGTGCCCCTCCTGTCTAGGCATGCTGACTCCCACATATTATATTCTAGAATATGTAGCTTTATAGCTGCGCACGAAACTCAAGTGCCAGATCATATGTACACAGCCTGAAAAACAGCCCTAGGTGCATTTTTTATTAGGATAAGTTCACCTTTCTAAAAAAATAATAAATGCACGTCTTTTTGCAGGTAAAAAAATGTGCATTTATTATTATTATTTTTTTTGGAGCCTGTAAAGCATTGCAAGTATCGTGGATGCAATCTCAGACTCCTGCAGATTGCCTGTGTAGCTGTCTATTTGTACCTTGCACAGGCTAGGGATCAATCGGTTATCAGTAAGGCCGATATATCGAGGGCCGATATGCACTTTCCCTGTTTTATATAATGTCCAGTATGTGTTTTCGTAATCTAATAGTGTGAAATACCTTCATTACATCGCCCTTGGCCCTTCCGTGACCCCCCGCTGTCAGTGGGGGAGGAGAGGACAGCAGAGCGGGAGATTAGCTGAGCCCGGAGCGTCGATGTAACGGAAGGTATTTCACACTATTCTAATCTAATACCCGGCGCTTCTGTGTACACTGCAGAGGGGAGGGGCTGAGATCCTCCTCTGACAGTTATGAGAGGGGAAAACAGCAGAGTGGGAGATTAGCGAGGAGAGCCCGGAGCAGCGATGTAATGAAGGTATTTCCCACTATTCTATTACAAAAACACACACTGGACATTATATAAAACACTAATAAAGTGGATTCTAGGATTTTAATGACACTTAACTAGGTTCACACGGGATTCCTGGCAGGCAGGGGGGTAAGGGAAGACCGCACATTACAGCTAAAGACCTATCCCACATGTTCAGTACCAGATTTGTGTCAAAATTGCCTTTATTTTTCAAAACATTAAATGTACAAAATATCGGCAGATACCGATACTTAGTGACCACAATATCGGTATTGGCCCTGAAAAAAACCATATCGGTCCATCCCTAGCACAGGCAGGCAGTTACTGAATGACAGGACGAAACAATGAATTACTAGAGCGATCAACAGTGTCCTGGTAGTTCATTGAGCACTACAAGCCATTAGCTGCATAGGATGTCGGTACTTGAAGTTCATTCATTCACAGAATTCTGTAAATGGATAACACGACCGTGTGGGCTGAGCCCCACACCGCTGTATTATTTTCAAAATGTGATAGCAGGTGGGAGGGGAGAGACGATCCCTGGCCCGCTGTCACAATTAAAAGGGGGATCGGCCAGAGACAGCAGGAGCGGAAACATGTTACATGTTCCCAAAGGTGATCTCATCCTTTAAAGTAGTTATAAACCCTTACGTATATCCAGTGAAGTGACTGGACTGAGATGATACACAGAGATTAAACAAATCCTCCTACTTAAGTTGTACCTGGCTCTCTGCAGTCTTCTCTTTGTACATAAATTCAAAGTCCAGAATTTATAAAGCTTGTCTGAGAGTTTAAAAAAAGGGGGCTGAGAGCTGAAGTTACACTCTGCAGAGCTCAGCGAGGAGAGCTCTGAGAGCTGATTGGAGGGAAGAGACGCCCCCACCTTCACACAGACAACAGGAACAGATCTGAGGCTGTCAATCAGCTGGAGATCCCTCCCGTCACCATTTTTTCTTGCTTTAAGGAAAACTTGTCTGAAGGGACTCTGATGTTCACTGATGGACACAGCTTCCGATTCTTCTTAACCATTGGGTTATACTGCCCCCCTACAGGATTAGGACACTAGGCAGGAAAAAGCTTTACTACGCCTATGGGCAGGACCAGGGGGTATACACCCACTCTCAGCTATAGGCACTCAGTTTTGTTTTACAAGCAGTGTCAGAAGAAAGCCAACTCCACAGAGGGGTGGGTGCTGTGCCCATCAATTAACATCAGAGAAATTGATTTTACAGTAAGTCAAAAATCCCATTTTCTCTTTCGTTCATTGACGGAAACAGCTCCTAATTCTTCTTAACCATTGGGACGTCCCAAAGCAGTGTTAAACATGAGGAAAACTTGCGGCCAAGAAACTTGCGGCCAAAAGAAGCACCCACAGATACCAACACATCCACTTTATAAAACTTTGTAAAAGTGTGCACAGATGGCCGACTTGCAAACCTGCATTACTGAAGCCTGATGGCAGAAGGCCCAGGAGGCACTAAGCGCCCTAGTAGAGTGTAACAGGGAAAGGAGAAACCTGACCCCTAATTGAATAGGCTTGAGTCACTGTCTGTCTAATCCATTTGGAAATAGTCGCAGCAGAGGCCAACCCTTTTTTGAGGTCCAACCTGGAGTACAAATCATGAGTCTGACTTCCTAAAAGGACTTCGTAGCTGCCAGGTACATCCTGATTGCCTGAACCCCATCCAGGAAATGCAGAGATTCCTGGATAACTGAAAACACCAAATTTGAGGACCCACGGCGGTAATGGAGACCGCATTGGAGGAACCAAGTGTCAAGCTCCCTGGATAAAAGGTACACTCCAAGGAAATTGTGACCAATGGATGTTGAAAGAAAACCGCTAAGGCAGAAACCTGGTCCTTGATGCTACTCAAGGCCAGGCGCTGCTCAACCCCCAGTTGGAGGAAAGCAAAGATCCGAGCCCCAAAAAAGGAGCGAGGAAGAATCCCAAAAGACTCATACCACGCAATGTATGTCTTCTAAATACGATGGTAGATCTTCCCAGAGGTAGATTTTCTAACCTTTAACAGCGTGGGAATCACTGATTCAGACAAACCTCTATCCTTCAGCACCTGGCTTTCAAAGAGCAAAGCCTTTAAAACCAGCGACTGTAAAGCAGGATGGAAGATTGGTCATTGAGACAGCAGATCTTCCCTGAGAGGAAATCTCCATGGAGCAGCCATACCAAATCGGCTTACCAAGTCCGGCGAGGCCAGTCTGGAGCCATCAGAAAGACCGGAATCCCTTACTGGTTCGATCCTGCACAGGAGTCTTGGCACAAGTTTGAGAGGAGGATAGGCCTAAATCAGACAATACTGACGCCAAGAAGCCACTAATGCGTCCCGGCGTCGACCAAAAGGATCTCGAGACCATGCCACAAACCTCTGTACCTTCCATGCAATGTGTACAGCAAAGAGAGCTGGAACAATCGTTCTGCCCACCTTAGAATGCCTGCTACTTCCCGATCCGCCAGGACACTTCTTGTGCCCCCATGGTGATTGACCTAGGCCACGGCCGTGGCATTGTCTGATTAGTACCGGACACCCCTGAAGATGAATTGTTCAATGATCCAGACAAATTCGAAACACTCGGAGTTCCAGAACATTGATCGGCAGTCTGGACTCTTCCTGAGTCCAGACCTCCTGAGCACAAGCTGTGCCGAGGACACCTCCCCACCCAGACAGGCTGCCAGCCATGGTGACAAATGCCCAGTACAGGGGGAGAAGGATTTCTCTGTCGAAGTGCCGGAGAACGAAGCCAGCTCTAGGGACTGTGGATTCTTGTCCCATTTCACCAGCATTTTCTTTTTGCAGAGATCTTGTGTGGAACTGTGCAAACTGAACCACCTCTGCCCAGCACCGGCATGCAAGCCCGGAGGGATGACCATCTGCTGGACAACAGAAGCTGAATTGCCTCCTGCAATTTCTGGAGTTGTTCCAGAGGAAGCAACACTCTGGCTGAGGCCGAATTCACCCAGATAGTCTAGTTTTGTGGATGGAACCAGAGCAGACTTCTGAAGGTTCAGAAACCAACTGAACTCCCTCAGAGATCACAGAGACTGCTCGCAGAAGAAGATCGTCCAGATACCCCAGTACCGTGATCCCCGCTGACGCAACAATGCTGGCACCGGGGCCAACACTTTGTGAAGACCCGAGGAGCAGAAGCGAGACCAAAAGGTAAACGCCACAAACTGATAATACTCTTCGCCCAAGGCAAAGCGGAGGAAGCGCTGGTGACCGGCACATATTGGAATGTGAAGGTAGGCGTCCTTGATGTTGATAGAAGCGAGAAAATCCCCCAAGGTGTAGGGAAGCCACTACCGTGCAAATGGACTCCAATCTGAACTTCTGTACCCGGATAAATCAGTTTAGCGCTTGAGGTTCTGAATTGGACATACCCTGCTTTCCTTCCAGGGAACTGTAAACCGGTTTGAGTAAAACCCCTGAAAACACTCCGAAGCCGGAACAGAGACAATCACTGCATGAAGTAATGAATCTTGGGACAAGAACCTTTCCTGGAGGAAAAGACCGGAACTCGATCTTATAGCTAGGCCAAATGTCTTCATGGACCCACTTGACTTGTACCAGAGAGGTCCACAGATCCGAAAATCAGCGAAGACATCCCCCCACCCCAGATACGGGTGAGGGTGCCCCTTCATGCAGAGAAAGCCTTGTCTGCAGTACTGGAAGAACCCCTCGTGGCTTGCCAGACCAGGTGCTCTTGGAACCTCCGAGGGAGGCCCTGAAGGACTTTTATCCCTTGAGGGTCGAAAAAAGCCTCTTATGAGCCAAGAAGAATGGCCACATCTACTACAGGGCTCCTCGCCCTCGGAAGAGGATTACTCTTCCTCCATGTGAGACCCTTAATGAGGCCATCCAAGTAAGCTCCAAACAGGCGATCCCCCACAAAGGGGAGATCAGATAAGGCCAGATAAGGCCTTCTTAGAATTCTGGTCCGCAGACCAGCATTGTCAGCCAGAGAAGATGCCGAAGGACCACTGCTGATACAGACAGCCTAAAATCAAAAGGAGCCGCATCTAAAGAGGCATAAGAGATAAACTGTAGCCCCTAGATCAACTGATCCGCCAGCTCCGCAAAGGCAGGGGGGAAGCAGTTTCCCCTTCAGGTCCCGACGTAAAAGTTTAGCCCACTCGTCAGAGTTTGCGACACCAGCCTAAGCCGAACCAGCCATAGTGAAACATATGGCAGGCCAGAGCCTCCGCTCTATTATCAACCAGATCTTTAAAGGCCAAGGACTCCACAACCGGAATTAGGGTAGCTTTATATAATATGGAAACCGGCGAGTCCACTACAGGTGGGACTGTCCACTTTTTAGGCAGGGAATCCTTATATGGAATCCTTATAAGGATGCCGCGGCCGAAATACCAAAGGCGGTAGATGCTATATCTAGAAATGTTGAGATCAATATGAGGTGCGGGACAATAACTCAATACAATTCATATAAAAGTCTTTCGATGAGAAAGGAATTCCTAAAAACCATAAAATTGTTGAAATCAATATAAAGAGTATGACAATAACTCAATACAGTCCATATAGGAATCCTTAGATGAGAAAGGAATTCATAAAGGAGGGGTGCAAAAAATTGTAGAAGAACCACAAGTCCCAGCATGTGGATAATGTCCGAACTCTTCACACCGTGGATAGAAAGGTGATCACCCGAGAGATGGGAACATACAAAGTGGCTGCTTACCAGAAAGGTATGGCCATCGAACCTAATGGAAAAGCCACAAACGCTTGACAGAGGGGGTATGCAGGAACATCAGGAGTTAATCCTCAGGGAATCAAGATGTTATCATATAGGAACGCATAAAGGCTATATAGGTAGAAAGGGATAAAGGAGGCACATAGCATAATACTGTATATTATTAAAAGCAGGTTTATTAAAAAGGTTACACTCACATGTTTGAGGATAAAACAGTCACGTCCAAAATAACAAGAACCGCTGATGTAGGTAGAGTCCGCGGCGTCCCACATTCACAAAAGCAGTGAGAAGCCGGCAAAGGGGGTGTGGTGTCACGTCTGACACCGCCCAACGCGTTTCATCATAGGTTGACATCGTCTGGGGCATGGTTGCCACACTTGACCTCCACGCCCATTTATATCCCCCGCTATGTAAAACAGGCAGCGTACATGCCGCCCAACCGCAATCGCTGATGCCGGAAGTGCCGCATCATATGCACAAGAAAGGACGGATGTGATGTCGGATATCCGAGGCCACTTGGGAAAAAGTGTTAGAGCCGAATGAGAGACAACAAAAATATTGAAAAAAACAACGATAACACACAGGAGCAGAAAGAAAAAAGGTCCAAAATACTGACACAAAGGAACCCCTAACCTAATATAGCTCAAACTATTCCCTACACATTATATGTCCGCAGACCAAGTGGTAAGTTTTAGAAGTGCCCCACCCAGTGGTGAGAAAATATAATCAACAATGACACATCCTATAAAAATGAATATAAAAAGAGGTTCTGTAAATATGATGCAGCAACTCCAAAACCCCTGCATGCGGTTTAACAAACAACCATATAATAAAAGGAATACATCAAAGGAACTCCATACTACAAAGTGCAAATTAAATAAAAAATGTGTAAGGGCTCTTTCACACGGTCCGCCTCCGTAGGTGGATCCGTGTTGCTCAGCGGGGATCGATCCGCAATCCCCGCTGAGCCGGCGGATGACAGCTCCGTCTCCGCTTGCAGAGCGGAGAGGGAGGTGTCTCAGCCCCCGCTGCCCTCTATGGGGGATCGGATGAGAGTGGACCGCCTGTCCGCTCTCATCCATTCCGATCCGATTACTGAACGGATGGAAAAATAGGGTTTCCATCCGTCCAGATTTCACGGACAGGATCGGATGCGGGTGGCAGCGGGTGTCATCGGAGGTGTCTCCGCTGACATCCGCTGCCCCATAGAGCTGCATGGAGGATCCGATCAGATCCGCCTAAAAAACTGACAGGCGGATCTGATCGGACCGCCCGTGTAAAAGAGCCCTAAGTAAAAACAAAAAAACAAGACAAAAGAAGATAATTAACTGTTAATAATAAAGCAGTTAATGTCCCACTCCACGTTTAAACCGTGTTTTTAAAATGTATATCCACCGTATTTCGATAGGAGAAATCTCCCTTTTGGATCCTCTCCAGTGGAGAGTAAATGTGTCAATGGCGACAACAAATGTATTATGAGGGTTCCTATGACAGAGGTCATAGTGTTTGGAAACCCTTTCTTAATGTTCCCAACATTCACCTAAATGTTTATGCACATTTTGTTTTGGATTTTCTAGGAGTCTGTGTATGCGGCTTTCTCTTTTTGTCACAGATAATCACTTTATTTTATTCATAGTTCAGAAATTTGCAGGGGGCAGAAATTTGCGGGGCGGACTAACCACTCCCCCAAAGGCCTAAATTTTTGTGGATGCCCAGCCACAAGCCTCAGCGGAGCCGATCACCCAGGGGCAATGGAGAGGAGAGCGGATGCACAAACGGAGGGAAGTGGCTTCAGCGACCCTCACTGAGGCCGCCCCACATAGCTCCAGACCAGTAGGCTTAAATTTGGGGCCAAATCTGACCGTGTGAGGCACGGACACTAAACCATCTAGTTCCCCCGGCCTAACAACTGTAGCAGGGAGCCCAGAGAACATCCCTGTCCAAGTCACCACCCCCCGTTTGGCAGGGGAACCCTGCTCAATCCCCCCCCCTCCGTTGTGCATTAGGCAAAAGCCGGTCAGCAGCAACTCCAACAAGCCTCCCTTAAGAGCATGTGGCAAAAGCCAGCTCATAACCTCACCCAGGGCGAGGGGGGCTGAAGATCCACAGTGACCCCTGAACTTTTAGAGGGCTTGGGAGGGAACTCGGGGGTCACACGGTCCCAGGGAAGGGCCCACGTCCACCCCACTACTTACCATACCAAGAACAGGGTGGGCACCGCTCCTGACAGACCACCGCTCCCATTGGGATATGGGTGGCTGATAACCAGGAGGAACGCTGCGACTCAGGCCGAGGCCAGTTCGCACGTACCTTCGCGAGACGATTAACTCGCAGGCCAGCCCCCGTCCAGTGGGGCTATGTTGCGGCTGACCTAGTGCAGAGCTGAGGCCTGCGTTCGCTCACTGGCCAGACTGGGGAGACCCTCTGGATCTAAATTATCCCGTCCGGGCAGTTGACAGTAGATTCTCACAGGAAAAAAATAACAAAAAGGAAAAAATCTATTTAAAAGGAAAAAAAAATTGCCAGGACCAGAGATCCCAGCAAGGAACTAGGTCCTTACTCCTGACTAGGCAGAAAAAAACGGAGTGCCTATAGCTGAGTGTGGGTGTATACCCCCTGGGACTTCTCATAGGCGTAGTCAAACTTTTTCCTGCCTAGTGTCCTACTCCTGTAGGGGGCAGTATAACCCAATGGTTAGGAAGAATCCGGATCGGTGTCCGTCAATGAACGAAAGAGAAAAAAGAACAAAGCATATCCCTCTATAGTGTGTACTTGTCTCAATTAGGAGCACTGAGGTTTACAACCACTTTAAGGTAAAAGACTATGCACCTGCTGATTGACATCAATAGCTTTAATAACTGAGAGATTTATTGTAAAGTAGCAAAAAGGTGAACCAACCCTTGAAGCATTCATTGACCGGTACATATGACCTTCATTTAGCTTCCTTCTGAACTACATTTGACCAGCTTTTAAGAGGGTTTTTTTTTTTAAATCCTCATAGCCTTGTTGCAAAACCCATTTGAAATGAAGAAAAGCACGATGACACCAGCCCAAAGAGAACATTTTGGTTTTAGATCAAGTAGAAAAAGGTAGGAACCTCTTCGGTGTTGTTGTCTTGGGCTATACTGGGGAGATTCTCCCTCGCTTGGTGTCCAGGTGACACTGTTGTCATCCAGACAAAGTCAGATAAAATCTGCAGCAGGGACACAGACAGCAATAATATGTTGATGTGGTTTCTAGCCACCCTCTACTCTATTTAAAACAGAGGTACTGTACAGCAATCTTTGTTACCACTTGGAAAAATCTCTTCACTTCCTGTTCTGGAGACAATAAATATTCTTGGGACAGGAAGTACGAAAGTTTAAAGGATTAAAAGAGGTGCATGGAAGCTAATGAGTGTCAACTAAACCCCTGTTCTTTATATATATCATGAGACAGGTCTACTTGGTTGGTGGCAGACTGGAGGGTGAGTACATCAGACTGGGGGCTGGCTGGCTTCCATGCACCTCTTTTAATCCTTTAAACTTTCGTTTTTTTCTGATACAGGGATGGAGACGCTGGGCATTACCTGCTGGTGTCTTACCTAAAGTCCCACATAGCCCACATTGTTCTTGGGACAGGAAGTGATTATAATAATTCCATCAGTGATCTTTTTAATTGCAGAGATAAGAATGCAGATAATACTGGTAATGCAAACATTTAAGTATAAAGTGAAAAAATATATACCAATGGTATATCCCCCGCGCCTGATGGTGTATTAGTGTGTATTCAAAGAAAATTTTAAAGAAGCTGTAGAATGTGTGTAGGGGGTATCAGTAATAGCCTCAAATTTCAAGGCTACCTACAGTGCTTGCTATGTAGTAATCCAGAGAAGGATCTGGGAGTCTTGGTAGAGGATAGACTAGGCAATAGCATGCAATGTCAAGCGGCAGCTGCCAAGGCTAGCAGAATATTAGCATGCATAAAGAAAGGGATGTATTCCAGAGATAAGACTATAATCCTTCCACTTTATAAAACTCTGGTCCGACCGCATCTGGAGTATTCTGTCCAGTTCTGGTCGCCAGTCCTCAGGAGGGATGTGTTGGAGCTGGAGAGAGTCCAGAGAAGGGCAACTAAACTGATTAGGGGATTGGAGGACCTTGATTATGAAGAGCGTCTGCAATCGCTTGATTTATTCTCCCTGGAGAAGAGACGCCTGATGGGGGACATGATAGCAATTTTTAAATATCTCAATGGGGATCTCAGCTTAGAAAAAAAGCTGTTCAGTCGAAGGGATTGCATGAGGACTCGGGGGCATACAATGCGATTAGAGGAGAAGCGTTTTAACCTCAGGCACTGTGGGGGGTTCTTTACTGTTAGGGCTACAAGATTGTGGAATTCTCTACCACAAGAGGTGGTTTCTGCGGGTAGTATGGTGGCTTTCAAAAGACTCTTAGACTTACATCTCAAGGATCAGGACATTAAGGGCTATGTGAGATGATTACAGCCACACACACCTACACAGGTTGAACTGGATGGACTATTGTCTTTATTCAACCTCACCAACTATGTAACTATGTAACAACTCAAAATATGCAATATACTTCAATAAATCATGTGATATGTTCAAAACAATTATAAAAGTGATAAGTGCAATGAATAAATAAATATCTGCAAATTTCAATCAACATATATATACACATCAACTGGATACGTGGGCTAAAGGATATGATGAATCAAAATTCCATATGTATTAAATAATAAATAGTAAGGCTCCATTCACACCTGGGCGTTTTTGAGTGTTTTTCAGCTCCAAAAACACTCAAAAAAAAAAAAAAAAACGTTCCAAAACGCCCAACAAGTAAAACCCCATTCATTTAAATGGCCCCTTTTCACATCTGAGCATTTTGCAAAACACCTGTAGCTGAAAAAAGTTCATCAGCTTCTTTTTGGGCTGATTACCAGCGTTTTTGATAGATGTCAATGCCTGTCTCCAAAAACGCCTGAAAAAAAAAAACGCCTGAAAATCGCGGTAAAAAAACGCGATCAAGTGTGAATGCAGCTTTAGTGCATAAATTGGTGATGAATAACTTATAATTAGTGCAAGTGTCCCAAATGGGTTAATTCAAGTCCATATAAAGTGACTGTAGTGATCAGAGTTAAAAAAAAAATCTTCCTTGAGCAAATATGCTCATCCGATAAAATTCAAAGTGCAGGTGCTCAGTGTGGATCTTATCCAATCCGCCTTGTGACATAAATGGCACAGGTTCCTCTCCACCGTGGTATCGGTAAAGTTGGGTGACTTACCAGATGTAGTGAGGGTCTCATATGCCTTATAGCATTAAGACCACTCACGCTTGTATATTGCATATTTTGAGTTGTTGGATTACCACATAGCAAGCGCTGTAGGTAGCCTTGAAATTTGAGGCTATTACTGATAAAAATTTAAGTATGGCCAAAGCCTTTATTATCCTGGATCACTTGTGCTCTCCTGTGACCCACAATCAACCGACAATGGGCTAAAGCCCGCTGTCATCACAGAACCGCTCCAGACTCTGGAAAGATCCCAATAATGTCGGGATCCACCTGGATGCCTGGCTGGCAGCTGGCTCAGCCTCTCAGGGTGCCACTGAGACTCTGAGCAAACCACTACTGCCCCCTCCCCAGCCTGGTGCTCCAGTGAGCCTGGAGGGGCAGAGTAGAGAGCAGTAACTGACAGTCACTGCTCTCTGCTCTTGGAAGACCGAGAACAGAGCAATCAATGGTCATGTGATCACTCAGTTCTTAGACTTAGAGCTGGCGGGGACAGCTGAAGCAGGGAGGCGAGTATAGAGGTTTGTTTTTTTTTTCACTATCCCCACACTTCTTTTTTACTGTTCAAACCCAACCTACACTGAAATCTAACATCAATTATACCTCCCTTCTTTTTGGCAATGCCCTGTATGTGACAGTGGCTCTAGTATATGTTTATCTTTGCTTCTAACCTGTGTGATGACATGAGATTCAGACTATTAGAAGTCATTAGCAGTTCGCTCCATCTCCTGAATACACTGCAGCCTGGCCTTCTTACACAGCTCCCCATCAGAGTCTTCATGCTTGCGTTTGGGAGAGTCTACAGCACACAGGGACAATTTGGGAGCTGCCGAGAGAATATGTATAAAAAGAAGAAAAATGTTTAGACGGCAGTGGCACACATCCAACATAAAAGCTACTTTGCACTATCCTAACAGAGTACTCAGATGGTGGTCTTCTCATTCCTCATAGTCCCGGTTCACATTTGTGCGATGCGGGAACGCTGCGAATATGCAGCGTGTTCCCGCATCGCATCCGCACCCCTGACAGTTCACACTGCCATATGCGATACGCTGGGGGTGTCAATTAGAAGTTAACGACACCCCCAGATCAGATCGCATATCGCAGTTCGCACAGAATCGGATCGCAGTTGTGATCCGATTCTGCTGAGGGTCCTGTGCGTGTTTCAGTGCGATTGCGGTGCAAATTCAGCCATACAAACTGTATGGCTGAATTTGCACCGCACAGAGATCGCATGTAATTTTAGGAGCAGTGCGCTCCGAATTACATGCGATCTCTGTCATCGCACAAATGTGAACCGGCACTTACAAAGATAAAAAAATAAGTGTGTGATTTCCAGCTCAGCACTAAAATATGGTAAACTTTTATTTATCAGAAAGCTATGGGCATGCGCAGGATCTCTAGGCCGATGAAGGATGGATCCATATAGTACCAAGCATCCAGCAAATGCACAGCAAGGATGGCAAAAAACAAAAGCTACGGCACTGAGGGTTCACTAGTTACTTTTTATTTTATAGGATGTAATAAATAAAACTTTTTTTTTTTTTTTTTTTTTTAAATGGAACGGGTATTAAAGATTCAAATGTAAAAAGTCACCCTTGCAGTAGGGCCCTCATAACCTCTGACCTGATCAACAGGTATTTTTTAAATTGTATTTTATCACATTTCTCGAATCACTAGAACAAAACAAATTTAATGGCATATTTGAAGTATAATGAATGGCAATCTTTTTCTTTCAATTTTGGATAAATTGGAGAGAGATTAGAACGCATGTTAGGTCTTTATTGCTGTCTGTGCCCCCCTTAGAGAGGTTTATCCTCTATTTGACCTGCTGACCACCATCACCCAAAGTAGAAGCAAAAGAAAATCTCAAATTTTGGGTTGTCACTAGACAACAAATGGGGACACTGGCTCTGGTGACCCTGAGGATTTCCTCTTACTTCCTTTATTGGCTATAAGAAAAAGAAAATCTGGAAATTTCCTTAATGGGATACAGATGATGAAAATAAAACCGACAGGGGTTATAACCCACCCTTACTCTATAAAAAAAAAAAAAAAAAAAAAAAATGTTCTACTTTAACATACCAAACTGGAGCAAATAAAAGAAGTTCATCGCTACTGGGTAAAAACATACTTAAAGAAAAAAAAAAAAAAAAAAAAAAGAATAGGGATCCTGACATGCCTTCCGCTGATATTTCTGCATTTGGCCAGCTAATGTTATGGTGCAACCAAAATCACCATTTAAATAAAATTGGGCAGTTACAAGTTCTACAAAACGCAAGATGAATGGGTCGCAAACCCATCAAATGCCAGTTTCCGCTTCTCCTGGCACTCTTTCACACGGGCGCCCCCCTTTCCATCCCGGATCCTAAACTGCTCCCCTGCTGAGTTGGATCAGAAGGGAAAAGGAATATCATATATGGATCTGTTTCCTATGGGTGGCCAAATGTAGGCAGATGTGCATCCGCCTATATTCGCTTCCATCCGATCAGCTCAGTAAATGTGAACATGGAACAGTTATGCTACCACCCCCCCCCCCGCTGAGTCAGATTTATAGCTATGCAATCAGGTGCAACAAACCTGAACATACCCGGGTGTGGGCGGATATAAGACGACATACATCCGATTACATGCAGCTACCCATTGGGGTAACAATGCAATCCATATTTGATCTGGGTCAAAAACTGATTGACAGATCACTCACGTGAAAGGGGATTTACACCGCGCAAAAAAAAAAAAAAAAAAAAAACCCTTTACAAAAAGGAACTTTCCAATTATGTTTTAAAACACCTTGTGCTGTACTGCCATCTAGTGGATAATGGACAGATTGAATGTAGACGTGTACAAAACAAAAATTCAGTCTGGGCTCACGCCAGAAATGCATGCCATAAAGTTCTACAACTGAACTTTCAGTTTAAGTTCCAGTTGATGTGAATTTGTTGTGAATTTGATGCGTTACACAAAGTCTGGATTCACATGTCATCCAAAAACACATTGTGTTCAATGACGGTCGTTCATATCTATGCGTTGAGATTGCTATGCGAATGCGATGCGGCAACAAAAAGGGTCCTGTGCCAATTTACTGCATTGCAGTGCGGTTTTCCTCTCCACAGACATCAATTGAAGCCGACATGAAACTGCATCTTGTATTCCGATGTGTGAAAATATTGTTTTTTTTCTGTGTAGATTTTAAAATATTTCCCCCCTAGCCGAAATCGCAGCTGCGCCCAATCCTATCCAAAAATGGATTTTTGTAAAATCTTACCGTAAAATCCTTTTCTCTTAGCTCATCGACAGACGTAGTCCTCGGTGATACACCACCTTCGGGTTATGTTACCTCCGCAGGAGCAGGACTAGACAGGAAATTAAAAAGCTCTGGCCACACCCTAGGGGCAGTCCCAGAGGGTATATCCTCTCTCTCTCTGCCTCAGCAAATCAGTTATGTGAAAAAGCAGTGCTTAGAGAATTTAACCCAACCCAACTCCAAAACAGAGGGGCGGGGACTACGTCTGTCGATGAGCTAAGAGAAAAGGATTTTACGGTAAGATTTTACAAAAATCCATTTTTCTCTAGCGCTCATCGACAGACGTAGTCCTCGGTGATACACCACCTTCGGGACGTCCCAGAGCAGTATCACAACTGAGGGGTGGGAAAATGGAAATCAAATCCCAATCTAGAAGGCCCAACCGGTGCCAACTAGAAGTTTACAATGCTCATCCTAAATGATGAGACTCAACAAAAAAATTTTTCAAACAGAAAAAAACCCTCGAGGTAGACCACCGGTCTCCTCAATTGCGGCCTGCAAAACCTTGCGGCCAAATGAGGCATCCGCCGATGCCGTCACATCAATTTTATAGAATTTAGTAAAGGTATGTACCGACGACCAAGTGGCCGCCTTACATACCTGGACTACTGACGCCTGATGGCGAAAGGCCCAGGAAGTACTGAGCGCTCGAGTGGAGTGCGCCCTAACAGGGAACGGAGGACTCTGACCCTTAATAGAATAAGCCTGTACCACCGTTTGTCTAATCCATTTGGCAATGGTCGCGGCAGATGCAGGCAAACCCTTTCTGGGGCCATCCGTGATCACAAAAAGTGAATCCGTCTTACGGAATGATTCCGTAGCTTTCAGGTATACCCTGATTGCCCGAACCACATCCAAGGAATGCAACGCATGTTCCCGATGATGCTTGGGCTGAGGACACAAGGAAGGTAGTACAATATCTTCATTCAGATGAAAATCTGAAACCACCTTAGGAAGAAAAGATGGCTTAGGATGAAGTACTACCTTATCCCTATGAATCACTAGGTATGGGGACTGGCATGATAATGCAGCCAGTTCTGACACCCTGCGAGCAGAAGTAATAGCCACCAAGAAGACCACCTTCTGGGATAAAGTAAGCAAGGGAATCTCCCTGATGTTTTCAAAGGGAGGTTTCTGTAGAACCGACAAAACCAAATTAAGATCCCAGGGCGGTAAGGGCGCGCGGACTGGAGGAGCCAGGTGCCGCACCCCCTGGATGAAATTCCGCACCAAGGATTTGGTAGCTAAAGGTTTCTGAAAGAAGATTGCTAATGCTGAAACTTGACCCTTGATGGTGCTCAAGGCTAGCTTCTGCTCAACCCCTTGTTGCAAAAAGGCCAATATTCGAGACACCGAATAGGTACGTGGAGGAAATCCTAAAGATTCGCACCACGCAATATAAGTCTTCCATGTGTGATAATAGACTTTGCTGGAAGTCGCTTTCCTTGCTTTAATAAGGGTAGGAATGACAGAAGTAGACAAACCTCTGTCCTTCAGTACTTGGGTCTCAATGGCCAGGCCATTAAAACCAGCGACTGTAAAGCACGAAGGTAAATAGGTCCTTGAGACTACAGACACTCCCTGAGACGAAGTTCCCACGGAACGTCTGCGACTAACCTGTCCAAGTCGGCCAGGCCGGCTTGAAGAGGCCAGCCTAGAATTTCTAGGACCACTGGCGCTGATTGGATCTGAACCAGGCGTCCCTAGAGGTATCTGGCCCCGACCATCCGAGAAAGTCTGGTCGTTTTCTGTTCCCACACATTTATCAGATACCTGATAGTTATCAGGCAAGGTGATCTTTTCTGGTTGAACCTCAGGGACCGAAGTCACCCGACTAGAGGCTACTTGGCCTATCTGGTCAATCAGATCCGATTCCTGTGAGGTATCGGGACTAATTTTAGGAAAAGGTAAAGGAAAAGATCTATACAGGGAACGGTAACTACCGCTTCCTGTACTTAAATGTTGGAAGGGAAGAATCGCACCGGTAGTAGTGGTTGATGCTCGATCTAATGTCCTGAATACCGGTGAAAACGTCCCCCCACCCTGAAATTGGGTGGGGGCGCACCTTCAGGCTGTGTACTCCTTTACTTCGGGTTTGGCTGGGTTGGTCCTCTGCTTGTCCGACCAGCCCTTCTTGAACCCTCCTGGAGGAGTCTTGCCTTTCCCGGAAGTACCAGCCGGGCGTCCTTTATGGGCGGTAAAGAAAGGTCCTCGCTTATTGCGAGGTTCCTTAGCTTTTGCAGCCTGTGGCAAAAAAGTACTCTTGCCCCCGGTGGCATCCTTAATGATTTCATCTAGGTTGGCTCCAAATAGACGATTCCCCTGGAAAGGGAGATTGGTCAAAGTCTTTTTGGAACCTAGGTCAGCTGACCAGCATTTTAACCACAGCACACGTCTGAGGATCACTGCTAACTTAGATGCATGCCCTAACAAGGGAGTAGTGTCCAAGGCTGCGTCACAGATAAACCGTAGCCCTTGTATGATCTGTTCTACCAAATCAGATGTCTCCTGGGGAATATCTTTTCCCCTAAGATCTTGGCGTACCATCTTCGCCCATTCTGTAAGTGTCTGGGAAACTAGACCAATAACAATTACTGGTCTAAATGCTGACCCTATCAGAGAAAAGATAGTGCGGGACTCCGCTTCTATCTTTCGATCCACCGGATCCTTAAAGGACGAAGTGTCCTCCACTGGAATAACCGTGGCTTTATTCAGCCTGGAAATAGGCGGATCCACGACTGGTGGTACCGTCCATTTCTTAATGATGGATTCCTCAAACGGATAGCGTCTAGCAATACGCTTGGAAATAGTAAAGGTACGTTTAGAATGTTCCCATTCTCCTTTAATCTGATTTCCAAAACATTTAGGTACAGGAAAAGCCTTCGCCGTCTTGATGGGCTTATTAGTCCCAAAAGGCCTCTCTGTTTCAGTTGCCTCTGCCGGTAAAGCCTCAAGTTTTAAGGTTTCTTGCACTGCCACAACTAGTGCGTCCACCAATGCTTCTTCCTGAATTATAGCAGGAGAAGAAGCGTCCTCCTCACTGTCTGAGGGGGCTTTACCTGGGATAGCAACCCTTGCAGAGGAACCTGCAACTGCAGTGACCATCTCTGAATCAGAGTCAGAGGTGTCAGATAGTATAGGGGTAGGCGGGGGTCGCTTCCTTGACCCCCGTCCCTGACAGGCCGCCTCCACCCGAGCCACCATAGACTCCAAAATTGCTGTAAATGACTCTATACTCTGTACACCGGCGGGTCCCGAGGCCCCCTCGAGGGAAACAGGTGGGGGAATCTGTGTGGCAGGGTCCATAATAACTCCAGTTACTTCCTGGATGATATAATTCAAAGTAAAGAAAAAACTTTTTTTTTTTTTTTTTTTTGACCCTCAGCGCCACAAAAAACCCCTTAGTGTTACCTGCTAGGGATCCCTATCGATCGAGAGAGAGAGAGAGATAGACCCCCAGGCTCACCACTTGATGTTCAGAGTTGAACTGCAACAGCTTACAGCGCTGTCTTAGACAAACAGGAAGTCTTTTGGCTGGCTGCCCAGGAAGAAAGGAGGCGGCTCCGCCCCTCTGTACGCCTTCCGGCGCCTCCCCCAAGCTCCACGAGGTGTAGAATCACCTAAAACATGGCCGCCCCCATGCTGGAGACACGAGGCTACGCCAAAATGGCGGCTCGTGCGATCCAGCAAAAAAAATGGCGGCGGCCTGTGCTGACTAGCGGTGTGCTGCAGGCACACAACACTCTCTCTGCATGGGGATATGGCGTGTTTGGCGGTACCGGCCCTGGCGGACCGCATGGCCGTTCGGGAGGCCTGCTATTAGCTGGAGATCTGACTTGGAAGGCAGTCTACATGTCCATGGCTTCTGACTGGTAGGTAGCTTATACTTAACCCATAAGATTCCCAGAATGCCACAGATTACATCTTTAAAACATGTATACAATAGATTGTTAGCTCCCAAACCAAGCCTCCTGGCTTTTGCACACATAAAATCACACTCAAAGTAGGAGGATTTGTGACATGTTATAGGATAGAAAGAACTCTTTCTTACCATACAGAGAGGGGCCCGCGTTCACCACAAAAACCCGTCAGGGAAAACAGGGGGAACATACTACTCACCATACCGGAACCAGGCGGGCACCAACTCCTGACAGTACCCCTCTCCACCGGGGCGGGAGGGCTGTCGACCGATACAGACGCCGTGACTCATGGTCTTTGGCGTTTCAGCGAGACGTTTAACTCGCGGGTTCAGTCCTTTAATGGGACTTTGTCGCGGCCGACTCAGCGCGGAGCTATGGCCTGCACGCGCTCGTAGGCTGAACTGGGGTGACCACCGGATCTCAACATCCAGCCCGTCGCCCAGTTCAGCTTTCTTGCTTGAAGATCTCACAGGAACACTGGAGAAAAAAAGCTGTCCAAAAATCCTTTTAGAAAAAAATTTCTTGCCAGGACCTAAGATCCCAGCAAGGTATCTAGGTCCTTACTCCTAACTAGACAGAAAATAACTGATTTGCTGAGGCAGAGAGAGAGAGGATATACCCTCTGGGACTGCCCCTAGGGTGTGGCCAGAGCTTTTTAATTTCCTGTCTAGTCCTGCTCCTGCGGAGGTAACATAACCCGAAGGTGGTGTATCACCGAGGACTACGTCTGTCGATGAGCGCTAGAGAAAAAAGCTTTAAATTCGCATTACAGTTGCACTGTTTTCAGCACAAATCGCAATGCAAAATCACACTGTACTCAAACAAAAACCTGCATGAGAATTGCATCGCATAAGTGTGAACCCAGACTAAATCAGCTACATAGATCCCAGGGTGTGCAAAGACGGCATTTATTTAGAAAGCAAAAGATTTTGGGTAGTCACCAGAACAGGAATCGAGGGAAAATTTTCCAATAGGGATACAGGTTTTGGTGACCAAGACCTCTTGCTTTGACTATGGGACAGGAAGTGAAGGAAAATTTCCCCAATGGGACACATAGGGCAAAAAAAGCCTGTCAGGGTACCTTAAAAAAAAAAATGATATGATATAGATATATATATACAGTGGGTACGGAAAGTATTCAGACCCCCTTAAAATTTTCACTCTTTGTTATATTGCAGCCATTTGCTAAAATCATTTAAGTTCATTCTTCTTCCTCATGAATGTACACATAGCACCCCATACTGACAGAAAAACACAGAATTGTTGACATTGTTGCAGATTTATTAAAAAAGAAAAACTGAAATATCACATGGTCCTAAGTATTCAGACCCTTTGCTGTGACACTCATATATTTAACTCAGGTGCTTTCCATTTCTTCTGATCATCCTTGAGATGGTTCTACACCTTCATTTGAGTCCAGCTGTGTTTGATTATACGGATTGGACTTGATTAGGAAAGCCACACACCTGTCTATATAAGACCTTCCAGATCACAATGCATGTCAGAGCAAATGAGAATCATGTGGTCAAAGGAACTGCCTGAAGAGCTCAGAGACATAATTGTGGCAAGGCACAGATCTGGCCAAGGTTACAAAAAGATTTCTGCTGCACTTAAGGTTCCTAAGAGCACAGTGGCCTCCATAATCCTCAAATGGAAGACGTTTGGGATGACCAGAACCCTTCCTAGAGCTGGCCGTCCGGCCAAACTGAGCTATCGGGGGAGAAGAGCCTTGGTGAGAGAGGTAAAGAAGAACCCAAAGATCACTGTGGCTGAGCTCCAGAGATGCAGTCAGGAGATGGGAGAAAGTTGTAGAAAGTCAACCATCACTGCAGCCCTCCACCAGTCGGGGCTTTATGGCAGAGTGGCCCGACGGAAGCCTCTCCTCAGTGTAAGACACATGAAAGCCCGCATGGAGTTTGCTAAAAAACACCTGAAGGACTCCAAGATGGTGAGAAATAAGATTCTCTGGTCTGATGAGACCAAAATAGAACTTTTTGGCCTTAATTCTAAGCGGTATGTGTGGAGAAAACCAGGCACTGCTCATTACCTGTTCAATACAGTCCCAACAGTGAAGCATGGTGGTGGCAGCATCATGCTGTGGGGGTGTTTTTCAGCTGCAGGGACAGGACGACTGGTTGCAATCGAGGGAAAGATGAATGCGGCCAAGTACAGGGATATCTTGGACAAAAACCTTCTCCAGAGTGCTCTGGACCTCAGACTGGGCCGAAGGTTTACCTTCCAACAAGACAATGACCCTAAGCACACAGCTAAAATAACGAAGGAGTGGCTTCACAACAACTCCGTGACTGTTCTTGAATGGCCCAGCCAGAGCCCTGACTTAAACCCAATTGAGCATCTCTGGAGAGACCTAAAAATGGCTGTCCACCAACGTTTACCATCCAACCTGACAGAACTGGAGAGGATCTGCAAGGAGGAATGGCAGAGGATCCCCAAATCCAGGTGTGAAAGACTTGTTGCATCTTTCCCAAAAAGACTCCTGGCTGTATTAGATCAAAAGGGGGCTTCTACTAAATACTGAGCAAAGGGTCTGAATACTTAGGACCATGTGATATTTCAGTTTTTCTTTTTTAATAAATCTGCAACAATGTCAACAATTCTGTGTTTTTCTGTCAGTATGGGGTGCTATGTGTACATTCATGAGGAAGAAGAATGAACTTAAATGATTTTAGCAAATGGCTGCAATATAACAAAGAGTGTAAAATTTAAGGGGGCCTGAATACTTTCCGTACCCACTGTATATATATATATATATATATTATACACACACACATTATATATATATATATATATATATATATATATATATATATATATATATATATATATATACACACATACATACACACACACACATATATATAAAATTGTATATTATATTTCTACGTTACGCTTTTAAGCCTTTAACCATGATCTGAACTAAAATAGCCAAATAAGGGGTTTAAAAGCTGAACTTGGGCAAAAATGATATTGGGATTATTCCACTGAAGCTTCGACAGTGAAACCAGCAGCTGGGGCTGGAGAACAGCATGTCGTTGTGCAGCTCCTCCATTCATTAAAACGTAGCTAATGCCCCAATAAGGTTTATGCCCACACTTCAACTTTTACCCTTCTCTACGCGATCAAAAAAAAAAAGAAAAAGCCACATCAATGCCAACAGTGTGTATGGAGGAAGCTCCAATGTATTTAGACAGCTGTGAAACCCACAACTGCCACAATACAATGGTGACACTCAGGGCTTTTTTCAGCGGGAACATGGGGGGAATACACAGTTCTGGTACCTCCAGCACTGAATGTATTTTATAGCAAGAAGTGCGGGGAGGTCTAATAATGCTGGCTGCTAGGGGATCTATTGTCACTGGCGGGGATCTATTTTTGTGTTGGAGTCTATTGTTGCTGGTGTGGGGGTCTTATGGTGCTGGTAGGTAAATGGTTGCTGGTAGGGATCTACTGTTGAGAGATGGGTTTATAGTTGCTGGCTGCTGGGAGAGGTTGTTGCTGCAAGGCGTCTATTGTTGCTGGGATGGTATTTTGTTGGGGGGTGGGGTCTACTGTTGGTGGGGGAGGTCTATTGTGTGGCAGGTCTATTGTTAGAGGGGGAGGGGCCCTGTTGGAGGGGGGGGTGTACTATTGCTGGGGTGGGGCATATCAAACTCCATACAAATTACTTAGCAGAAAATGATACTTAGTCCTAAATTCTCTAAAAGGGGCAGTACTGGGGGGTGAGTAGGGGGTGAAACCTAGGGATTGTGCTCAGAGGTGGGTAGGGGCAGAGATGCAGCGTGACTCAGAAGGGGGGAGCTCCTGCACCCATTCTCTGAGAAAAAAAATCCCTGGCGATGCTGAACAGTAACTGCATCTAATAGGAAGCAGTCATTGTTTGTCTGGCAGTTTTCTAACCGGTGCAGATTTTTTGTTAAACCAGGGGGTGATTGCTTGCAGGGGACACCCATGCATAATTTCTTAATCTGTGCCCAATTTTATTTTGCAAGTTAACACATTAAATCTCTATATGGGGGGGGGTCGAGACCTCCTTCCTGTGATGTCTATTAACTCCAGAACTGGGCTTTGGCATTGAAAACTCAAATCCTGTGCCAGCAAAAATCCTATTTTCTTTCCTTTGCACATGATTGGGTACTCAAAGTGAACAAAGGTTCACAGTATTTAATAGCATTCACTTCCCTAGGTTACTAGCCTACAGCCCTTCCGTTATTGCACCCCAATATACAGAGCATCTGGAAAATATTCACAGCGCATCACTTTTTCCACATTTTATGTTATGTTAAAGCCTTATTCCAAAATAGATTGAATTCATTTTCCTCAAAATTCTACAAATAATACCCAATAATGACAACGTGAAAGAAGTTGGTTTAAAATCTTTGCAAATTTATTAATAATAAAATATGGAAAAAAAAAAAAAAATCCCATGTACATAAGTATTCACAGCCATGACACTCAAAATTTAACTTCAGTGCATCCGGTTTCCACTGATCATCCTTGAGCTATTTCTACAGCTTGATTTGATTCCACTTGTGGTAAATTCAGTTGATTGGACATGATTTGGAAAGGCACACACATGTCTATATAAAGGTCCCACAGTTAACAGTGCATGTCAGAGCACAAACCAAACCATGAAGTCCAAGGAATTGTCTGTAGACTTTGGAGACAGGATTGTGTTGAGGCACAGATCTGGGGAAGGGTACAAATGTCTGCAGCACTGAAGGTCCCAATGAGCAAAGTGGCCTCCATCATCTGTAAAAGGACTCTTCCTAGAGCGGGCCGCTCAGTCAAACTGAGCGATTAGGGAAGAAAAATCAGGGAGGGGGACCAAGAACCCAATGGTCACTCTGACAGAACTCCAGCATTTCTCAGTAGAGAGAGGAGACCCTTCCAGAAGAACAACCATCTCTGCAGCACTCCACCAATCAGGCCTGAATGGTGGATTGGCCAGATGTAAGCCACTCCTCTGTAAAAGGCACATGACAGCCCACCTGGAGTTTGCCATAAGGCACCTGAAGGACTCTCAGACCATGAGAAACAAAATTCTCTGGTCTGATGAAACAAGGACTGAACTCTTTGGCCTGAATGGCAAGTGTCATGTCTGGAGGAAACCAGGCACCGCTCGTCATCTGGCCAATACCATTCCTACAGTGAAGCATGGTGGTGGCATCTCTGGAGAGATCTGAAAATGGCTGTGCAATGTGCACCAATGCTCCCCAACCAAACTGATGGAGCTTCAACAAAGTATTGAGCAAATGCTGTGAATACTTATGATTATATGATAGTGATTGTACATAAGATTTTTTGCGCTCTTTATTTTTAATAAATTTGCAAAGATTCCAAACTTCTTTCACTTTGTCAATATGCTGGATTATTGTATAATTTTGAAGAAAATAACTAATTTAATCCATTTTGGAAGAAAGCTGTAACCAAAAAAAAAAAATGTGGAAAAAGTCCTGTGAATACTTTCAAGATTCCCGTGCAGTAAGCATAGTAATTGACATACTGTACATGCACACATTTCAGATATATCTCTAAATCTATACATACTCTCATACAAATGTTTATATAGTATAAAACACACAGTATATACATCATATACAACCCCAATTCCAAGCGGTGTAAAATCGGCATGAAAGTAGAATGCAATAATTTGCAACTCTCAAACCCAAATTTTGTTCACAATAGAAAAAAAATATCATGTTTAAACTGGGAAAATGTACAATTTTTAGAGCCGCATCGGTTGTCATTACAAGACAGCCGACCGTCGGCTATGGATGCCTCTAGCTGCAGGCATCACTCTGGAACAAGCACTTTCCCGAAATATCGGTATCCTCCGGGGCCGATTCCGATATATCAGGGAAAGTGCATATCGGCCCCTGATATATCGACTTTGCCGATAATCGGTCGATCCCTATTCAAAACGAACAATTTTTTTTTCTTAACGGTACATTTTTTCAGTTTAAAACATTTGATAGGTTTTCCATTGTGTGTATAAAATTAAATAAGTGCGCAGGATCAATAGTGTGAATAGCTGCAACCTTCGAACCAAATGGTGATAAAATTGTGTAGAAAATAAATCAGGTGCGCTAAAATTCACTAGTGTCACAAATCAGGAAAAGGTGTGACACTATAATGAGTGTCCCCCATATACCTGTGATGTGTTTCCAAAATTGATGTGCACTTGAACGGGTGTACAGTAAATACTATGCACCCTGGTGCATATACTTGGGTGTGTTATGGTGAATAGGTGATGATAAATGGATAATGTGATACCAACATAAACCAACAAAGTGCACAAGTAATTCAAAGAAAAAGTGTCCAATATTTCAATGGTTGCCACCTCAGTGTATAGTCCATATACATATAAAAGTGCATAAAGTCCCAATCGTCCCCTCACAGGCTAAAGTAAAATCCACTCTGTGGGTTCCTCTAGATCCGTGGGGTGCAGATGGGTTCCACCACCTTTGTGGGGATTAGCCCCTTACCATAGAGAAAAGAGGTTAAGGACGGATAATCAGCCCAGTAGTGTCTTGGGAATTCAGGGAGGTCACCGTGAAATAATCAGATAGTAAGTGTGGCCTCTTACCGGATCGCTCAAACCAAAAGGCGACTGTCTCACTGATCTTTCGGTGTCTCAACCCAATCCCGGTCCACTCTTGTTCTGGGTGTTACTCTCCGCACAGGTGAGGGCTTCCACGTGTATCTCACAGAAACAGAATCAGACCATAGCGCAGTACCTTTGACAATTTATTAAAACAAAAGTATCCAGTGCACTTACAGTTAGATGTTAACTAATGGACACAGGAAACCGATACCAATATTGGAGTACTCCTATTTCCGTAGACGACTGTTTAGTGGAAACGCGTCATAGAGGAGCGCCGCATCGTCATTGCAAGTTGCCGAGGACCGCACTGCAGGCGGCCACGGCCTCTCCAATATTGGTATCGGTTTCCTGTGTCCATTAGTTAACATCTAACTGTAAGTGCACTGGATACTTTTGTTTTAATAAATTGTCAAAGGTACTGCGCTATGGTCTGATTCTGTTTCTGTGAGATACACGTGGAAGCCCTCACCTGTGCGGAGAGTAACACCCAGAACAAGAGTGGACCGGGATTGGGTTGAGACACCGAAAGATCAGTGAGACAGTCGCCTTTTGGTTTGAGCGATCCGGTAAGAGGCCACACTTACTATCTGATTATTTCACGGTGACCTCCCTGAATTCCCAAGACACTACTGGGCTGATTATCCGTCCTTAACCTCTTTTCTCTATGGTAAGGGGCTAATCCCCACAAAGGTGGTGGAACCCATCTGCACCCCACGGATCTAGAGGAACCCACAGAGTGGATTTTACTTTAGCCTGTGAGGGGACGATTGGGACTTTATGCACTTTTATATGTACATGGACTATACACTGAGGTGGCAACCATTGAAATATTGGACACTTTTTCTTTGAATTACTTGTGCACTTTGTTGGTTTATGTTGGTATCACATTATCCATTTATCATCACCTATTC
Organism: Pelophylax lessonae; assembly: GCF_965119305.1. NCBI lineage: Eukaryota > Metazoa > Chordata > Amphibia > Anura > Ranidae > Pelophylax > Pelophylax lessonae. Next base: position 42,568,920 of record NC_138777.1, on the reverse strand, counting down.
ACCATAACACACCCAAGTATATGCACCAGGGTGCATAGTATTTACTGTACACCCGTTCAAGTGCACATCAATTTTGGAAACACATCACAGGTATATGGGGGACACTCATTATAGTGTCACACCTTTTCCTGATTTGTGACACTAGTGAATTTTAGCGCACCTGATTTATTTTCTACACAGGTTTTCCATTGTGACTAAAATATGGGTTTATGGGCTCTTTCACACGGGCGTTCCGTTCCGTATGTCCGTTTTTCATCCCATCTGTTTGCGGATGAAAAACGGACATAATGTACCTCTATGTAAATACGAATGTCATCGGATGATCATCCGCTGACATCCGTTTTTTGTCAGTTCAGTTCAGTTCAGTTTTTTTGAACGGAGGAGAACCCTATTTTTTCTTCCTTTCAAAAAACGGAACGGAAGCAAAAACGGATGTCAGTGGTGTCATCCGCTGACATCCGTATTTACATAGACATGCATTATGTCAGTTTTTTATCCGCAAACGGATGGGATGAAAAACGGACATACGGACCGGATGACACAAGTGTCATCCATGTCCGTTCCAAAAAAAAAAAAAAAAGGACCTGATCGGGCAAAAAAAAAGGAACGCCCGTGTGAAAGAGCCCTATGAGATTTGCTAATCATTACATTCTGTTTTTATGTAGATTTTACACAGTGCCCCCCCATTTTTGGAACTGGGGTTGTACAATGAACAAGCATGGTTAGTAATGGTCTTTATTTTAACTAGCAAAAATGACTCATTGGAGGTAAAATATAAGATTTCAACCATTTGATGTAACCTAAGCCTTTCAGATGACATTTCTCTTCTAATCTCCCGAGTGGCCTGTGATCGATCAATGACGTGCAGTAACAGACCTGCTCTAATGATATTATGTGTTTGTATTCTGTGTCTTGAATACGCAGTGAGCTGAGCAGCCCTCTGTTCTCTGTATTCATTCTATTCTTAGGATTGGTACAGAATTCTAACTATTAGAAAAATGTGTGTTGTGTACTGAGACCTTCATGACCTACCATGGTAATTATTTTATGCACACGTTTGAGAATGGATAGAATGAATAGCGCCATTCAACTCAATGGTCTTTATAATGAGCAAAGAGCAAAATGCATGATGTGCAGCCAATCGCAACACCAACATGTCTACAGAATGTTGAAATCTGGTTGCTATATGATACTGCTGTTTCCAGCTTTAGTTAGTAGCAAAAGAACACAGTAGCAGGTCACAGGATTTGGTAAAATCAATAGGGCATCGCTTTATCAAAAATAGCACACTTACAAAGATGCTGTATTCCAATCAGAGTGACAGTAGAAGGAAAAGGCCGTGCCAAGATGATGAGCCAGTAAACCAGCAGGGGTGTGGCGCCAGATCCGTCTGGGTCGCTCAGTGTCCGCTGCTCCTCTCTGTCAAGCCCTCCATTTGCTTCCGCTCACCCAACGAATTAAATTCAAAATACTAACATCTTACAAAGCCATCCACAGCTTAGCCCCCAGCTACATCACCAGCCTCGTCTCAAAATACCAACCTAATCGCTCTCTTCGTTGCTCTCAAAACCTCCTGCTATCTAGCCCCCTTGTCACCTCCTCCCACGCTCGCCTCCAGGACTTTTCCAGAGCCTCTCCAATCCTATGGAACTCCTTACCCTTATCTGTGCGATTGTCTCCCACTCTATTAGCTTTTAGGCGATCTCTGAAAACCCTCCTTTTCAAAGAAGCCTATCCTACCCACCCCTAACAAATGTACCTCCATTTTCTCCATCAACCCATCCCCCACGGTTATTGCCTTTTGTTTCACTTGACCCTCCCTTCTAGATTGTAAGCTCTAAAGAGCAGGGCCCTCTAGTTCCTCCTGTTTTGAACTGTATTGTAACTGTATTGTCTTCCCTCACATTGTAAAGCGCTGCGCAAACTGTTGGCACTATATAAAACCTGTATAATAATAAATAATAATAATACAGGAATCACTGATGGCGTCTGCATCCACTAATGCAGCACACTGACAGGAGGCAGAGCAACGTCACAGGATGGGCAGGCTGCCAAGCTTTTTAAGGCCACCACCTTCTTTGTTAAGCTTGCCCGAAAAGGGAAAAAGCTGGCTTTAAGCATGGCAGGCTGGAACATCTTTGCATGGCCCTTTTCTTCTGCTGCCACTCTGGTTAGCAAAAAGCTTCTCTCCCTTACAAGTATGTTATTCTTATAAGGTGATGCCTTATGGATTTACTAACTCCTGCACCCTGGGGCTGTATTATTTTGCATATACCATTGAGTGGATCCTTCCCAGATCTGCAATCAGGAGCTGCAGGATATCTCTGGATCCTTCCCTTGTCCCCTTTCCCTCTGTATGGACTCCAAGGACTTTATATGATATTGGGAGCACTAAGCAAACTGTGTGCAATTTCAGTGCATACATTTCTGGTTGTTAGTAGCAACCTTTGCAGATGCCGGCAGGGGAAGTACACCATAGAGAATACTGAGGACCAGATGTTCCTCGGCAGTCTCTATGACTCTCGGAGGCCTGGCATTGAAGATAAACCACAAAAAGGAAAAGTCTTTGGCATGCTTTCTAATTTCCAGGCTTTAGGACCCTGGGCATCAGCCTGCCGACTGTGAAAAGATACTGTTAAGTAACAAATGGTGGAAGTAAAGGATACAATGTAACTGTGCAGACAAAGAAACCACAAATGGAAACAAATGAAGGTTAAAAACAAGACTACAGAAGGTATAGCAGGATTCAAAACATAGGCAACTAAAACTAGTGATGCGATCCCTGCACTGCACTGAAATTGCATTGTAATTGCGATCCGCTGCAGGTGTCCATACAAAGTTAACGACATGCACAAACACATTGCAACCGTAGTGTGGTTTGCCTGCACCGAATCACATAGTACAAAATGACCATGCGATCCGGTTGTGGTGCAGTTCAAAAAAAAAAAAGTGCCTGCAAAATAAATGAGCTCAAATCGCACAGTACTGAATCGCATGGGAACTGAACAGGAATGCGGTGCAGTTCCTGTGCAATTCACATGCAGGTTACAGTGTGAACTGGGGCTTAGGCAGCCGTGTAAGCTTGAGAAAGCAGGTTCTGGAGAGAACAAGAGGGAAAGGAGAGGCGCGTTTCAAGATCACTGTGTAAAAAACAAAAAAAACAAAAAAGGTAATCAAATGCACTCACAGATAGAGGAGACCATAGAGAGCATCAGTGCCTGTCACCAAATCACTGCTCTGTTATTCTCCTCGTGTACTGAAGCAAAGGATTATGGGATACGCGTTTCGGGATACTATCACATCCCCTTCATCAGTCTAACCCAGTACTAACCTCTGGAATCCCGTCACTGTCAGGATCCCTGAGAGGCCTGGACCATCTCTCTGTGAGGCCAGTCGACAGTGGACTTTAGCCCGCTGTTGGCTGAATTTGGTTACAGGAGTGCAGAGCTAAGTGCATGCCTGTGACCCACAGGAGAAGTATGGATTAAAGAGCTTTGGCCATACTTTTCCTTGACAGGTAAGATGGCCTTCTAACTCTCTATTGGTTTTCCTATTAGGGTGGATTACCGGTGGAACCAAAGGGTGAGAACACCACTGTTTAACAAATTCCCTCCCAAAGGGGGGACGGTTCCAGCAGACTCTAAGATGGGGCCCATATCCCTACAGGCTGCTCCAGTCTGAATAAAGTAATACCTTGCATAGTGGGTGTAAAGAAAAGGTCATTGCAATTGTACAAGCTCTAAAAGACCCAAGGCTGGAGAAAGCAGGCTGATCCTTCACATGCAGGGTAATCCACTCTGCACTAATAAAGTTCAAAATGAACTCTTGCAAACCTGGGGTGACGGCCGGAGCACTGTGGTGTGTTAAACAGTCTTTTCAGATAGACTATTGGGGGATGATCACAAGGACCAGTCTCCTGGTCGGTTCTAAGAACTTGGAAAGTTCAGAGACAGACTTTGCAGGAGGAAAGAACTGGAGTGCACCTACAGCCTTTAGGGTCATTACCCACAAGAATTCAGTGAGATAGACCACAAAGTTCTAGGTGGATGTGAAAGTCCATTTGACAGGGGAGGGAGCGTTGCCTCATCCAACAAATCTAAGGTAGACCCTGTATCTAAAGGGGCATGAAATTCCAGATTATAGGCAGACCACGTAGTTGCCCTCAAAAGGTTTGTTAGGGTTACCCATAGCAGGGGGAACTACCTCCCTGTGCAGGCATATTGCAACCACATAGTGGTAATTCAACTAGGCTTAAAGTGTGAGGCAAGGCTTCAGGTACTCACAGACTCAGCGAGCTGGTGCCAAGGGTAGGGTGACTGGAGGTGACCAGGTTACTGTAGGCAGGCAGTGGGAATGGAGTATTTTGATTGGTTTGCGCAAAAGTTATTGCGTTTACTAACAAAGGGAAAGATTTTTGTCATTTTTGTTGTTTTTTTTTTTTAACGCATAATGGCGGCGATCTGCGATTTTTTTTGCGGGACTGCGACATTTCGGCGGACAGATCGGACCCTTGACTGACATTTTTGACACTTTTTGGGGGTACCAGTGACATTACTACAGTAATCAGTGCTATAAATATGCACTGTTACTGTAAAATTACACTGGCAGTGAAGGGGTTAACTTTTTTTTGAGAGGGAGGGGCTATGTGTGTCCCTATGGGGCGTGATTCTAACTGTGATTGGCTGTGGCTTGAGATGTATGAACAGTGATCAACGGTTCTACATAGTAGAACCGTATGATCATCATTCATACACCGGGGAGAATGACAGGCGGCTTGTTTACATTAGCCGCCTGCCTTTCTCCCTCTCTACCAACGATCGCGAGTGACCGGCGGACGATCGGGTCCGCGACCGCGTGGGAGCGCGCCTCCGGCAGCGCGCGCGCGCTCGCTCCTGAGACCCTCACAGGCTAGCGACGTAGACCTACGTCGCTCTGCCTGTGAGGGGCTGACTGCCGCAGTAAATATACTGTGAGCAGTCGGCAAGTGGTTAATGATGTAAAAGAGCACAGAACATGTGCAGCATTCTACCCAGTGGATGATGTCAGCACTTAGTCCCTCAGAATGAACCCTATAGTGGTAGAACCAGTGGTGCCAGGATATTTGAGAGCCATCCTGCATTGAAATATTGTGGTAGCTCCCGCTATTTCACCCTGGATGGCCTTACAACATGAGTCATCAGAGACAAGGCTAAGCTCCAAGGCTATGGTACGCTTCCTGTAGGCATCAGTACAACCCAACGGTATCTGAATTCCTGTGTCCCACAATAGATGAGAAAGAAAAAATGTGTGAACTTGATGTAACCTACGTCTTTCAGATGACATTTCTCTTCTAAACTCCCCAGTGGCCTGTGATCGATCAATGACAGGCAATAAACAGACCTGCTCTAATGATATTATGGGTTTGTATTCTGGGTCTTGATAACGCAGTGAGCTGGTCAGCCTTCTGTTCTCTGTATCTGATTTATTTTTAGGATCAGTAGAAGTCTAACAATTAGAGAAATGTCAGCGTTGTGTACAGAGACCTCCATGACCCAACAAGAAACACACAGTAATTATTCTGCTGCCCACTCTAGAAAACAGATAGAACGAACAGTACAATTCTATTCAATTCTTATTGAGCAAAATCGGTGATGGGCGGCCAATCAGAACACCACCATGGTAAATCCTGGCTCTTTAGGGATACCCCTGTAGCCATCTTTCATAGTAGCAACCTTTGCAGATAGGCATGCCTTTATCATCTGGTAGGCACCCAGAGCTGGATTCTCACCATGGCTCTTTTTTTAAATTACATTTTGGATAGAGTGGGCAGAGTTAAACCCCCCTGTCAGGTTTTTACTTGTGTGGGTCCCCCTAGTGGGACAATCTATCCTAGTGACCACTGTCTCTGGTACAGATGGTGTTGGGAATTTTAAGAGTTATCATAAAAAAGGGAAGTGAATGAAAATCTTCCAATGGAGACATGCACTATATTACCAAAAGTATTGGGACACCTGCCTTTACATGCACATGAACTTTAATGACATCCCAGTCTTAGTCCATAGGGTTCAATATTGAGTTGGCCCACCCTTTGCAGCTATAACAGCTTCAACTCTTCTGGGAAGGCTGCCCACAAGGTTTAGGACTGTGTCTATGGGAATGTTTGACCATTCTTCCAGAAGCACAATAGTGGGGTCAGGCACTGATGTTGGACGAAAAAGCCTGGCTCGTAGTCTTCATTCTAATTCATACCAAAGGTGTTCTATTGGTTGAGGTCAGGACTCTGCGCAGGCCAGTCAAGTTCCTCCACCCCAAATTTGCTCATCCATGTCTTTATGGACCTTGCTTTGTGCATTCATGTTGGAACAGGAAGGGGCCATCCCCCAAACTGTTCCCACAATGTTGGGAGCATGAAATTGTTCAAAATGTCTTGGTAGGCTGACACCTTCAAGATTTCCATTCACTGGAACAAGGGGGCCAAGCCCAACCCCTAAAAAAACAACCCCACACCATAATCTTCCCTTCACCAAATGATTTGGACCAGTGCACAAAGCCACACCCAACTCCCCCCCCCCCTCAAAAAAGAGCCCCGTGCCGCGAATGGCGGCTCCCGCGCGCATGCACGGGAGTGATGTCATCGCGCCTCCGACCAATCAGATGGCCGGAGGACACGAACCAGGAAGCACGGCAGCCAAACATGTCGGCCGTCCTGTCACTGAGCGGGCGGCACTGCGAGGGCTTCGTTCTAAGGTATTTCATAATGAGCTACTTACAAGGTTTTTTTTTTTTGGGGGGGGGGGGGGGGGGTTTACTTTCTCTTTAATATCACTTTAATGCTTAGGAGCACAAAGATTACTTTTAAATGTACTACTCCTTTGCTGTGCATCAATAGGCTTCCAGAGAAGGCTAGAACGTCATTCATTTTTTCTATAGTCACCCATCAGGTGGGCAAGTACCATTACCAGAATTTAAGGTGGGTTGTAGGAATAGGGAACAACACAGAACATGCCTAAAACCAAAAGAAGTTTTATTTTTTTTCCAGGATTTCAGCTTTAAAAAGAAACCTTTCATTAAAAGTATATATAAACGTTATAAGAATGAACATCTCTTATTTGCTCTCTTTTGGTCTGCTTAGTTTACCACTGAATTGGTTTTGTTATATCTGTTTGATAAGCACTTTACTTTTTTATATCATTCCTTAAATCATGTGACTGTCAAAGTGCTTCCAGTTTCTGTGAGCGGTGTTGATAATCTCACTGGGGTGCTAAAAGTCTTGGGATGTCTCACCTGGATCCAAGGACCCCTTTTGAGCGGAAGCTGGATCTGCCATAGGACGACTGAGATCTTCCACGCAGGATGGCACAGAGGCCAAAAGACCTAGAAAAAAACAAACGTTTTTTTATAAACCAATACTGCATACTACATTGTTAAACGTGCAAGGTACTGTGAGTTTTTGCTAATAAAGGAAGCAGGGAAGCCTGGCACCATTCCCCACTAATATGGCTGCATCAGCTGGAGTACAGAACAGCGATTTCCCTGAATAGGACTTCATTCAGGCTTTGTGCAGCTGAGAAGTCCACAAGAAGAGCATACACACCAACTAAATTAAGAGTTTGACAGACTGCCAAAACCTATGCTGAAAGACTAAACTTATTCTTGAGTTGGAAGGATTTTAGGATACCTTTGAAAAAGGATAACAGACGCTGGATACTCACAGAGCCCTCGATAGCGAGACAGCTGTTGATAGGTCTGTTTCATGCGTTCTATGTTTAATCTGCTGGCTTCAGCATGGTTGACAATGGGTTTTGGATAATCGACACCCACAACGCACTTGGCTTCCTTCTGCACAGATTCCGGGGCGTTCCATGGCTCATATATGTAACGGGAAGGATAGCCTTTGAGCACTGGCAGGTACCGTCTACAAGCCAAAGAGGTAATCAATTTAGCAAATGTACCCAAACACAAAAAAAAACAGAAACATGACCCATTACCTTCTGTAATGCCAAGACATTCATCCACTTAACACAAGAATACGCAACCTTGGTACTCCAAGCATGTGGAACTCCATTGTCACATGGGGCACTGAAAGACTTATAGCCAAATAGCCAAAAGGCATGACCCCCAGGAGCAGCCGCATGATGAGATTGGAAGTTTCACAAGAGCTGGAGTGTCAAGGTTGTCCACTTGTAGCCTAACAGAATACAGAAATATTCAAAAAAGATCCCCACATCATAGTATATTACAATAAAATGTCCCCGTCATAGTCCTTATACAAGCCCAACATGAACAAAGTTACAGGCTGACAGTCTGCAGGATCCTGCCATTGCACCCACGACCTGCTGATCATGGGTGCAATGTTTTACAGGAGTGAAAAAAATAAAAAAAAAATGTGCATTTTATTCACCTGCAATAAGATCATCTTTTTTTTTTTGGTTACAAAATGTGAACTAGCCTTTGGTATTCTTGCAGTCAGTGACAGCAGAGCTGGGACTGGGGGAGGGAGATGCAGCTCAGGGAGCCAGTCAGTTGTGCTGCAGGGCTAAGTGCTAAGAAAGTTATATGCTAATATGAGGTGAGAGCAGAGTGACCGATGACCTCAGCTTCCCCTTTCACTGTTGAGACACGGGCTGGAGGAGAGACAAGACCTGAATGTTTTTCTTTACTGCAACATAGTAAGAGAAAACTTAATTACCTAAAAATTCTATATCTTGGAGTACAGTAGAGGACACAGGCAAAGCATTGATAGAACCTGGGTTATAAGCTTGTACCTTCAGGTGATTGGACACTGACAAGCTTTTGAGGACAGGCCCCCTAGACGTCTCCCTTAAACCCTACCCCACCATGCGACTTCTCCAAGCTTTGTAGCAAGCAATGTGGAGTAACCAAAGTATGAAAGAAGGGTGTCCAGTCATGGAATTTACAGGCAAGTCCAAAATTTTTGTTATATTAATCATACAGTACAGGACACAAAGTATTTATACACCCTGGGATGTCCCCAAGCAATGAAGGAGAAGGACGGGCAACATTGGGCAAACAGAATTGTGCCAGCAGGCCCAATAACAAGGGTAGACAGACCCATCTTTAGAGTGCCGCTGTGAAAACCTTGCAGCTGAAGGATGCATCCGCAGAAGATTGGACACCCGACGGGCATAACGTTTGCTGAAATGCCCAGGTAACTCCTACCGATCTGGTGGAATGGACATGGGAAAGTGCAAGAGGACATTCATACTTCGTGTAAGCTTCAGCAATCAGATTTCTTATCCATCTCGCAATGGTGGACTTGGAAGCAGGGTGTCCATTGTAGGATCCTGAGGACAGGACAACTAAAGGATTGATCTGTCTGATTGAAGCTGTAGCTTTGAGGTAGGACTCTATTGGCTATAACTATGCTCAGATAAATGAAGAAAGATATTAGTAGTTGATCTCCATCCGGGGGCACTGATCTGCTGAACCGCGAGCCTGAACACCCGATGACACCAGTATGTCTCCTTTTACCAGAGGGACTACCCTTACCATGGATTGACATATATATCTCTGGTTTCCCTGTCTTTGGCCTATTGGCTACTTCCTTTTTTGGCCTCTGCCTTTAGTAAGATAGGTCTCCTATCCAAATCCGTCTATAGTCTCATCGGCTATCAGTCCTACCTCAGCAGATCATCCCCCGTATCTGTTGTATATTCGGTTTACCGTTCCTTGCCTGTATCCTGGACAATGTGAAGCACACATCCGCCTCTACAGGGAATCTATGTACCAGTAGCTCCGGAAGAAGCTCGAATTTTTGAGCGAAACATGTAGGGCACCTGGCCTCATTGTATACGGCAGAGGACGCTCTGCGTTATCCCGGCCACTGCCTTTGGGCTGGCTAGGATACAGCGTATAGCATCCTCATCCATTACCATCCTTTTATGACACAACTACTGTAAACCAATTATATGTCTATGGTTATTGACCAGTTATTTTGTTGTGTTGTGTTTTTTTGACTTTTATGTATCTTGTCCAATTATCCCCCTGTCTCAGGGGGCTCCACTCCCTGTTTTTATGTCATTAATAAACAAGTTTTTTACTCTAATCCTACTGTGCCTATAAAGTCCATTCGCATTTTTTCTGTATTTTTGACAATCATTCGGACGTGGCACACGGTTTCATTATGTTGTTGCGCCCCTATTCTTGCTGCTGTAGTGGTAGCGCACTAATTTTGTTCAATGAAGAAAGATATCCATTGGATGTTGTGAAGCAGGGATGGTAGGACTATATCCTCGTTCGGTGGAAGACTGACACCACTTTGGGAAGAAAGGATGGTTTTTGGGTGTTAGACAACCTTGTCTTTATGAAGTATAAGGAACAGCTCTTTAGGAGGACAGTCACCAACTTAGAGACACGTCTCACAGACACGATAGCAACTAAAAAAGCTACTCTGCAGGAGAGGTCATCTAAGGGAATATCCCTAGTGGATTCAAAGGAGAGTTTCTGCAAGGCATAGAGAACCAAGTTGAGATCCCAGGGAAGCACACGATGCTGCAATTAAGGCCCAATGAGAGATACACTCTAAAGAAAAATCTTGTGGCGTCATCAGACTGGAACTGAAGTCTCTTAGCCTGATATAGAGGTAATGGTAATTTCCTGATGCTCCTTAGGGTCCTTTCACACGGCAATCCGATCCGTCTGTCAGTTTTTCAGGCTGACCTGATCGGATGCTCTATGCATCCCTATGGGGCAGCGGATGTCAGCAGAGACATCTCCGCTGACACCCGCTGCTATCCGTTTCTGATCCGTGAAATCCGGACAGATGGAAACCCTATTATCCATCCGTCTGGAGGATGGAATCGGATGAGAACGGACAGGCGGTCCGTTCCCATCTATCTCCCCATAGAGGACAGCGGGGATCTGACAGCTCCGTCTCTGCACACAAAACGGAGACCGAGCTGTCATCCGCCTGCTCAGCGGAGATTGGTGGATCGATCTCCCGCTGAGCAGCGAACGGACCTCCTCGGACGGCGCATCGTGTGAAAGGACCCTTAAGGGGCCAATGCATGGATTCAACACAAGCTGTATATCTATGTGCACAGGAAAAAATGCACTTTCAAACATGAGTGTATTTCTTTGTTTTTAATATAGTTTATTTTAATGGCTAAAGCACGATGATTTGAATTCTTAACCCTTCGGGGTTTGGTTGTTGGCTGCTTACACCTAGTACTTATTTTATTCCTCACCGTACACTCCATAGCGCTGGTCACCTTTGTTCTTTGCCTAAAGCACGATGATGACCTGTCTATGATTTTGTTTGAGCAGATTTTGGAATATTGAAGATTGTGGATCCATAATGGGCGGTTAAAATGTAGAGAGTTGTTGGTGAATTTGGAGATATTCAACACCAGTGGCTAAGACCCTCAGAGTGGGAAGGTGTTCTGGAACCTATTTGTATAGGTAAGAGTGAGAGGTGGGCGCATGGTGTGACTATTTGTGTCAGAGTGAGAGGTGGGCGCATGGTGTGACTATTTGTATAGGTCAGAGTGAGAGGTGGGCGCATAGTGTGACTATTTGTGTAGGTCAGAGTGAGAGGTGGGCGCATGGTGTGACTATTTGTGTAGGTCAGAGTGAGAGGTGGGCGCATGGTGTGACTTGTGGCGGATGTCACGAGGTGTTGAGATTTAAGACCATAATGCTAATGGAGAGTGGATTGCAATAAGACTTTTACAGAATATGGATAATTCACATATTGTTGGACATTATATTTTATAGCACTGTTTTGCACATGTAATTTGAGTTTTTACCATATGGGGTTTCCACCCATATTAGCAGTTTATATTGTTTTTTGCTCACAGAAGGTCTTGAGTTTCACACCTTAAGGACCCTTTCACATGGGCAGACTGATCGGGTCTGCCTATATCTTTTTCAGGTGGACCTGATCAGACTCTCTAGTATACTCTATGGAGCAGCGGGTGTCAGAAGATGTGTCCATTGACACCCGCCAACATCTAATCCTATCTGCTAAAAGACAGACAGATGGGGGAACGTTCCTCATCTGTCTGGCGGATTGGATCAGATGGCAGTCGGGTATAAACAGACAGTCCATAGAGGACAGTTGGCGGTGTCTGTCTGCTCTGCATAGTGTATTCTCTTTTTGGAAAAGGGTTCCACCACTATTCATTAGAGTACCATAAGATTATAAAAATAGGGTAGCGCTACATTTTTTTGCATTATAGGTTTTGTTTGGTGTGGGAACACACAACAGTGTTTAGCAGCAAGCCTGTCATTTATTAGTAATATAGTAATAGTTCTATTTATTTAAATTTCACACTTAATATCACGAAGATTATAATATCATGAGGATTGAGGCTCATTTAAGGTATCTACATTAAAAAAAAGGCAGAGATTTGTCCTTTTAAAGGCTTAAATTGGAATTAATGTCTACATTAAAAAAGATATGATTAAAACCACTGCATTCGCCCTCTTTCTACCATATATGTTTCATATATGGTAGTGTTGCTCAAAGTAAATACCTAATTTAAGTCCACTGCAGTCCAGGCACATGATGCAGAAAGCTCTGGTCCCGTGTGTCACGGAGCACTTGACAAGGGTACTGAATTCTAGAAACTCCAACATCACCACCCACCAGCTTCCATTTTTCATATGAGGTCGGTGCTCCATTGTCTCCGCTACAGCAGCCAATCTATGACACCGGGGAGCCAAATCTTCTGCATCACATGATCAGAAAAGGGTGAATGTTTATACAGCATAGGTAGGAAGGAGGGAAAGGAGGTTGGGGAGCAGTGGTTTTGGGTATTCTTATATGTAAACTTTGCTTCCACTTAAAGGCCACGTTATCAAGGCCTGATTAGGAAGGCCAGAAATTGAGGCAGAGTAATCTCTGGGACTGAAGCACCTGTGTTCACACCAGGCAAAGAAGGATTTTCAGGTATGATAGTAGATCTTCCTGGAAGTGGCTTTTCTTGCTTTTAGCAAGGTAAGAATATTTACTAAGAGCGGGGGTTCAACAGCCATGCTATTAAAGATAGAGACTCTGTAGCAGGATGGAATAGAGTGGGGCTTGACAAATTTGTTAAGAATCTAGGACACAGCTAAAAAAAAGTTAAGAGCCAATTTCTTTTTTAAACCTACTGCTTCAGCTGTCCACGCTGTTAGCCACAAGGATCTGTGCATGTGATTGAGATTAGAGCCTTTCTGGAAATTTGTCTCAGGAGGTAGTTGCTGTGATTGCTCTGTTAAGGCACAAGCCCGTAAAACAAGGTAATGTTGGTGATTCATTGCCCTAGTCCAGGTAGCTGCAGTTCGACATTGCAGCAAAGAACTGGTTGTAGGGTTGGAACTGCAAAAGTAAAGAGCCTTTAAGAGCATCTCAAACTTTCTATCTGCAGAATCTCCGAAAGAAGGAACATCTTCAATAAGTACAATGAGATGTTTAAGAAAACAAGATCGTTCACATTGATAGCCCATTTCTTCTGTAAACTCTCTTTCTACAGGACACACATAGTTCAGCAACTTATTTTTAGGGGAGCAAATTCCTGGCTGTGCGCAATGCCGAGGCAGACTACAGCAACAAGCCTTTCCACATGAGCAAACCTAGTTTGTGAAGCTCCCTCTTTAATATAGCTGCATTTTGGGTGAAAAAATATTCTTCAGCTTCCTCCAATATGGTCATTGTGTTTTATCAAGTCCCAAGTCAGCGCAGCCCTCTACTAGGAAATTCTAGAGCACTTCATGCTTCCCTCTGCTGACCAGCTTTATGGAGATGCTAATTTCATTTTCCAGCAGGACTTGGCACCGCCCACACTGCCAAAAGTACCAATACCTGGTTTAATGATCATGGTATCACTGTGTTTAAAACTTGCTTGACCTAAAGCCCATAGAGAATCTGTGGGGTATTGTCAAGAGAAAGATGAGAGACACCAGACCCAACAATTCAGACAAGCTGAAGGCCGCTATCAAAGCAACCTGGGCTTCCACCTCAGCAGTGCCACAGGCTGATCCCCTCCATGCCACGTCGCATTGATGCAGTAATTCATGCAAAAGGAGCCTCAACCAAGTACTGAGAGCATACTATACTGTACATGGACATACCATTCAGTAAGCCAACATTCTGTAAGTGCTGAACTGCGTGTATTTCTTTTTGGGATTTTTTATTTGTTGGAGGATGTGCATTACTTAAGTGTCGTTTTTTTGCACTTTCACTTTTTATATTGTTATATAATCAGAATTTTTATTTTCCACATGCATTTATAGGTGTTGAAGCATGAGTGCACATACATATATATATATATACATACACACACACACACACACACACACCACACGTTTTGTCATATATGTCATTTCACTGTTGTCTATATAATTGATATAGCGCCGCTCCATACAGTTTTATTATTCTTCTCAGTGTTTAGGGTGACACTACAGGGGATTGGCTGCTATATCCAGCTTTATTTTTTTTCGGTTTGTTTTCACTTGGTAACGCATTGGTTCTTTGCTTTATATTATAGTGATGCACCATTGTTCACAATACAGGTAAGCTCTTAAGTGACCCCAACAAGTGAATTCAAGCGTAATGCAAATCCAGTTCTATTATTATTATTATTATTATTTAGAACTTCACACGTGACACAGTCACTGAAATTTAGCTCATCACTAGACATGGGGTCCAACATAAGGCTAAAAACTAAATCTACAGAAAGGGAGGGCCACAGGACAACAAAACGCTAGTTTGGGTTTTATCAGAGTGACTCCCATAGAAAAATACAACAAAGTTCTGTGGCTGGAAATGTATTGGTAGCAAATGGTTTATCTAATAGTGCCCCTAATCTGAAACTAACACTCAACACCGGCCAAAATATTAGATTAGGGTATTTTAACCACTTAAGGACCGGAAGGATGCTGGTTATACTCACTGTGGAACCTCAGGGGTTAATCCTCCACATTGTGTTAAAAGGCTGTTTGATCCCGTCTCCTCTGATCCTCCCCTTCTTCCACAGTCCCCAATCCCATCTCCCGATAGAACGGAGCCTTCAGGGCACTTTAGCAATACACATCAAAGTGAGCATGTGCAGAGTTTTCTTTTCTTGGGAGGCTGCATGTGATCGGGACAGGGCCAATCAGCACTGTCCACAGAGGGGTCAGGGGTCCTGCAGCCTCATAGGACAGTTAGAAGAGAATGAAAACTCCTCCTACCAGCTTTACCAGGCACTAATAGAAGTTATAAGACTGCTATATACTGCTGATGAGAAAAGGTATTTAGCAGTTTAGATTTACTAAAATAATTGCATTTCCATATTCTGTGTACTGTGGGAAACCATATACAGTGAATGCAGGCTCCTGGGTTTAGTAACACTTTAATCTGAACTTATCCCAAATATGAACTTTAATACCATCATAGTTATAAATATATTTTATTTTCACTGTGATAGGCGCTATGATGGTGGCACTGGTGTAATCCTGTAGTAAAATTCTGTTGCCCATTTACCATGTGTCATAGGCACAGAAAACCTGCTCCAAAATGAAACATTCCACTCCTCTGGAAACCGAAGCACAATAATTCATTCCTTACAAGAACTTGTATCGGCACACACCTGATATAGTCCCCGCTGGGATCCGTCCGTCTTCCGAAGCCCACAGGACAGTAACAGTGGAAGAACTGCTGGAAGAATGCACTACATGACAGCCACATCCAACTTCCTGCGTTTACGCTGAAATCTGCGTCCAGCAGCAGTTCATCGAACACCTGCAGACAGAGACACATACTGATGAACAGAATTATAGAAGAATTGCCAGTCAGCAGCTCTGTCTAAATGCTGAAGTTTGGCAAATCACAGGCATCCAAGCAGTGTCCCCAACCTACCAGATTGAAATTTACTGACATGACACCCAAAGTTTACTGGCACAGCCAAGTTTTTACTGGTATTTCCAAAAGTTACAAACTTACAGTTTTAAGTGCGAATTTCAGTATTTAGGCTACAAGCAAGTACAATATGCAATCAGCAATGTGATTTAATGTAGACATTAGGGCAGAGAACATATTTCCTATTTTATTTTTAATCTAGTAAGTAGCTCAGGGACCAGACTCAGGAGGGAAAGAAATTAGAATGGACACACACATGAAATTGATGATGATGACACCTCAGGCTCATGGACACAACACTCCCCCTCCTGAGTCACAGTGACAGTCTCTCTCCATGCCAGGTGGTCCCTTCAGTCCACTACAGTTCATACAGCACTGACAGTCCAGCTCCCGGCTTGCCTTGCTCCCGTCCCACAGACCCGCACATGAGACTGGCTGATCCACTCGGCTACCTTGCATCATGACATCACACAATACACGGTGGCACCGCCTCCACCAGAATCATCAGCGCCCCCTGATCACACAGTAGCAGGCACTTGGATAGTCTCAGCTGGTTCCGGACTGGAATTGCGCATCCGCAGTTCCAAGCTGAGCCTTAAGTGCTCTATCACAGAGTCGGACCGTTCAGATCTGCCTGTTAGTTTTTTTGGCGGATCTGAACGGTCCTCCCATGCATCCCTATGGGGCATCGGGTGTCAGCAGAGACATGTCCGCTGATATCTGATCTGATCCGTCAAATCTGGATGGATAGAAACCCTATTTTTCATCCGTCGATCGGATGGGATCGGATAAAAACGGACCGATGGTCTGTTCCCATCCGATTCCCCCATAGAGATGCATGGGGAACTGACAGCTGTGTCTCCGCATACAGCACAGAGAACAGCTGTCATTCTCCTGCTCAGCGGGGGATCGGCGGATCGATCCCCCGCTGAGATAAACGGAGTCCGTCCGACGGACAGACTGTGTGAAAGTGGCCTAAGGCACTATTTTTTACTGGCAACCTTTTCCTGTCACTGGCCATTACTGGCAGGAGAAAAGCGTCTTTTTTTTTTTACCGGTCCCAGTAAAAATACTGACAGTTGGCAACACTGCATCCATGGAGTCAAGAATCCAAAGGACTAAAAAAAAGAAAGGCAATGATTTTCATCTCTCAATACCTTCCATTATTACTTCTAATAAAAGGAGATAAAAAAAACTAATGCCCAAA
>NC_138777.1:42261890-42546890 GCF_965119305.1 Pelophylax lessonae | reverse complement strand
CTCGAGAGCAAGCCTGCTTGGGTGTCCCTCACAGAGGAAGCTGTTTGCTATGGTGGCACTTGGCAGGAGGGTGGAGCCAGGAGAGCTGGCTGAGGACCAAAGAGGAGGAGTATCGGGGCTGCTCTGTGCCACACCATTACCCAGAGCAGGGAAGTATAACACGTTTTTTTTAATAAAAAAAAAAAAAAAAAGTGACTTTAATATTAAATATTACTTCCTTTTGATGTAAGAGAACAAACAATATGGAGCCACACAGGACTTTGATCAGCCTGGGTAGACCTAAAACACAGTAAAACATTTGGCAATGGAAGCACTAAATGCAGAGTCTACCTCATCTACAGATTTTTCAGGAAAAGCCTAACCCACAAACTGACTAGGGAAACAATTTATTGTAGACATCATCTGACAGTTTGACTTACCTTCTGATACAGTTCCTGTAACCGATAGTAAAAGAGTCGGCAGGAAAGACAGCCGAAGCGCAGGTAAGGGCTGAGACCCGTAGGGCTTGCCAGTAAAGAGTTGGCATTCATTCTGGGTCTTTCATAATGGGCCACCCAAGCCTGAAACAGACACAGATAATATAAGTACTCAAATAACCCCAAACAACACTAGAAAAGCTCCCCTATCCACAGAAGAACACAAACCATAGGCAGCAACTGAGACCCTGGCAATAGTTGCAAGAACTAATCCCAGTGCACCAGGACTAACCACTAGGCCACCAAATGGCTCACAAGGACATTTAACAGTCAGACAGCTGAAGCATACGGGATAAAAAGCACACAAAATTCCTCCTATTACACGCACCTTTCGCTCCAAGTGTCTGTCAAGGCGGGCCAAGGCTTCCGTTTCACCTCCGGACCAAACTGCTGCTCCTGGATTGTCACTCGGGAAACCTGAGACAACAAACAAGGATTAGCAATACTGATATTAACCTTTGTTACTATTTCATCATACATAGTATACAACAAAATAGAAATCAAAGTACAGTAAAACCTTGGATTGCGAGCATATTTCGTTCCGGAAACATGCTTGTAATCCAAAGCACTCATATCAAAGCGAATTTCCCCATAAGAAATAATGGAAACTCAGATGATTCGTTCCACAACCATTTATTCATAAGTCCTTCAGTTTATAGTCCATATAAAAAGATTATAGCATTGCGATAGGTTATATAACCATAAAATGTCCATCCACAAATAGCCGCTTCCACAAGGGGATTAGAAGCAAAATCCAGCAGGAGCTACAGAGTATCACAGAGAAGAGAGGCGCCTCTAAGTGTAGCAATATGGTTCCCATTTAATGAAGGTTCAACATTTAGCAACTCACATGGTTGATGAATAAACCAGGCACATCTAAGTATGCAGGCATCTGGGGTAAAGCTGTCCACATAGACCATCTTCTGCACCGCTGGCTGCCAGTCTGTAATCCTGACCGGGAAGACCACCCTGCAGTAAAGCGATCTGAAAGCGAGGGGCAACATGGAAGGGATGATGTAGATGACGGTGCGGAGGATGGTCTATGTGGACAGCTTTACCCCAGATGCCTGCATCCTTAGATGTGCCTGTTCCAATCATCAACCATGTGAGTTGCTAAATGTTGTACCTTCATTAAATTTAACCATATTGCAACACTTAGAGGCGCCTCTCTTCTCTTTTATACTCAGCTGTGACTTGAGGCTACTTGTATATCAAGACATCGCTTGTATATCAAGTCAAAATTTATTTGAAAATTTTGCTTGTCTTGCAAAGCGCTCTTAAACCAAGTTACTCTCAAACCAAGGTTTTACTGTATTAGCAAATATGTACAATATTTCTAAAGGATCCCTATCTACATTTTTATTTCTGCTAGTGTTAGAAGGCATTGCAAAGGTTAGGGTTCACACAGCGGCAGTCCTTACCACCATTTTAACCACTTAAGCCCCGGAAGATTTTACCCCCTCCCTGACCAGGGCCTATTTTGCGATTCGGCACTGCGTGACTTTAAACGGACAATTGCGCGGTCGTGCGACGCTGTACCTAAACTAATTTGGCGTCCTTTTTTCCCCACAAACAGAGCTTTCTTTTGGTGGTATTTGATCACCTGTGCGATTTTTTGATCATGCGCTATAAACAAAAAATGAGCGTCAATTTAGCAATAATAACAATATTTTTCACATTTTTTTATATGAAATTCCCAAAAAAAATGAAAATCTAATTTTTTTAACATTTTAGGCCAATTTTTTTTTTTTACCATATGTTTGGGGAAAAAAAAAAAAAAAAAAAAAAAAAAAAAAAAAAAAAAAAAAAAAAAAAATCGCAAAAAGCCTATTTTGATTGGTTTGCGCAAAAGTTATTGCATTTACTAAGGGAAAGATTTGTCATTTTTATTGTTTTTTTTTTTTAACGCATAATGGCGGCGATCTGTGTTTTTTTTTTGCGGGACTGCGACATTGGGGCGGACAGATCGGACCCTTGACTGACATTTTTGACACTTTTGGGGGTACCAGTGACATTACTACAGTAATCAGTGCTATACATATGCACTGTTGCTGTAAAAATGACACTGGCAGTGAAGGGGTTAACTTTTTTTTGTTAAGTGTGTCCCTAGGGGCGTGTTTCTAACTGTGATTGGCTGTGGCTTGATGTGTAAGAACAGTGATCAACGGTCCTACATAGTAGAACCGTTTGATCACCATTCTTACACAGGGGAGAATGACAGGCGGCTTTGTTTACATTAGCCGCCTGCCTCTCTCCCGCTGTCACGGACGATCGCGAGTGCACACGCGCATGGGGGGGGGGGGGTGGGTCCGGGAGCGCGCATCCGGCGGCACGGGCTCGCTCCCAAAACCCTTACAGGCTAGCGAAGTAGCCCTACGTTGCTCTGCCTGTGAGGGGCTGACTGCCGACATAAATAGTCGTGCGGCAGTCGGCAAGAGGTTAAAAAGCGCTCAGGAGAAAGTGCGGTTGATCTGCCCAATTTTACCAGTGTAAATGAGGCCTAAAGCATGAAAAAATCCAAGGGCACTCATGAATTGTTCTCATATTTTGCTTTTCCGTACTTCATAGCTTTTCACATCTCAGTATAAGCAGGAAGTTACATAGCGCTCACCATGCACAGCACTCACCATGCACAGCGCTCACCATGCACCCCGCTCACCATGCACCCCTCTCCATGAGCTGGGATTTCTAGTAGTGTAGTAGGAGGAAGTAAACAAATTGTTACATCCCAAACCTGGCACACAATTTGATCTGGTACCCCATCTAGTCCTAGACCACAAACTCATCCCCTGGATCTAATGAATTCAGCTCAGTCATTATTTTCCATATTTCCATAGCAATGACAAACTGCAGTGCTTTATAGAGTACATAGAGCTCTATACACCTCTCCCTGCCCCTAGTGGAACTTAAACTAATGGCTCTTACCAATCATACAAGCAGAGACACAGTAAAGCCAATCTGGGAAATTATACATCCTCAATGACAGCTTACGCATGTATTTGCAAATGTGTGCAACTAAACCCCTGTTTTTAATGCATACTGTTAGACAGGTTAATCCGGTTGGTTGCTGGCTGGTTGGTAAGTAGTGACTGGAAATCCCCTTGCTTTTTTGATCTGCGTTTGCCCTTCCAGTGCTCCTTACCATCAAGACCAGTTATAGGTGGGGGAGGTGACCACTTTTTGTATTATCGTTTATATTGGTCAGGCAACACACTGACACCTTTGCTGCCATTGTGCAATGTGTTGGGGGTTCAGTGTGACCCTGCGCCTTTTAGGTGGGGTGGGCTCCCTCCAATCACCTGTCCTCCATCTATCCATTAGAATTTATGTGCTCTCACTGTGGAGACTCTTTAAAGGTAGAGTTAGGGTCTGCAGATATCAGGGTGCCTTGCCGTGTCTTGCAGCTTACGCATTTATTTGCAAACATGAGCAACTAAACCCCTGTTTTTAACGCATATTGTTAGACAGGTTAATTTGGTTGGTCGCTGGCTGGTTGGTAAGTAGTGACTGGAAATCCCTTTTCTTTTTTTATCATATATATGGAACATGGCAGCCAGGAACAAAAATGAAAGTTAACACTACCCGGCACTGCCAAAAGCAAGGCAGTATAGTAGGGGTCCAAACTGCATCCTAGTATCAGACACTCCTCTGGTCATGTGATGGTGCTTGGGCCTAGTGATTGACTGATAGATATGTGATAGATATGTGCATGTTCACATGGGAGGAGGCGATGGCATGCTCCTCCATACCCGAAAGCACTGGTAAGTTTGTTGCTGGCTGCGGCAAACAGAGGTGGCAAGGGATCACTGACAAGGTGGGTATCTGTGGTTTGGGGGGCC
This sequence comes from Pelophylax lessonae, assembly GCF_965119305.1. Classification (NCBI taxonomy): domain Eukaryota; kingdom Metazoa; phylum Chordata; class Amphibia; order Anura; family Ranidae; genus Pelophylax; species Pelophylax lessonae. The sequence continues at coordinate 42,542,575 of NC_138777.1, read as the reverse complement.
TTTTACAAAGGCATTGTCACTTTGCCCCTTTCACATAAAGGGTCCCATCAGGTTCACCTGTCAGTTTTTCGGACCCTCAATTCACCCCTATGGACCGTTTACACTCGCCTACCTGCAATCTAATCCGGTCCGCTGAAGAAAAAAAAAAATGGAAGGGGGATCAGTCTCCTTCCGTAGGACTGGAGGGCAGATGGGTGTATACAGATAGTGGAGTTCATTTAAACCCACTGGTCCATAGAGCAGAGTGAGCTCAGTCCATGCTCGCTCTGCATAAACTGAGAGGACATGGACCTGTCATCTGCTGGCACTGCACTGAACAGCAGGTGACCAGCAGGCAAATCCCTGCTGATGATAAATGAGTCTGCCCCATGTGAAAGGGGCCTTAATTGGCAAGCTTACCATCTAATGTTCACAGGACCGTTTGGACTATGGCATTTACCAGTGGCACAATAACACAAAAATGTCTTACCGAGTTCCTCCAGAGACGGCACACCATAGGTGTCATCGTGTGTGCTTTTAATCTCTGCTCGGCACTTTTCAAACTGCTGTTGTGTGATGCTGGGGACAGGTCGGCGAGGAAGCTCCATTCGGCTGATGATGGCCTGAAATCTCTTGTAGGTGAGCGGGGGGCTGTTACCATTCAGCTCAATGATTCTGTAAAGAAAATAATAGGGGTAAGAGTCAATATACAGTAATATTCCAGATATACAAGTATTTACTGAAAACTGGAGCAAAGAAGGGGTAATGCTGGTTATAGCAGCAGGCAGTGAAGTCTATGGCCTCTTTCATATGGGCATTTACCAACATACAATGGAATCCAGTGGCAAGAGTCTTCGCCTTGAATGACAGGTGCCATGTGAATAGCAGTGACCGGTGTCCGCAGGAAGCCGCACACCAAGCAGTTACCTGCGAATAGAGCTGGGTGTCTGAGGCTGGGCGCAATCAGATGCGTGCAGAAGGGTGAGAGTAGAGTAAACATAAAATGAGAGGTCTGAATGAGACTATTATAGTGCTGGTTGTCCTCACAGTTGGAAGAAATTTGCCACCAAATAGCATTTGTACAAGCGTAATGTTGGTCATTAAAGTGTAAAAGGTAAAATAACTCATTGGGTGCACCTTACAACAATGCCCCTTCTAAAAGGGTCTCCACCACACTTAGGAGGAAGAGTGAAAGGACTACAAGGGAGCTGATCAATGCACTCGCAGTCCATTGAGAACTACAAGCCATTTGCCTCGGTGGTAGATGGGACTTGTAGTTTACTCATTCACAGATCCCTGTGAATGAATGATGCATCTGAGCAGATGGAGCCCTGCACAGCGACAACAATTTTAAATGCGACTGGGGGGGGGGGGAGAAACCCCCCTCTGCTGCCACAGGGAAAGGGGGAGGGGGGCTCAGGGGAGGCTACGTTACACCCTAATTAGTTTGTAACATACAACAGGTTCTGAAGGTGAACTTAGACTTTAAGGCCGGCCATACACGGAGCGCATGTCTTTCTTGCAACCACGAGTTGCATGTGGGAAGGCAGGGGAAGCCGTCCTTACCGGGAGAACACAGCGATGATTGCTATCAGCTATAGCAGCTGCTAGCGATAATCGCAAGAAAAGCCCAGCATGCTGGTTTTACCCAAGTTGATGGATTGATCAACATTCACTGTTCGAATCGTGTATGGCCTGCCTAAGTCAGTCTTTGGAACAAGTGAATTCAACTAAATTGCCACCGTAGACCCATGCAGTTTCAGATTACACAGTTTATTTTCTCAGTTCAGCAATGCAGCAGCCTATGGAGCTGTAACTCCCTTCCCATGTCAGTGTGTGTTGGGATGAGCTGTGGTAAAGTAAAAAAATAAAAATAATAATGCAGTGATTTTTTTCTGCGAGGAGTCCCATTCATAACAAATAGACTGCGGAAACGCAGAATGCCATGATTCAGGATAACGCATGTTGCAGCACATGCAGTACTATAAACACACATAACATATATAGGATAAGCTCAAAGAAGAAAAAACAAAAAATAAGGTACCTACGTCCCAAGGATGCCAGAAAAAATTGTACCGGGGGGCTTTTACAGGGTACTGTCTTAGACCAATATGAATAAATGAAACATTCTATTAAACCATCAAGAAAGTTTATTGACATATTACAATGTTAAAATTGTATTGTCTATAGGTGATCTATATCTAGTATTGTCTAACATTATGATTATTGTGCACCATCCTCGCTGCCCCTGAAGAAGCGGTTCCCGCGAAACATGTCGGGCACCTTTGTTACCACATTTAGCTGACTATACTTCACCATCATCAGTCAGCGAGGGCTTCTTGGATAATTTGTCCTATGATGTACTATTTGATGACTATTGTATTATTGAATGTTCCCCTTTTTCTACATATGTCTGTATCGACTATTCACCTATAGACAATACAATTTTAACATTGTAATATTTTAATAAACTTTCTTGATACAGACATATGTAAAAAAAGAAAAAAAGGGGAACATTCAATAATACAATAATCGTCAAAAACTACACCATAGGACAATTTATCCAAAAAGCCCTCGCTGACTGAGGATGGTGAAGTATAGTCAGCTAAATGTAGTAACGAAGGTGCCCAACAATGCCTGACATGTTTCGTGGGAACCGCTTCTTCAGGGGCAGCGAGGATGGTGCACAATAATTATAATGTTAGACAATACAAGATATAGATCACCTATAGACAATACAATTTTAACATTGTAATAGGTTAATAAACTTTGATATTTTAATATAATGTTTAATTTATTGGTCTAAGGCGGTACCCTGTAAAAGCCCAAAAGAACCCCTCACCCCCCACCCCCTGTTCCAATAAACACACATAAGTGAGAACAGGTGTACTGTTTTAAAATGCAAAAACAATATAAGCACCTGAAATTGACCTTGTATCAGCATCTTGCTGTCCCATAAACAGCAGAGCATATGAGCATTGCAGTACCACTGATTGGCTCTTGTGCAGCTTCCCCCTCTCTCAGCCTGAGCTCTGCTGTTTATGGGTCTGCAGAGCTCAGGCTGAGAGAGGGGGAAGCTGCACAAGAGCCAATCAGTGGTACTGCAATGCTCATATGCTAACAAGGAAAGCGAGACATGAGCTTGTCAGCTTGCTGATTCTCCTTTCAAAGGCTGGACGAAGGCCAAGACCTATAGGTGATATTATATTGCAGAAGTCTAAAATCACGTCTCCTACCATTCCACTAATAAATGAAAAACAATGGAATTAAAAAATTGGCGGTATTAATAATCCTATTTACCGACTTTGAATTTGATTAGAAATGATGAACGGATCAGGAAAAAAAAAAAAAGCTTTGATGTTCTTCAATATAAAACAAAATTGAGAATAAAAAGGAGAATCTGCTGTATTCTTATGAGTGGGATGAAAATTGATGGAGCTCCTAATGTATGCTTGGTGCACAAAGCATGTCACAGAGAAGCCTCACATCTCTCCTATGCAGAGAACGAGGATGGACAGGTTCAGCGGCTCAGATCTCAGGATCTGCACACCCACATACTTATTTTACAGCATGATATTCTGCTGATCAAACACTCCAGAATACTGTGCGGTACCCCCCCCCCAATCACAGTGCGTACGCTGTCTGTACAGAACCAAGTAGTAAGAGGACCGCAAGGCACCGTGGGTTGGAGCAGCATCTTTATATAACACTGATGCAAGCCTCCTGCTGTTTAGCCCAGCTGGGGGAAATCTCATTACATTGCACTGACCTCTTCTCTTAACCTGGCGCTGTCAACAACTTATGCAAGCGCTTATTCTATATTTAATTTCCCTTTTTTTTTTCTGCGTCAGTGATTATGTTGGTGGCTTATATCCAGGCTCCGAAGTCTCCCCTGTCCTCTCTGCACGTGCAGGGAGGAGTTACAGCTCAGCACGGGGACACAGAAACCCACTGAGCACATGCCAGGCTGTGTGACTCTGCAGGAAGGAAGAGCGGCCAGTAGGTGGCGGTGTTAACACTTGTTGAGGATGTGTGGAAAATTCTACACTTGCCTTGGCAGGAATGAGTAAAGCGTGCATGAGGGTCTAATGAATGAAAGCGGTTACCGCTGTTTTAGATTTTAGCCCTTATTCCTGTGTGGGTTTTGCTGCCCATTTTTTGGGGTAGACTTACAATTCCCTCTTTCAGATCTAAATTCATCTGACCAATTGTATGTGCATGTATTATATCTGTTAAAGTGGAGTTCCAGCCTCAAAATGAAAATTTGACATCCGCTTGCTCTAAGTAACCTGAAAAAGAATTGGATAATCATGATTTTTTTTTTTGCTTTACTTACCTGGTTATTGAAAAAATATACTTCCCTTCCTTCCACTTCCTCCCTCTGTGGCCGCAGCCCGCGCCGTCACTTACTGCTTGCATTGATTCCTGGGAGCCGAACATCATCACTCCCAGGAGTCAATGCCCCTGCATCGGCCCCGCTCGTCACTTCCGGTGCAGGCGCATCATTCCCTGTTAAACAGCTTCTGGGCATGCCCAGAAGCTGTGCAGGGATGACGCGCCTGCATCAGAAGTGACAAGAAGGGCCGATGTAGGGCATTCTGGGACTCCAATGTCACAGAAGAGGACGCTCCGGCTTCAGCTGCCCACACCTGAGATGGCAGCGCTGGACAAGACATTTCAAGGTAAGTGAACCCGGGGACAGTTCAGAGGCTATCATTACTGAAATGCACTAGCCCTGACTGTCCCGGGGGTATTTTTATCGAAAACATTTTTTTGAAGCCGGAACTCCGCTTTAAGTGGTATGTCCGACACGCTTGAAAAGCCTTTTGCAGTTTTCTTTACATTTTTTAATTAAGTCTTCAGATCTTTCTTTAACCCTCCCAATTACTAAGGCTTGGGACTGGCATGCAGAATATTAAAACACATGAGAAAAGTCAATTTATACACATAAACATGGGCAGCATAGTGGCCATCACTTCCACCTGGCAGCACTAGGGTCGTCGGTTCAAATCCTAACCATGGCATTACCTTCCTGGAGTTTACAGCCATGACCAAAAGTTTTGAGAATGACACAAATAGTAAAATTTCACAGTCTGATGCTTCAGTGTTTTTAGATCTTTTTGTCAGATGTTACTATGGTATACTGAAGTATAATTACAAGCATTTCAGAAGTGTCAAAGGCTTTTATTGACAATTGCATGAAGTTTATGCCAAGAGTCAATATTTGCAGTGTTGACCCTTCTTTTTCAAGACCTCTGCACTTCACCCTGGCATTCTGTCAATCATCTTCTGGGCCACATCCTGACTGATGGCAGCCCATTCTTCCATAATCTATGCTTAGAGTTTGTTAGAATTTGTGGGGTTTTTTGTTCATCCGCCTCTTGAGGATTGTGGGATTAACGTCTGGGAAGTTTCCTGGCCATGTACTAAAATCTCGATGTTTTGTTCCCAAAGCCACTCAGATATTACTTTTGGCTTATGGCAAGGTGCTCCATCATGCTGGAAAAGGCATTGTTCATCACCAAACTGTTATTGGATGGTTGGGAGAAGTTCCTCTCGGAGGATGTTTTTGTACCATTCTTTATTCATAGCTGTGTACTGAGGCATGATTATGAGTGAGCCCAATCCCTTGACTAAGAAGCAACCCCACACATGAATGGTCTCAGGATGCTTCACTGATGGCATGACACAGGACTGATGGCAGCGCTCACCTTTGCTTCTCCGGATAAGGTGTTTTCTGGATGCCCCAAACAATCGGAAAGGGGATTTATCAGAGAAAATGACTTTACTCCAGTCCTCCGCAGTCCAATCCCAGGTACCTTTTAGAGAATTTCAGTCTGTCCCTGATGTTTTTCCTGGAGAGAAGTGGCTTCTTTGCTGCCCTTCTTGACACCAGGCCATCCTCCAAAGTCTTCCTCTCGCTATGCATGCAGATGCACTCACAACCTCCCTGCTGTCATTCCTGAGCAAGCTTTGCACTGGTGGTGCCCAAATCCCGCAGCTGAATCAACTGTAGGAGACGGTCCTGGTGCTTGCTGGACTTTCTTGGGCGCCCTGAAGCTTTCTTCACAAATGCAGTGGAAATGTTTTTTTTATGGGATGAAGTTCATTTGGCAAAGAGGGACTTTGCAATTAATTGAAATTCTTTTGATTGCTTTTCATAACATTCTGGAGTATATGCAAATTGCCATCATAAAAACTGAGGCAACAGACTTTGTGAAAATTAATATTTGTGTCATTCTCAAAACTTTTGGCCACAGCTGTACATATCCTCTGTGCCTGCGTGGATCTCCTTCCTCCAAAGACATACTGGTAGGTTGTCTGAAAACATTCAAAGGTGCAGCACTGAAAACAGAAAGTCCTTGACAAGAAATTCGACAGAGTCCAATAAGTGTGGGATCCAAAATAGAAAATCTTGAGAGATTCTCCACCGACAGATGTACACACATTGACTCTTACCATCCAGAGTGGACCACTAAACACAGTGGTCGAATGCACTGGTTACAGAATCCAATCAAACAGCAGCACTCTTCCACCCTTAAGCAGATTCAACTTCTTATGGCCCTCAATGGATACAACATTGCAACATAGATAGAAAGACACTTCATAGTGTAATACATTCAGTATAAAATTTATTAGAATCCAGAAAACTCACTCACTAAAAGGCAAGATAAAATCTTGCATGTGCATCAATCCACAGGGGAATGTTTCCAACTATCAAGATGGCCAACCTCCGTGCTTGGCAACGTCACGTGATCCAGCTCTACCCAACTGGTTTCGTCGCCCCTGATGACGTCGGTACGGCGAAACCGGTTGGGTAGAGCTGGATCACGTGATGTTGCCAAGCATGGAGGCCGGCCATCTTGATGGTTGGAAACATTCCCCTGTGGATTATTGATGCACAAGTGAGATTTTATCTTGCCTTTTGGTGAGTGAGTTTCCTGGATTTTAATAAATTTTATACTGAACGTATTACACTATGTCATGCTTTTCTATCTATATTGGAACTTTATATCCATTGAGGGCCATAGGAAGTTAAATCTGCTTAAGGGTGGAAGAGTGCTGCTATTCGATCTATTGGATTCTGTAACAAGTGCATTCGACCACTGTATGTAGTGGTTCACCTTGGACAGTAAGGGTCAGTGTGTGTACATCTCTCAGTTGAGGATCGCTGACAAGATTTTCTATTTTGGACCCCAAACTTATTGGACTCTGTTGAATTTCCGGTCAATGACTTTGTTCGTTTTTAGTGAAGCACCTTTCCATGTTTTTATGCCAGTATTCGCCACTAGTGAATTTCGGTCAGCCAATTTTCTATTCATTATCCTAATACTGTAAGCGCAGGTCTATTGTTTTCATAGGTTGTCTGAATTGGCCTTAGTATATATGTATGAATGTGAAAATGTTAAACTTGTACCTACAGGTAAGTGCATAATAGAGCTTAATTGGGAACTGTGAATATCTTCTTATTCACTGCGGCTGCAGCTGGTGACGTCACCGGTGGATGCGCAATAGCTCTGTGTTTAGGGTACACCAAGTGTGCCGCCAATGTAGAAAGCGTTATGTCGGGATCTTGACTCCTGTGCGCTTGTGCGAGAGCGACATTATCTGGGCCCAGCCATTCAAATAAATCTGGAAGGATTATTGGGTGAAGATGGAAGTGCCTGCTGTGGCGATAGCGCATCTCTGCTTGTCATAATGAAGCTAGTATGTAGTGCACATTATGGCATAAGTCTGCAGGGGGACAAGGTTTAAAAAAAACAAAAACCCATGGCAGACTTTTCTACCTCTTAGGCAGGTAGTCAGTTCCTGGGCACCAATGAAATGTCAGGTAATAGTCCAATAATGTGCCAGAATGGTGTGGATACAATGCCCCTTCCCTTTCTCTGCCTCATAGCAGTCATTGTAAATATCAGCCCCCCTGACACCATGTAAACAATAGCTCTCGGCTGCAAATATATTTGCTGCTCCACAAATATGTGGCTGCACATATTTGCTTTGCTTCAATGCTGCAAATTAATCACTAAGCAGCAATGTATGAGACTTCTACACCTGTGTCAGTTTGACCTTTGTACACAAAGCGCAATTTCTGCCGATGTCATTGTTCTACGGATCATAACATGAAGGATCGCAGTCACCTGCAAGATGAAGACAGAGGGAGAGGCCTGTTGGCTACCAGAAGAAAATAGAAAAGCTGCATTCATACAACCACAGCAAAGCAGCATACATTATATTCCCTTATCACTTCCCATTAAAACAGATAGATTAAACCAGTGAGGCACTGGTCATGTGATGTCTGCCTCAGGCACTTAGGAGACAGACGTTCAAGCAGAGTCACCCAGGTATCCGCTCTGTCCAGTCACTTGACATCACCCTATCAAGAGCTGCTGCAGCAATAGAATTGAGACTAGGCTGTCACAAGATTCCTATTTTTTTGCAGGTAGAATTTAAAATATGGCAATCTAATTTTTTTTGAGAAGACCTAAATCTTATCGGTTATAAACATGGGCTCCCTCTTGCAAGATGAGCACTGCCCCATCTCCCATCTCCTGAACACAGACATGGTGGTGGGGCAGGGGCTTGCTGTCCTAGGCAGGCCATAGAAGGAAAGAAATTTGCACGATTCCCCAGCCGAGCAATTGCCTGCTCCCGGCAGAAGGTGGTGGGGGGGACGGGGGGCGGCCCCCGCCTGATTAGGACAGTGATTATTGCAAGCAGCTATAGCAGCCACTAGCAATAACTGCAAGCTTGGTTATCGCCATGTGTTGCAATGCACTTGTATTGCCTTCGTGCATTGGAGTGCTATTGAAATTGAATGGCACCGCAATGCGCTGACACCAATGCATAGATGTACTGTAAATCAGCCCCAAAGCACATGTCAAAAACAAGGCTCACCAGGCCATTTCATTTGGCCCTTGAACTCTCCTCGTCTATGCCCCCATCTCAGCAGTGGGCAACAGAAAGCAGGACAGAACTCCTTTGCCAGATCCTGCGCCTCTTTTACAGGCGCAGCGCCCTGATCTTCGCCTTCCCTGGTCTCCTGAGCAGACTCTGGCAGGTGAATTCACCCTCTGCACTTTCGGCTTCCCAGTCCACCCCCAACTTCTTCCTGGCAGCAGCACAAGCTAAGGGGGGTTCACTGTGATGTAAGGGAGTGTAGGAGACTTGACTTTTGATGGTGGGGGGACTTTTGACGTCTGATGTAAGGGGGGGGGGGGTTGGTTGCTCCTGACATCTAGGTCTTACAGATACAACCGACCCTTTAAAAGGCAACCATAATGCTGATGCATAATAAACAAGCAAAAAATTGGGGGAGCATACCCATGTATTTCTAAAGCTGGTGCAGCTATGTACCAAGAGACATGCATATTAAAAGAGAATAGCGCACACATGCAAAAGAAATTACTACCAAATTTGAAGACAATCCATAAATAAACGATATGGCCATATGGTGGGACTAAATCCCCATTTTTATTTATGGATTGTCTCCATATTTGATAGTCATTTCTTTTGCATGTGTGCGCTATTCTTTTTTAATATACATGTTGCCTGGTCCATAGCTGCACCGGCTTTAGATATACATGTTCAGGGCTTGCTCCCCCAATTTTTTGCTTGTTTATAATGCTGATGCAGCCTGTGACGAAATTGAGCTAGACATCCCTGCTTTTGCCCTAAAGGTTAATTAAGTGACAGATACAGTATGGAAGGCAACATATACACTATTCCCCCTAACAGCACTAGGGTCGCTGATTTGAATGCCATCCCCAGCACTACCTGCCTGGAGTTTGCATGTTCTCCCTGTACCTGTGTTGGTTTCCTCCCACACTCCAAAGACATGCTTGGCAGGGTAATTGGATGCATCCTGTAAATTGGCCCTAGTATGTATGACAGAGTAAGGCCCCTGTCACACATATGGTCCGTTCAGATTCGCATGTCAGTTTTTCAGGCAGATCTGAATGGATGCCCCATGCATCTCTATGGGGCAGCGGATGTCAGCGGAGACATGTCCGCTGACCTCTGATACGATCCTGTCCGTCAAATCCGGATAGAAACCCTATTTTCCATCCATCTGGCGGATCGGATGAGAATGGACAGGCGGTTCGTTCTCATCCGATTCCCCCATGGAGAACAGCGGGGATCTGACGTCTCCGTCTCAGCACAAAGAACGGGGTTAGGCAGATCGATCCCCGCTGAGAAAAAACTGAGTCCGTCAGCGGAACGGACGTGTGAAAGGGGCCTTAGAGAATTGAGATCATAAGCAGTCCCTGCCATCAAAGAAACGTGAATGCACAATATATATGCGAAGCACTTTGTAAACAGACGGCGACATACAAGTACCTGTAATAAATAAAATAATGACTTACTTGTCCAAGTCATACAGGGTATGAGAGTTCTCCACAACGACTTCTACACCAGCTTCCTTGGCCAGTTTCATAATGGCTGCATCTCGCTCTTTCCCAAACGGTTCAGAATCGTACTCAAATGTTAGCCGGGTCACACCCCATTCCTGCAAAATATCAAGATGAGAGCATATAAGAATGACTTAAGTGGGTGAAAATGTAAAAAGGTACATAGGCATTCCACAGATTTAGCATTGTAATGGTCCCAAGCTGACCTGTAAGTATTACACTACTGTAGCAGAGAACAAATTAGGTCTACTGCCCTACCAGACAGGGATATGCTGTGCGGCAGGGCTGTGTAAATATCAGGACTGGATGAACAGAAATGAAAATCTTTGGCAGATACAGCTTCCATAAATGTATTTCAGTGACACGTTTATTTCTTTGCCTGGGAATAATCTTGAATAGTGAAAGATTTTAAGTCAAAAACACTACTGAAGCTATGATAACTGCGATGCCCTCAATGGTGTCATCGCAGTATCAGGCTCACTTTCGGTGCCCCCAATTAGGTAGTTGGCATGAAATATATTGAGAAGTGGATCCACATACCTGCTTGTCTAGCCAAGTATTACTTTCACATTATGCAACTTGCTGGCACCTGCCCAAAAATAAAATCGCTTTTGCTTAAAGGATTATGAAGGTCTCAGTCTGAATAATGCACAAATAAATGGAGACAGCACAGCAGTACCGGTGCCAGGATAACATGCCAAAGTTTGGAACGCTCGACTTAAGATGCCTGAGACTTCAGCTTAGTACTCAAGTTAAAACCTAAAATGCTGCTTCTGACTACGTGTACATATTTTTTTATACTTCTAATCTTCTTGCACTTTCTCTTTAGGCAAAATCCCTTCCAAGCACTCTGATTTACTGCAGTCCAGAAAGAGAATGAGAGGAGACCAAGGCCTAGTTTACACTGGTGCGGAGATTGAATGGCTGAGCAGCATTTTTAAAGCTCTCCTATTGCTCACCGCTGCACTGGAGTCATAGGGGTTGGTTTACGAAAGGCAAATAGACTGTGCACTTTTGCAAGTGTAGTTGCTCCAGAGCTTAGTAAATGGGGTAAAGTTTCACTTTACAAGTAATACCCAATCACATGCAAGGAAAATAAAATACAGCATTTTTGCTTGCACGATTGGATGATGGAAGTCAGCAGAGCTTCCACTCATTTACTAAGCTCTGGAGCAACTGCACTTGCTTTAAAAAGGCACAGTCTAATTTCCTTTTGTAAATCAACCCGAAAGAAAAGATAAATCATTTGAGAACTTTTTCCACCTTTAATGTGACCTATAAACTGTACAACAAACTGAAATCTTTCAGGTGGAGGGAAGTAAACATAAAAAAATAAAAGAATATGGTTGCATAATTGTGCACAGTAGGGATAGACAGATATTGTTTATTCAGGGCCGATACCGATATTTTGGTCACAACGTAAGGCGAGGGAGGTGGCCTAAGAAGGCAGAATGACGTCACAAAAATATCGACAATATCGGCCAGTTACGGGACCGATACCGATATATATCGGGGAAAGTGCATATCGGCAGTGCCGATAATCGGTCTATTCCTAGTGCACACCCTTTAAAACTTTGTTGAACCACCTTTCGATTTTATTACAGTACTCAGTCTTTTTTGGGTATGAGTCTATCAGCATGGCACAGGTTGACTTGGCAATATTTGCTCACTCTTTGCAAAAACACCCAAATCTGTCAGATTGCGAGGGCATCTCCTGTGCACAGCCCTCTTCAGATCACCCCACAGATTTTCAATGGGCTTCAGGTCTGGGCTCTGGCTGGGCCATTGCAAAACTTTTATCTTCTTCTGGTGAAGCCATTCCTTTGTTGATTTGGATGTATGCTTTGGGTTGTGCCAATATTGACTGGTGCAACTACTGACTGGTATTTGGAACTGTTCATAATTCCTTCTACCTTGACTAAAGCCCCTGTTCCAACTGAAGAAAAACAGCCCCAAAGCATGATGCTACCATCACCATGCTTCACTGTGGGTATGGTGTTTGGTGATTTGCAGTGTTGTTTTTGCAGAAAACATATCTTTTGGAATTATGCCCAAAAAGTTGAACCTTGGTTTTATCAGACCAGAACACAATTTCTCACATTCTTTTGGGAGACTTCAGATTTGTTTTTGCAAAATTTACCCAGGCTTGGATGCTTTTCTTTGTAAGAAAAGGCTTCCATCTTCCGTTCCCCTCCCCCCAATAGCCCAGACATATGAAGAATACGGGAGATTGTTGTCACATGTACCACACAGCAGATATTCCTGCACCTCCTTTAATGTTGCTGTAGGCCTCTTGGCAGCCTCCCAGACCAGTTTTCTTCTCATCTTTTCAATCAAATTTGGAGTGATGTCCAGTTCTTGGTAATGTCACTGTTGTGCCATATTTTCTCCACTTGAGAAGGTCTGTCCTCATGGTTTTCCACAGTATATATAATGCCTTGGAAATTATTTTGAACCCTTGCTTTGGAAGCGCTCTACGGACCATGGCTTTTGCTGTAGGATGCGACTAAGAAAATGTCAGGAAAGACCTACTAGAACAGCTGAACTTTATTTGGGGTTAATCAGAGGCACTTTAAATGATGGCAGCTGTGTACTGACTCCTATTTAACATGAAAAGTATTAGTTTAAGGGTGTGCACACTTATGCAATCATATTTTAGTTTATTTTTACTTTTCTCCCCCTAAAAGATTTCAGTTTCTTGTTCAACTGGGTTTTACAGTTTATAGGTCACATAAAAAAGGTAGCAAAAGTGCTGAAATTATTTATCTTTGTCTCATTTTTTACATCATAGAAATCTGAATTTTAACAGGGGTGTATAGACTTTTTATATCCACTGTATAAGGGGGGGAAGCCGCATGCACATTTTTTACCTTAATGCAGGAAGGTAAAAACCTTCAGCCTTTAGAACCACTTTAAGCAATGGCAGGTGCCACATTTCTATCCCGCCAGATCTCCTTTAAAAACGAGCACATTTACTTCCTTGAATGACCTTTCTCTGTACTGTAAAAGTGGGAAGCTATGCTTCTACATATTGTGTTATATAGTGCCTTGTAATGTTTGGTGATTTCACATTCTCCAAAAAAAATATTGGTTTGCATATAGCACTCAAAGAAAATCTCTATTTGCTTTGGTTCTTCAAGGAACAGTTTCACCGGATACAAGGGACCATACCCATTTACACTCTTCACCTGAGCTTCCCCACCATCCCTCATTAAAAACATGGAACTTGCAGTAATGGGGCATCAACCGAACCTCCCGTTTCCTATAGTGCAGCACTATAGGACTGTGCCCTATCCCATTGGGACAGGGAGAGTGGCCATAGCTCTGATCAAACATGGAAAATGATGCTATTTCCATTATAAATGCTCGGCACGTTTCATGTAATCATTTTTAGAACAGCAGCAAGTCCCTGAAGGCTCTTACAGCTCTTGTGCTAAATATAGATCAGAACAACTTCAAGAAGGGAAAGAGCTCTGCACAGAGGAAAGAACCAGCATAAAAGAACCACAGTATGGAGAGGGAGCGGGTATTTAGGATACCTGGAAATGCTGAATACCATTGGTGGCCAAGGAACTAACATAGTAAAATTTTAAGACATTGCATGCCAGAAAGGCAAGTACATAAGTATATTTGTATTGCTTTTCTTTTACAGGCTGGCTAAGGCTTTATTTGACCCCTTACAAAGGGGTCGTCTAGGTGAAGTGCGTGTTCTAGTGCAACATTTAAGACCCGAAAAGTGGGGACCACTCAGTTCTGCGTTCAGCCCCATGTCTGGGTGCTTCACCTGTCCCTCTCGGGTGTATGAACACATTCGGAGTTACACACTGCACTTAGGCAGCCCCATGTGCAAGGGACCTTACAACAGGGTTGGAAAAACACACAGATCTATAGCTCCACTGAAGACTGGCCTCAATGGACATCCTGGGTGCTCACCATTGTAGTCTGTCTCCACTCCCCATCAAAGATACCTGAGAATGTCAGCCAAACTCCACATAACTCCTCTTGCAGTATTTTCTTTTTTTAATCAATAAAATTGACTGCATACAGTAATGTCTCCACCCAAAAACCAAACTTCGACGCGTTTCACCACAAGGATAAAGAAACAAACCAGGAGTGGCAAAAAACGTCACAGAAGGTTGTTTTTGGGTGGAAACAACTTATGCAGTCAGTTCATTGATTATTAAAAAATATCGCAAGAGGAGACAAGTGGAGTGCGGTCGACATTCTTACGACAGAGTTGCTTTAAAAAAGCAGAGGTCTCGTTATGGATACTGGAAATGGTAGATAAGCCTAAGAGCACATTCACATGACTGCTCATGGCCATACACCATTGAAGTATTTCTGAGGCAGGCAAAGCCAGATGGTTACGTTTAGCTGTAGATGGAAGCCTGTACAAGTCAATGACAGGCTGACACCGTCCACGGCTCGAGAGAGACAAGCAACTCTGTACACAGACAATTTGTAAGTCTGGGCTTCTCATCTATCCTTTCCCACAGGTATTTGCTCCATCTGCCATTACACGTGAACACTGATGTGTACAGGCTGAGTGGCCACAGCTAAATATAAAAACCTGGTCATACCTGCTGTAGAAAAACGCTGATCTGGATAGTGTACGGCCAACTTCTTAAGCAGGGCATACATGGTTTGAATCCCAGCCGGTTCAGCAGGAACCGGTCAAGATTCGAACAGTGTATGAGCAGGCTGAATGTACCAAGTGGATTGATCAATCAACTTGGGTACAACCAGCATGCCAGCTTCTTGCTGATGGTCTTGTAGCCCATTACAGCCTTGTGCCTGTCTACAATCTTGCCCCTGAAGTCCTTAGACAGCTCTTTGGTCTTGCCCATGATAATGAGGTTTGAACGAAAGAAAGATACTGTGGACAGGTGTCTTTTATACACAACAAGTTGTCGCTAGGACTAGGAGCACCTTCCTAAATTCACAGGACTAATCTGTGTACCACATGAACACATACTGTAGCCAGTCTGTAAAGCCAGAATTATTGTTGGTTGGTAGGGGGATCAAATATTTATTTTACTTACTGAACTGCAACTCAAGATATAACATAGATCGTGTTTTTTCTGGATTTTTGGTTGATATTCTATCTCTATCATTTAAAGCGGAGTTCCAGGCACAGAAACATTTTTTCAATGAAAATCAGGGCTAGTACATTCCACAATGGCTAGCCTCTGATCTGTCCCGGTTCGCACTTACCTGCAAGAAGAAATACTCACTTATAAAATTTCTTCTCCAGCGCTGCCATCTCTGTTGTGGGCAGCTGAAGCCAGCGCGATCCTCTTCTGCGTCCTCTTCCGCAACTTCTTCTCCCAGAATGCGCCTTCACCGGCCCCTCTCGTCACTTCCGGTGCGACGCCGCATTCCTCCACAGCTTCTGGGCATGCCCAGAAGCTGTTTAGCAGGGAACGCGGCGTCGCACCGGAAGTGACGAGCGGGGCCAGTGCCGTCGCATTGATTCCTGGGAGCGATGACGTTCAGCTCCCAGGAATCATTGCAAACCAGAAGTGACGGCGCGGGCCGCGGCCACAGAGGGAGGAAGTGAAAAAAGGTGAGTATTTCTTTCTACAATTACGAGGTAAGTAAAAAAAAAAAATAAATAATCCTAACTATCCAATTCCTTTTCAGGTGAAGCAAAGCAAGCGGATGGGCACAAAATCGATTAGGTCGATTTCGTGCCCGGAACTCCGCTTTAAAATACCCGTGATAACTATAGAGCTTCCATTTTTTGGTAAGCGTGCAAACTTACAAAATCTGCAGGGGGATCATTATATATATATATATATATAATTTATTTATTTTTTCCCCGTTTTGGATTTCTTGTTCAACCCTCCATGTCAGCTGCTGCAGTGGCACCAAGTAAACTGTGGCTCAACCAGAGATTGAGTGCCAGAGGTTGTTATTCCCAGCTTGAAAGCATCCCAATTACCTGCATTTTTATATCCAGCACCGCCAATACACAGTGTAGTTGGCCTCCAGCTTTCTTTGTGTAAATGGCCTAGATTCTTTGCACACAAACCCCGTGCTCTAAAAACAGGTTTATAATCCTGTGTAGCCTGTGCTGTGAGGTCACTGTCACATTGGCAGGACGATGATTCCCAGGGGAAGTCGTGCAGAAACCTCAAATAAAAAAGGACAAAGATAGTAGAGCGCTCGAGTAGAAGCTCCCTGAGAGATGGGCTTTTCCGGTCGGCTCGTGACTGCAAACAGTCACGTTTCTCACATCGATTTCTAGCACAGACAAAACCAATACAAGGAGCGCATGCTGCTGTGATCACTATACAGGGCACTCTTCATTATTATTATTATGATGTATGCATGTACAGCAGGGGTGAGGAACCTTTTTCTGCTAAGGGCCATTTGGGTAATTTATAAAATCATTCGGGGGCCGTATAAAATTATCAACTTAAAAATGTGCCTGTTATATTTGGTCAAACATTTAATTAACTCACCCCTAATGTGATGGCTGCAACTGCTTCTCTTTGGTGAGGTGTGTGATGTTAACTGGTATTGATGATGATGCTACTCGCAACTGCTTTTCCATGTTTGCGTCGGTCAGTCTGGAGTGCACTCGACTCTTTGTGGTGGTAAGTTTTGAAAATAACTGCTGGTGGGTACTGCTGGTGGGTATAGCTGGCTGGTACTGCTGGTGGGTACAGCTGGCTGGTACTGCTGGTGGGTACAGCTGGCTCAGGCTGGTATGGCTGGCTTGTACTGTGCTGTGGGTACTGCTGGCTCAGGCTGGTACTGCTGTGGGTACTGCTGACACGGGCTGGTACTGTGCTGTAGGTACTGCTGGCTGGTACTGCTGGCTCAGGCTGGTACTGCTGGCTCCGGCTGGTACTGCTTTAGGTACTGCTGGCTGGTATTGCTGTGGGTACTGCTGGCTCAGGCTGGTACTGTGCTGTAGGTACTGCTGGCTGGTACTGTTGTGGGTACTGCTGACTCTGGCTGGTACTGCTGTGAGTACTGCTGGCTCTGGCTGGTACTGCCGGCTCTGGCTGGTACTGCTGTGAGTACTGCTGATTCTGGCTGGTACTGCTGGCTCTGGCTGGTACTGCTGTGAGTACTGCTGCCTCTGGCTGGTACTGCTGCCTCTGGCTGGTACTGCTGTGAGTACTGCTGGTTCTGGCTGGTACTGCTGGCTGTGGCTGGTACTGCTGGCTGTGGCTGGTACTGCTGGCTGTGGCTGGTACTGCTGTGTGCGCTGCTGACGGGAAATGCTGGCTAGCAGCGGTGCCGTGCTGGAGGAAGAGGCGAGGTTTCCTGTATTGGTCACAGGCGGAGTTAATTTGATGTCACTCCGCTGTGACTCACTCAGACTGTCAGAACAGAGCCACAACTATACAGGAAGCATCGGCTCCATTCTGACAGATCAGCTGAGAGACTCAGCTGCACGGGGGGCCGGACCAAATGACTTTGGGGGCCGCATACGGCCCCCGGGCCTTAGGTTCCCCACCCCTGATGTACAAGAACATACAGTTGTACTCAAGTTTGCATACCCTTGGAGAATTGGTAATATGCAGTATGTACCATTGTTAAAGAAAACATGAGTGAGCAGCAAAACACGTCTTTTATTTCTTATGGGATTCATATTCTGTAACTGTAGGTCATAACAGAATGGCACAATCATAAAAATACAGGACAAAGTAAACAAATGAAATGACCCCTGTTCAAAAGGCTACCCTTTTTTCTTAATACTGGTGTGTATTGCCTCTTTAACATCAATGACAGCATGCAGTCTTTTGTAATAGTTGTCCATCAGGCCCCAAATTCTTGTCGGTGGTAGAGCTGCCATTTGTCTTGGCAAAATGCCTTCAGGTCATGCAAAGGCTTTGGTAGTCTTCCATGAACTGCACATTTGAGATCTCCCCAGAGTGGCTCAATGAAATTAAGGTCAGGAGACCAATATGGCCACTTCAGAACCTTCACCTTTTTCTGCTGTAACCACTGGAGGGTCAACTTGGCCTTGTGCTTAGGGTCATTGCCGTGCTGGAAAGTCCAAGAGCATCTTTGCGCAGCTTTTGTGCAGAAGAATTCAAATTGCCTGCCAGTAATTTCTTTCTTTTTTTTTTTTTTTTTTTAAATCAAGAAAAGCTTTATTGAGAAAAATTCACACCATTACATCCAGAAAAACTTTCGGATGGCAGCAACAATCCATAAACATTACATAACCCACACCATGCCCCAGTCCCCCCAATGGTATCACATTTGGGTACAGTGCAAGACATACAAAACACAGCAAAATATAAGAAAATGCAGGAAACGCCCCCATTCCACCCACCCGAGCTAGAAATGAACAGAAATATAACCCTAGGAATTACATTAACAAACGGTCCAGAATGAGATCATCAGGGGCCATGACCGGGCTGTTTTACCATGCACCCCATACCTTAGAGAATTTCTGAGGCACCCCCCTATGCTGGTAGATAACCTTCTCCATACGTAGAGTTGAAGCCATCTGTTCCAGCCACATCTTATACGTAGATGACTCCTGTGTTATCCAGTGCCTCAGGATGAGTAAACGGGCCTGAAAGAGTGCCCGAGCGGCGGCCTCTCTCAGAAACCTATCTTCCACTATCGACTCCAGGATCCCCAAAATACAATGTCTGGGATCCCTAGGGATATCCACCCCCAGAGCCCCAGTAATGGAAGATATCACCATGGACCAATATCTGTGCAGCTTTGGACATCTCCACAGCAAATTAATCAAGTCCCCCGTCTCTCTCTGGCAGCGTCCACAGAGGTCATCTTCACAAAGACCCATGGCATGAAGTTTCAGGGGAGTGTGATGCACTCTTAGTAGGATGTAAAGTTGCATCTGCCAGTAATTTCTAAGTACATGCTGCATTCATCTTGCCATCAATTTTCACAAGATTCCCTGTGCTTTTAGAGCTCACATCCCCCCAAAACATCAGTGAACCACCACCATGCTTCACAGTAGGAATGACATTCTTGTCGCTATAGGTCTTCTTGACCCTTCTCCAAACATAGCGCTTAAGTTTGTGACTATAAAGCTCCGTTTTGGTCTTGTCACTCCAGAGTAGTGCGTCAGAAGCTGTGAGGCATGGCAAGGTGTTGTTGGACATGTTGCAAACAGGCTTTTTTTGTGGCATTGGCACAGTAAAGACTTCTTTCTGGAAACTTAACCATGCCGCTCATTTTTTGCATCGTATTTGGGCCTTGAAACCACCACACTTTTTCCAGAGCAGCTTGCAGGTGACCTGTGGGTTTTTCTTTGAATCCCGAAAAATTCTTCTGGCAGTTGCTGCTGCTGCAATCTTTTTTGGTCTACCTGACTTTGGCTTGGTATCAAGAGATGCCCAAATTTTCTAATTCTTAATAAGTGTATGAACAGTACTGGCTGGCATATTTAAGGCTTTTTTCTTTTTTTAATCATCTTTTTATATCCTTTTCAAAGTTCCATTACCTTGTTACATAGGTCTTTTTTGCTCCCCACGGCTCAGTATCTAGCCTGCTCAGAGCAAGTGAGAGATACTCACTGACTACTTAGGCCCCTTTCACACATGCTGTCCGTTTGTCCGTTTTTCATCCATCCGTTGACGGATGAAAAAAGGACATCAGTGTATCTCTATGTAAAAACGGACGACAACGGATGATCATCAGTTAACATCCGTTTTCATCCGCTTCCGTCAATGTCCTTTTTTTGAACGGATGAATGCCCTATTTTTCATCTGTCAAAAAAAACAGATTGGACGAAAAACGGATGACAACGGATGAAAAACGGACGACAACGGATGAAAAACGGACGACAACGGATGAAAAACGGACGACAACTGATAACAACTGACGAAAAACGGATGAAAAAAACGGATGAAAAAAACGGATGAAAAAAACGGATGAAAAAAACGGATGAAAAAAACGGATGAAAAAAACGGATGAAAAAAACGGATGAAAAAAACGGTTGAAAAAAACGGTTGAAAAAAACGGTTGAAAAAAACGGATGAAAAAAACGGATGAAAAACTGATACATTTGACGTGACTGAACTGATGAACTGAACGGATGTATGTGTGAAAGGGGCCTTATACACAGACACAAATTGAAATTTAAAAAGCCACAGATGTGTGAATTTACCATATAATTGTCATTTTAACCTGTGTGTGTGTGTGTGTGTGTGTGTACCAAAGCCAAACATGTAAACGTTTGATGAGGGCCATTTGGGCGATTGTTATGATTTAAAAAGAAGCCAACTATGTGATAATAAATGGATAGGGTCACTATCCTTAAAGCGATTCCTCACTGCATCTGAGCACCACAAACCAAACACACCATTTAATTATTTTTTATTATTTAAAGCAACCCTATTTACCATCTGTCTGGAGGATCGGATGAAAACGGACAGGCATCCGTTTTCATCCGATCCCCCATAGAGGAGAGCAGGGATCTGACAGGTCTGTCTCTGCACACAGAACGGAGACGGAGCTGTCATCCGCCTGCTCAGCGGGGATCGGCGGATCGATCACCGCTGAGCAAAACGGAGTCTGCCAGGCAGAAAGCCTGTGTGAAAGGACCCTTTGTCTGTAAATTATTCTCTGGGCCCACATGAAGCTCCTTTAATCCTAGACACAGACTACACATAGGGCTTCAACTTCAAGAGTATGTTCCTGACCTGAGATTAGGTCCCTTACCTGTTATAATAAAAAAAGTGCCAGAGCATTTAGTGCTCACTAAGATTCTGTTCAGATTTCACAGATGAACAAAAAAAAACAGGCTTATTATTCTCAATCTAGAGAAGTTAAGGCTTTGTGTACAATCTCGGCTCAGGATTCAAGAGTCAATTCAAGGATCCGTGGGGGTTGGTATTTGAGCAGTATCATTACTGTGGGCACTTTAAGCATTTTTTTTTTGCCATTTTATTTTGGTTTTGAATAGAATGAGACGTTTAGAACTTCAGTTAGGCTTTTATTGTTGAATGTCTTTGATGACTCCCTGGTAGGTGGGGCGAAACGCGTCAACGCATTTCCGGTTGCGGCATAACCAGTGACGTCACTTCCTGGTATCTGTGGAATGCATGCCAGCAGCGTTCCCGGAAGTGGTCTGTATCAGCCGGCGGGACCGATTCTTCTGTACATGCAGGATTTGTTTGTTAATCTCTGTAAGTAGTACTATTGTGGGGGAATAAAAATTACATTTTTATGGGCTTCACTATATGGATTATTCATTCCTTTTGAGCTGCCCAGAGAATTACTAATAAGGGGTCATAGCGACAGCCTAGAGGAGATCTCCTGTGGATTTGTTTTAGTCTCAAGCCCACTTGACCCTTGGCTGAGGGTCCATCGCTTCCGATGAGTAGGGTCCCAGAAGGGGATTGAGACACTCTGCACTGGCGTTTTTCTGGAGCACCCTAAGCACTTTTTCTTCAATTATATTGCACTTTATATTGGACTTTTTTTCAGCACTATCTGCACTTTTTTAGAATATTGCACAATTTAATGTATATATTTAATTTTAAGCACCAGTGCACTTTTCAATTATTTATATATTTATAATACTAATTTATGTACTTGAGAGTTTTTTATTATTGTCACTGAGTTTTTGCAAGCTCTTTTTTTTTTGTTAGAGGCTTTTATTGTTGTCTATGGCCCCATCCCATGATTTTTTTCTAACCCCGTGTTCTCTACTGCTGGACTATACCACACCTCCCTCCTTATCGAATGAGGATGAGAAGAAGAGGTGGTGTGTTCTGGAGTCCAGCAAGGGAGAAAGCAGGCAGGGCTTGGGATTTCAGTGCAGCAGAGGCAGTTGACAGCTCACTACAGAGTTAAAGTTATATTGTACTACATACAGTTTAAGTTGCATGCTTCCAACCATGCAGGTCAAAGCAATAGGTTTTAGAGATAAATGGTGCTAACAGGGCAACCAGCCTAAGTCCCTAAAACTCCAGTTTGAACAAATAGTGCTGTAATGCTATCCACAGGCGTATCCCAGGAGTAAAAAACAGCCTCTGTAATAAAACAAAAAGGAAGAAAGGAGACGCCCACTAAGTGAAGCATTAAAATCATCCACTTTATTAAAATACAATTTGCAACTCACTGGGTAAACAGATAAAAGGCATATATACACAAGAACACCTCTGAGGCAGATATGCCTTTTGTCTGTTAACCCAGTGACTTGCCCATTGTAATTCTAATAAAGTGGATGATTTTAATGCTACACTTCGTGGGCGCCCCCTTTCTCCCTCAAAGCAATAGGGTCACTTTGACAGCATACATGGACTCTTCCTTTGCTCCCCCCGTCACCCTGTTCAGCAAAAGCCAAGAAAAACAAACCCTGTGTACAGAGCCGGTACTAGACTATTTTGCACCCTAGGCAAGACCTGCTCCTTGTAACCCCCCCCCCAAAAAAAAAAAAAAAAAAAAAAAAAAAAAAAAAAAAAAAAAAAAACTGTACACATTGCCCCCCTCCCCCCCTTTTAAACCCACTCTTCCCTTCCTGTATACACTGCCCTCTTTAATCCTACACCCCCTTTCCTGTACAAACTGTTCCCCCTTACTGCACACACTGCCACCCTTTAACCCAAAACATCCCTTCATATACAAAGTGCCCCCTTTTAACCCTCCCCCCTTCCTTCACACACTGCCCTTCTTTAATGCTACACCCCCTGCCTTCACACACTGCCCCCCTTTAACCTTATACCCCCCTTCATATGCACATTGCCCCCCTCTAACCCTACACCCCCCTTCCTATACACACTGCCCCCCTTTAACCCTACACCCCCTTCCTATACACACTGCCCCCGTCTTACCCTACACCCCCTTCCTATACACACTGCCCCCTCTAACCCTACACACTGCCCCCCTTTAACCCTACACCCCCTTCCTATACACACTGCCCCCCTTTAACCCTACACCCCGCCTTCCTATACACACTGCCCCCCCTTTAACCCTACACACCCCTTCATATACAAAGTCCCCCCCCTCTCTAGGGGTTGACCTCCCCTGGGGATGAGGAGGTGACCGGAGAGAAATGTGGCACTGACCATGGCTGCGCCCTCGGGGTGGCAGTGCGCCCTAGGCGGCCGCCTAGTTTGCCTAGTGGTAGCACCGGCCCTGCCTGCGTAAGCTCAGAGTTTCTCTAGCTTGAGCTTACACAGGGCTGACGGCTTCCCTCGTGTCCCCAAGTGACAGCGCTGGGCTAATCACCAAGACCCAGTGCTGGTACAGTGAGTAAACAACATACTCCTCCATTTTTCTTGTTGGTTGAGTAACAAAGGAAAGGCGACTATGTGCTGCTTAAAAGGGGCTATTAAAGCAAACCTGTTGTCCTGCATGGGCAAAAGCACAGGTTTGATTTAAATTAAAACCAAGCAAAAGTGCTATATTTCCCCCTTCACATTTACATTCCAAAAATATGATTGCACAGAGATTCCAAAACCTCTTTCTACTCCTCTATGAAGCCTGCCTGAGCTTTAATGCAGAATTAATTTTGCATTCAGCACACTTCCCAGCCGATAAGCAGAAAAACTAATTAATACTCTCCGGGCTGAGATGTTTCTTGAAACACAGCTTCATCCTTGTGCCAAGAAAAGATTATCCCTGGTCGAAATCTCATTCATTTTCTTATATTTGTTTGTATTATCACACTGCGGAGGAGTATGTGCCCGCGTTGGCGGCTTCTATATTTAACATCTAAGATTCGCAGAGACGGGCTGCTCAAAGCGGCGCAGCAGACATGGTTTAATAAATTCCCTGCAGAATTCTGACAGCAAAAACTTTAAAGGATCAGGTCGGAGGCGAGAAAGTATGTGCCGAATTTAATAGCTGAAAACTTCACAAAGCGCATCTATACGACAAAATAATGAGGAGAAAAACTTCGTCAGTAAAAGGTCTGCGAACAAAAATAGCTCAAGATCCAAGCGGACTGGGAATAAAAAAAAAAAAAAAGATATATATATATATATATATAAATATATATTTCTTCCCAGTCCGCTTGGATCTTGAGCTATTTTTGTTCGCAGACCTTTACTGACGTATATGAACCCTAGCTAACTGGCCACATAGCCCTCATACAATGTTGGAAAAGCAACTAACTTTCTTGAAAGCTCAAAGGAAAGGAATAAAAAAAAAAAATTTCCTCGCAAAAGTGATGCCCCCACATGGCAAAGGTGAAATGGTCATTTATGCCTCGTTTCCACTGAGTGGTACGGTACGGTTCGGTACGGTACGGTTCAGTACGGTTCGGAACACCTTGCATTTCCACTGCCAATAGTACCCTTTCATGATAGGCGTGGTGTAACAAGAAAGCTGTGATCGACGATTCTCTGTCAACCAATCAAGTTCTGCAGAGTGTAGCTCCACCCTGTTGGTACGGTACTAATGTGCTAGGTACCCCAACGAAAGGGTACCAAAAAAGTGGTACAGTACGGTTCGGAATTAGGGTACCATTCACAATGGAAACGGCATAAATAGCGTACCGAACCGAACCGTACCAGAAAGCTCAGTGGAAACGAGCAATTAGATTTATGCTCGAGTCACAAATGAACGTATGGTTTTCAGGCTTTTTTTTTTTACATTTTTCAGGCGTTTTTTGCAGGTGTTTGGAGGCCGGCATTGATATCTAACAAAAACGCTTGTAATCTGCCAAAAAAGAAGCTCATGTGCTTTGAGCTTCAGGAGACAAAATGCTCATATGTGAACAGGGGCCATTGAAATGAATGGGATTTTGCTTGTTGGGCGTTTTGAGACTTTAGAGATGAGCGTTTTACGAGCTGAAAAACGCTCAGGTGTGAACAGGGGCTTAAAGCGGAGTTCCGGGCCACAAAATAATGCCTTTAGATTTTATGGCATCCGCTTCCTTATCCTTACCTGAGCTAGAATTGGATATTCCCGGCTTTATTTTTTTTTAAACTTACCTTATTACAGAGGATAATATACTCACCTTTACATCCCCTTCCTCGGCCGCGGCCCGCGTCGTCACTTCCTGTCCCGCAATGCGTCCTGGGAGCTCTTACTCGTCGCTCCCAGGATGCAATGGGCAGTGACGTAGGCAGCCGGCCGCTCCTCTCATCGCGTTAATCCCTATGCTATGCCGATCGCATAGTACTGGGCATGCGCGAGATTTCGCGCTGCATTCACCTGCCCCTCTCCTTCTCGAACCAGGAAGCAGGGCATTCATTAACACAGTGGCTTCAGGGGAACCCGGACAAAGATGGCGGTGCTCAGGAGACTTTTTATAAAGTAAGATTTTCTAATTGCCAATCGATTATTGTACTGTAAAAAACAGGATTAGTTGATGTATGAAGGGGGGGGGGGGTGACAGTTTGGGAGGTATTGATAAAAAAAAAAAAGATTCTGTGGCCGGAACTCCGCTTTAAGGGCAATTTTACTTGCCTGACTCGCCATATCTGCAGGCTTCGGTAAGGCTGTAAAACTGGTCCCGCAGCCTCTTCTTCCCCATGTTCCAGCAGTTTTATTTCTCTGCATGGGATGCAAGGACTTTGAGGAACAGTCCATTATGGGAGTGTATGGAGATAGAGAAGAGCACTGGTTGCCAGGGGAGCAGAGGATCAGGTAAGTAAAATTGTTTTTTGCGCCTTCCTAGACCTAAAACAAGCATTTAACACTTGCAGTGGAGTGCTCTCTTTTCCCCAGAGTAGGGCTTTAGGCCCCTTTCACACTTGTGTGACCTTTCCTGAGACTTGGGACTGTAAAGTCGCATGACAAGTCGCACATCATGATTTCCAATGAGTACCATTCATATCTGTGCGACTCCAAGTCGTAGCGACTTTAAAAGTAGTCCTTGCACTGGTCCGACTTTGATGCAACTTGAGGTCCATAGACCTCGGGATTACACAGACATTGCTTTAAGACGTGTCACGCTCCTGCGATTTTCAGGTCGTACAAGTTTGAAAAGAGCCTAAACCACCAAAGACCAGGCCTTTTCTGACACTTTAATTGTTTAAAATTATAAAAAAAAAGTAAAAATGTGTATTTTGTGCTAGAAAATTACGTAGAACCCCCAAAAATTTTATATTTTCTTTAGCAGAAACCCTAGAGAATAAAATGGCGGTCATTGCAATTTTTCAAAACGCAACACTTTCATAAATTTTAATGAAAAAAAAAATTATATATATATTTTTTATAGTATATATTATATATATACTTTTTTTGGTAAAATATAAAAGATGATGTTACTCCAAGTAAATGGATAGCTAACATGTCACACCTTAAAATTGCACACGCTCGTGGAACATCGACAAACTACAATACTTAAAAATCTCCAAAGGCGACGCTTTAAAAAGGTTTACAGGTGACCAGTTTAAAGATACAAAAAGGAGGTCTAGAGCTAAAATGATTGCTCTCGCTAGAACGTTCGCGGCAGATATCCTTCCCAAAAAATGTGGACGTCAATGATCCCTCTGATCTGCGGTGGCTTTCTTTTAGGCATCTAGAAGTTAGCAGACTTAAAACAATGCACTCCCTATGTGGCTGATATCTCAATAGTGCTCAAGAGTGAGACAGGCTAGCTGTACTGAGCTACGGGGAACCCCCTCTAGTGGTTAATCCACAAATCTCACAGTCAGTACAATAATAGTACTGAAGAGCAGGCATGCTCTTTGAGGACCAGTACGAATGAAAATGTTTTATTGTCCACTGTAAAGTGCTGTGGACTATGCCAGCATTATAGAAAAAATATTAAATGATAAAGAATGTGGCATGTAAGCCATGTAAGCATATTAATGGTTTAGATTCCTCTGTATGTTCCACCATGGCATTCAGCGTATACACATCAGTGCAGTACAGGTTACACCGACTCACCTTGAAAAGCCGAGGGAAGACATCTGCTGGCTGTCCGCGAACTACGAATAACCGGGAGCCCAACTTCCGTAAACTGGAATCCAGATCTTCCAGAGACTGGAGGAGGAACCTGAGAGAAACAGACAGGACTTAGTACATACCATTAGAAGCAACAACCAGAACCTAAAAGATCACTCGGCCCAGAACCGTTATTTTTCTGTAGGGCTGATTTTTGAAGGTTGAACAACCACTGCAATCATATTTCCAGTACCCAAGCAGAAAGACCTCAGCACCCGAGTTCTCAGGTCTGCCTATATTTATTTCAGGTACTTATATAGCGCTGTCAATTTACGCAGCGCTTTACATATACATTGTACATTCACATACATTTAGTAGGGAATTGGCAAAGCCGATATGCACTTTTCCCGATATATCGGAATCGGCCCCGGAGGTTACCAATATTTCAGCTAGAAGCATCACCCCAGTACCGGTGTCCATAGCCAACAGTCGGCTGTCTTCTAATGACAACTGATGTGGCTGAGAAGCCACCTTCCTCGGCTCGAACGGGTCTCCTGGTGGGACAACCAGCCTGCACGGCCGCCGAAGACCCAATCAAAGCCGGCTCTGATTGGGTCTCCATGCAAAAACCCGGAAGTGATGTCATGACATCACTTCCGGGTACTGTCTGGCTCCAAATTCAAAAAAATTACAGCATTCAAAAGAGCTAAAGTTGGCGTTTTGAATGCTTTTAAAGCGGAGTTCCGGGCAGAGAAACGTTTTTTTTTTTGAACATACCCCCGGGACAGTCAGGGCTAGCACATTCCACAATGGATAGCCTCTGATCTGTCCCGGTTCGCACTTACCTTTTAGAAGAAATACTTACTTAGAAGTTTTCTTCCACAGCGTTTCCATCTCTCTTGTGGGCAGCTGAAGCCGGCGCGGTCCTCTTCTCTGTCTTCTTCCGCGTCTTCGTGTCCCAGAATGCGCTGCACCGGCCCCTCTCGTCACTTCCGGTGCGGCGCCGCATTCCTAAACAGCTTCTGGGCATGCCCAGAAGCTGTTTAGCAGGGGAATGCGGCGTCGCCCGGAAATGACGAGCGGGGCCGGTGCGGCGCATTGATTCCTGGGAGCTATGACGTTCAGCTCCCAGGAATCATAGCGAGACAGGAAGTGACGGGGTGAGCCGCGGCTCCGAGGGAGGAAGCTGTCATAGGTGAGTATTTACGATCGTCAATTACAAGGTGAGTTTTAAAAAAAAAAAAATCTAACTATCCAATTCCTTTTCAGGTTAGGCTGAACTAGCGGACGGGCACAAAAAAAAAATATCGTTTTTGTGCCCGGAACTCCGCTTTAAGTGCAGAGGAGGGGGTTTGGGGTCTTTTAGACCCCCCAGATCCCTCCACAAGAGTACCTGTCAAAAAAATAAATAAATACATTTTTTTTTTTAAATGTACAAAAATATCGGCCATACCTATATGCATTGGCCAAAATATCGGCATCAGCAACGAAAAACCGATATCGGTCTAATATTTAGCACCATTACCAAGAGTCTCATGCTTCTTGATGGCTTTTTAATTAATTTCCTTTTCTGTAGCTTTAAGGGACAGCCCATCTCACCTTTCTCTGTAGATGTTTTATTGGTGGACTGTGGTGGAACCACAGCTTGGTTTAAGATGACTGCATGTGGGACTACACCGACCTCTAAAACAGGGTTTTGGTGAATCTGTGCTTGCCCATGCAGGACACATACATGCACTTGCTTTCCTTTCGCTCCCCCAATACGCTAATCACCCAGAACAAAGGAAAGCCCTGTAGAGGCAGTCAGTCACTGAAGGTGTACTGTAGCTTATACAAGGCAATGGTTTAATAGGATAACCGTGCTGATCAGCCCAGAGCTATCACATGGAGTGGGCCACATGCTCCGCCATACCCGGGAGTACGGGGTACTTCCTTTGGTGCCTGGCACTGAAAAGATAAGTATATGCTGCTTGAGATGGGAATATTAAGGCTGAACTCAAGCCTTGCCTGTAGTTTGCACAATTATACAGGCCCCTCTCCTGTACTGAAATTGCCTACTCCGAAATCACTACATGCTGTAAACCTCTCACAGGGTGCATTAGAAGCTACTAAGACTAATAAAACTAGGGATGCACCGATCCGATATTCAGATCGGATATCGGCGCCGATATGGCCAATTTAGATGGATCGGGGGATCGGTAACATTGACCGATCCGGTTTTTGCTTGGTAACGGCTCAGCCATCCCTTACTAGGTGCAGTAGTAGTATGGGATGGGAGCCGCTACTTCCTATATAGGTCTGGTGGATGGAGGAGCCACACACATGAAGCAGCGGCTTTGCTCTGTACTGCAGCCGCTTGCTTTGTGTGTAGCTCCGGGTCGGTTCCGGGATCGGTATCGGCGATTTCACAATGCCAGATATCGCTATCGGGTCCAAAAAAGTCAGATCGGTGCATCCCTAAATAAAACCCACCTCATTTCGTAAACAAGAAACACAAAGAAAGGCGCATCGACCTAGCGCATTATCCTCAATATGGGCTTTATTGTTAAAACATAAAAATGGCTACTCAGAAGCAAAGGTATAAATCAATCACATTGGACTCAAAAAGTATCGAGAGTAGTCCATACGAATGTCCCTTGTCCTATTAGGATGACGGCTGACGCGTTTCAAGGCATACGCCTCTTCCGGGAAGAGGCGTATGCTTTGAAACGCGTCAGCCATCATCCTAATAGGACAAGGGACATTCGTATGGACTACTCTCAATACTCAAGATTTTGAGTCCGATGTGATTGATTTATACCTTTGCTTGGGAGTAGCCATTTTTAGGTTTTAACAATAAAGCCCATATTGAGGATAATGCGCTAGGTCGATGCGCCTTTCTTTGTGTTTCTTGTTTGCAGTATTGTTGGACTGCCCCAGTCCTTTTAGGCAGCAGGATCCTAGCCATCCAAGACTCCATTTTTGAAAGTCCCGTGGACAGAGCAGTCAAGGAGTCGGCTTTTCTGAGCGCAGGAGATAGGTGGTCTATCCACCTTGTTTTTGTTTGGACCACCTCATTTCCTGGCCGACCGATATTCCAACACAATCTAGTCCTTTCCTCCATAGCCTTATTACCTGGCCTGCCCCTTTCACTCACTGGATTTCAATTCTTTCAACTGTGGAAGCTCAGCATCACATGTAGACTTTACCTAAGAAATGGAGCCTCCCTAGGAACGCCAACTTCTCCAAATTCACAACCATTCAACACACTGGTATCTCCATAAACCCTTCCAAAATCCAGCCCACTCTTTGCATCAGGGTTGAGGGATCTTGGGAAGAGTACTGAGGCGGGATGCTGTGAGCTTCACAAGAAGCTAAGAACACCACCCTGTAGAGTCCTACTCTCACCAGCCATGATCTACAGAGGATAAAGCCAGCCATGGATGGTTTTAATCTCAGCCGGTTCAGCAGGGACGGGCCAAGATTTGAACAAACTATGGGCAGGCTGATTTGTAGCAAAGTCAATCCATCAATCTACGTATATCCGCCAGTAATAATCACTGTGTTCTGCAGGGACGGAGCCTCACAACCCGTGGTTGCAGGAAAGAAAATTGCATCATCTATAACCAGCCTAATGCCTCGTACACACGCATTGATAGTTGGCCGTGAATTTTCGGCTTGTTAGTATGCTTTCGACAACCGACTCCGACTTTTCGGCCGAATAAAATCTGGTGTGCAGACTATAAATTTTTTGTTAGCCGTCAACACAACGGCCGATTTTCCGTCAGTCAGTACAGATTTCGGCAGACAAAAATCTGATGAGCAAGACTGGGCATGCTCAGAGAAGAAAAAAACACACGGAAAGTAAACCAGCACATGACATCACTTCTGAAGTTGATTTTTGTTGGCCGAGAAAATTCGTGTGCAGTCTAGAGCACATTCCAAACAACACAACACTGGACAAAAGACGGACGATCGGTCGATAATTGTTGCGTGTACGAGGCATTAGGCCCCTTTCACACTGGAGTCTCTTGGATCCCCATCCTTCTGTTTTTAGCAGATAGGATTGGATCAGATGTCGGCGAGTGTCAAGACACATCCGTTGACGTCCGCTGGTCCATTGAGGGCAATGGATGGTCTGATCGGGTCTGTCTAAAAAAACTGACAGGTGAACCCAAATCGCTCCACCCATGTGAAAGGGACCTAAGTAAAGACAGCTAAAATATTGTATGTAATGAAAATAGAAAGGTTTTTTCAAAAAATATTTGCATGTTGTTAGGGAAGGGGAACCAAGGAAGGCAACATATCAGCAGATTGAATTTCAGCTTGAAAGGGAAATCTCCATAATGGGAAGACCAATAGCAATAAAATCTGTCCTATCTCCACTCTTTACAAACCAAAAAAAAAAACTTTAAAAAAACTTTTGAAAAAGGTCTCAGGAGAAATGTGTGCCACTATTTTGGGAAACACATGGACATTTAACCAAATAACCCAACAATGGGATGAGCTGGATCTGTGCACAAGAGAAATTGACACTTCTTATCTTAGCAGAACAAAGGGGCAAAGATCCTTCAGGGTTCATAGAAAAAACGTATTTATGTGGAAGCTAAAAACTCAGAGTGTCCTCTGCGCACATGTCAAAGTGTACAATGTGAAGTTCAGCCCCTTCCGATATAGACATGTTACATAAGTTATGAATTGGCTTCTCTCCAAAGAGGGGAGTGCCTGGAGACATGCTGTACTCACAGGTCTCCACGTGTCATTTAGGGACACAGAAAACTCTCGAACATTCACAGATGCAGGTACTTAAGCCAGGTGACAAATGTGGCGTTTGGGACAAACTAGGCCATTTTATACACCAAACAAACCCAGTCAACCTCCCAAAAAAAATAAAAATAATCATGTCCCCAGCAGCAGATGATCTCCTATACCCTCTTCCCTGGCTGCCACTGCC
The DNA here is from genome assembly GCF_965119305.1 of Pelophylax lessonae. Taxonomy (NCBI): domain Eukaryota; kingdom Metazoa; phylum Chordata; class Amphibia; order Anura; family Ranidae; genus Pelophylax; species Pelophylax lessonae. The sequence continues at coordinate 42,510,463 of NC_138777.1, read as the reverse complement.
ACTGAGAAGACGAGACGGAGAAAAGGAGAAGACGAGACGGAGAAAAGGAGAAGACGAGACGGAGAAAAGGAGAAGACGAGACGGAGAAAAGGAGAAGACGAGACGGAGAAGAGGAGAAGACGAGACGGAGAAGAGGAGAAGACGAGACGGAGAAGAGGAGAAGACGAGACGGAGAAGAGGAGAAGACGAGACGGAGAAAAGGAGAAGACGAGACGGAGAAAAGGAGAAGACGAGACGGAGAAGAGGAGAAGACGAGACGAGGAGGAGGTTCTGGGTTTAGATAATTTATAGCAATACTAAAGACTTTTTTTTTTTGTTCTAGAACTGCCAGGATCACACAGTGTATGGATGCTTCTAAGCCACGCTCCAAGGTGGAAGCTTTCAACATATCCTAGATCCCATTTTCAGACTTTATACAATTCCAAAAATGTTCCTGACATTACAGAAAAAGACCAATCAGTAGTATTTCCCAGGAAACTGCCAGGTAGTAATGAAATTAAATACATTTTAAAGTTTTCCAGGTCCCAAGTCTTTAAATTAGGAAAACTGAATTCTAAGCTTATTTCTGGAAGAAATCTTTATTATAAGGGAATACACATTTTACATTATTTTATTATTGTCGCCACTAGTCTATTGCCTTGGCACATCACCCATTGACAAGGATACATGTGGTACTATGTCTTTATTTCTAAATTGACTATAAACAATCCACACATCGGGTCATACAAAGTTCCATTCAAGATCAATTTTAGTGCCAGGTTAAAAGTTCAACCAACACAACCCAACTCTGCTGCAGAGTATAACAAGCCTGGGATTTTTCTGGCATTAGAATGAAGAAAAAGAGACCTGTGCCGCATCAACTTCCTAAACTGGTTTGGGAAAACTGTATTACACAGCTGGCAGAACATTATGTAATGAGTCTTGGCACAGGCAATGTATGGGTGCCAAGATGAAGTGACAAAACAAAAATAAACACGTGGTTTATGATATGGCTCTTAGATGAGAAAAAACACAGAAAGCTGAAAAATTAGCATAGAAGGTGGAATGTTGCCATATCAAAGTCCAAATAAATACAAAGTTTATATTCATAAATACGTTCAAATCAACCTCTATAAGAAAAATGTTCAGGTCTGCAACCAACTCGGAGTACCAGGTCATAGGCACAGAAATACCAGCTGACAAGGTCAATGATAAAGGGGCCACTAAAGCCACATGGGACTACTTCCAAATTATCCAATCAACACATGCTGATATCCCAACTTGTGTACATCAATGACATTCAGGTATATACTCACCTCCTTCTCAAAGTAGGTAGGTGCCCCCTTTATTTATCCCATTGAACATTGCTACCAGACCAAAAGACCACAAAACCAATGGATGAGGTGGTCCCACCCAGGTGTCTATGGCAAACCCCCCACAGTTATCTGGCTGGGATTGGTCTTTTCTGCAAATGTCTCCTGGTCAGTGCACTTTCCCACAAGCACCTATCCATCCTATTGGGTCTCTCCCACAGGTAGCTATCCATCCTATTGGGTCTCTCCCACAGGTAGCTATCCATCCTATTGGGTCTCTCCCACAGGTAGCTATCCATCCTATTGGGTCTCTCCCACAGGTAGCTATCCATCCTATTGGGTCTCTCCCACAGGTAGCTATCCATCCTATTGGGTCTCTCCCACAGGTAGCTATCCATCCTATTGGGTCTCTCCCACAGGTAGCTATCCATCCTATTGGGTCTCTCCCACAGGTAGCTATCCATCCTATTGGGTCTCTCCCACAGGTAGCTATCCATCCTATTGGGTCTCTCCCACAGGTAGCTATCCATCCTATTGGGTCTCTCCCACAGGTAGCTATCCATCCTATTGGGTCTCTCCCACAGGTAGCTATCCATCCTATTGGGTCTCTCCCACAGGTAGCTATCCATCCTATTGGGTCTCTCCCACAGGTAGCTATCCATCCTATTGGGTCTCTCCCACAGGTAGCTATCCATCCTATTGGGTCTCTCCCACAGGTAGCTATCCATCCTATTGGGTCTCTCCCACAGGTAGCTATCCATCCTATTGGGTCTCTTCCACAGGTAGCTATCCATCCTATTGGGTCTCTTCCACAGGTAGCTATCCATCCTATTGGGTCTCTTCCACAGGTAGCTATCCATCCTATTGGGTCTCTTCCACAGGTAGCTATCCATCCTATTGGGTCTCTCCCACAGGTAGCTATCCATCCTATTGGGTCTCTCCCACAGGTAGCTATCCATCCTATTGGGTCTCTCCCACAGGTAGCTATCCATTCTATTGGGTCTCTCCCACAGGTAGCTTAGCTATCCATCCTATTGGGTCTCTCCCACAGGTAGCTATCCATCCTATTGGGTCTCTTCCACAGGTAGCTATCCATCCTATTGGGTCTCTCCCACAGGTAGCTATCCATCCTATTGGGTCTCTCCCACAGGTAGCTATCCATCCTATTGGGTCTCTTCCACAGGTAGCTATCCATTCTATTGGGTCTCTCCCACAGGTAGCTATCCATCCTATTGGGTCTCTTCCCCAGGTAGCTATCCATCCTATTGGGTCTCTCCCACAGGTAGCTATCCATCTTATTGTGTCTCTCCCACTGGTAGCTATCCATCTTATTGTGTCTCTCCCACAGGTAGCTATCCATCCTATTGGGTCTCTCCCACAGGTAGCTATCCATCCTATTGGGTCTCTCCCACAGGTAGCTATCCATCCTATTGGGTCTCTCCCACAGGTAGCTATCCATCCTATTGGGTCTCTCCCACAGGTAGCTATCCATCCTATTGGGTCTCTCCCACAGGTAGCTATCCATCCTATTGGGTCTCTCCCACAGGTAGCTATCCATCCTATTGGGTCTCTCCCACAGGTAGCTATCCATCCTATTGGGTCTCTTCCACAGGTAGCTATCCATCCTATTGGGTCTCTTCCACAGGTAGCTATCCATCCTATTGGGTCTCTTCCACAGGTAGCTATCCATCCTATTGGGTCTCTTCCACAGGTAGCTATCCATCCTATTGGGTCTCTCCCACAGGTAGCTATCCATCCTATTGGGTCTCTCCCACAGGTAGCTATCCATCCTATTGGGTCTCTCCCACAGGTAGCTATCCATTCTATTGGGTCTCTCCCACAGGTAGCTTAGCTATCCATCCTATTGGGTCTCTTCCACAGGTAGCTATCCATCCTATTGGGTCTCTTCCACAGGTAGCTATCCATCCTATTGGGTCTCTCCCACAGGTAGCTATCCATCCTATTGGGTCTCTCCCACAGGTAGCTATCCATCCTATTGGGTCTCTTCCACAGGTAGCTATCCATTCTATTGGGTCTCTCCCACAGGTAGCTATCCATCCTATTGGGTCTCTTCCCCAGGTAGCTATCCATCCTATTGGGTCTCTCTCACAGGTAGCTATCCATCTTATTGTGTCTCTCCCACTGGTAGCTATCCATCTTATTGTGTCTCTCCCACAGGTAGCTATCCATCCTATTGGGTCTCTCCCACAGGTAGCTATCCATCCTATTGGGTCTCTCCCACAGGTAGCTATCCATCCTATTGGGTCTCTCCCACAGGTAGCTATCCATCCTATTGGGTCTCTCCCACAGGTAGCTATCCATTCTATTGGGTCTCTCCCACAGGTAGCTTAGCTATCCATCCTATTGGGTCTCTCCCACAGGTAGCTATCCATCCTATTGGGTCTCTTCCACAGGTAGCTATCCATCCTATTGGGTCTCTCCCACAGGTAGCTATCCATCCTATTGGGTCTCTCCCACAGGTAGCTATCCATCCTATTGGGTCTCTCCCACAGGTAGCTATCCATCCTATTGGGTCTCTTCCACAGGTAGCTATCCATCCTATTGGGTCTCTTCCACAGGTAGCTATCCATCCTATTGGGTCTCTCCCACAGGTAGCTATCCATTCTATTGGGTCTCTCCCACAGGTAGCTTAGCTATCCATCCTATTGGGTCTCTCCCACAGGTAGCTATCCATCCTATTGGGTCTCTTCCACAGGTAGCTATCCATCCTATTGGGTCTCTCCCACAGGTAGCTATCCATCCTATTGGGTCTCTCCCACAGGTAGCTATCCATCCTATTGGGTCTCTTCCACAGGTAGCTATCCATTCTATTGGGTCTCTCCCACAGGTAGCTATCCATCCTATTGGGTCTCTTCCCCAGGTAGCTATCCATCCTATTGGGTCTCTCTCACAGGTAGCTATCCATCTTATTGTGTCTCTCCCACTGGTAGCTATCCATCTTATTGTGTCTCTCCCACAGGTAGCTATCCATCCTATTGGGTCTCTCCCACAGGTAGCTATCCATCCTATTGGGTCTCTCCCACAGGTAGCTATCCATCCTATTGGGTCTCTCCCACAGGTAGCTATCCATCCTATTGGGTCTCTCCCACAGGTAGCTATCCATTCTATTGGGTCTCTCCCACAGGTAGCTTAGCTATCCATCCTATTGGGTCTCTCCCACAGGTAGCTATCCATCCTATTGGGTCTCTTCCACAGGTAGCTATCCATCCTATTGGGTCTCTTCCACAGGTAGCTATCCATCCTATTGGGTCTCTTCCACAGGTAGCTATCCATCCTATTGGGTCTCTCCCACAGGTAGCTATCCATCCTATTGGGTCTCTCCCACAGGTAGCTATCCATCCTATTGGGTCTCTTCCACAGGTAGCTATCCATCCTATTGGGTCTCTTCCACAGGTAGCTATCCATCCTATTGGGTCTCTTCCACAGGTAGCTATCCATCCTATTGGGTCTCTTCCACAGGTAGCTATCCATCCTATTGGGTCTCTTCCACAGGTAGCTATCCATCCTATTGGGTCTCTCCCACAGGTAGCTATCCATCCTATTGGGTCTCTCCCACAGGTAGCTATCCATCCTATTGGGTCTCTTCCACAGGTAGCTATCCATTCTATTGGGTCTCTCCCACAGGTAGCTATCCATCCTATTGGGTCTCTTCCCCAGGTAGCTATCCATCCTATTGGGTCTCTCCCACAGGTAGCTATCCATCTTATTGTGTCTCTCCCACTGGTAGCTATCCATCTTATTGTGTCTCTCCCACTGGTAGCTATCCATCTTATTGTGTCTCTCCCACAGGTAGCTATCCATCCTATTGGGTCTCTCCCACGGGTAGCTATCCATCCTATTGGGTCTCTCCCACAGGTAGCTATCCATCCTATTGGGTCTCTCCCACAGGTAGCTATCCATCCTATTGGGTCTCTCCCACAGGTAGCTATCCATCCTATTGGGTCTCTCCCACAGGTAGCTATCCATCCTATTGGGTCTCTCCCACAGGTAGCTATCCATCCTATTGGGTCTCTTCCACAGGTAGCTATCCATCCTATTGGGTCTCTTCCACAGGTAGCTATCCATCCTATTGGGTCTCTTCCACAGGTAGCTATCCATCCTATTGGGTCTCTTCCACAGGTAGCTATCCATCCTATTGGGTCTCTCCCACAGGTAGCTATCCATCCTATTGGGTCTCTCCCACAGGTAGCTATCCATCCTATTGGGTCTCTCCCACAGGTAGCTATCCATTCTATTGGGTCTCTCCCACAGGTAGCTTAGCTATCCATCCTATTGGGTCTCTCCCACAGGTAGCTATCCATCCTATTGGGTCTCTTCCACAGGTAGCTATCCATCCTATTGGGTCTCTCCCACAGGTAGCTATCCATCCTATTGGGTCTCTCCCACAGGTAGCTATCCATCCTATTGGGTCTCTTCCACAGGTAGCTATCCATTCTATTGGGTCTCTCCCACAGGTAGCTATCCATCCTATTGGGTCTCTTCCCCAGGTAGCTATCCATCCTATTGGGTCTCTCTCACAGGTAGCTATCCATCTTATTGTGTCTCTCCCACTGGTAGCTATCCATCTTATTGTGTCTCTCCCACAGGTAGCTATCCATCCTATTGGGTCTCTCCCACAGGTAGCTATCCATCCTATTGGGTCTCTCCCACAGGTAGCTATCCATCCTATTGGGTCTCTCCCACAGGTAGCTATCCATCCTATTGGGTCTCTCCCACAGGTAGCTATCCATTCTATTGGGTCTCTCCCACAGGTAGCTTAGCTATCCATCCTATTGGGTCTCTCCCACAGGTAGCTATCCATCCTATTGGGTCTCTTCCACAGGTAGCTATCCATCCTATTGGGTCTCTCCCACAGGTAGCTATCCATCCTATTGGGTCTCTCCCACAGGTAGCTATCCATCCTATTGGGTCTCTCCCACAGGTAGCTATCCATCCTATTGGGTCTCTTCCACAGGTAGCTATCCATCCTATTGGGTCTCTTCCACAGGTAGCTATCCATCCTATTGGGTCTCTTCCACAGGTAGCTATCCATCCTATTGGGTCTCTTCCACAGGTAGCTATCCATCCTATTGGGTCTCTTCCACAGGTAGCTATCCATCCTATTGGGTCTCTCCCACAGGTAGCTATCCATCCTATTGGGTCTCTCCCACAGGTAGCTATCCATCCTATTGGGTCTCTCCCACAGGTAGCTATCCATCCTATTGGGTCTCTCCCACAGGTAGCTATCCATTCTATTGGGTCTCTCCCACAGGTAGCTATCCATTCTATTGGGTCTCTCCCACAGGTAGCTATCCATCTTATTGTGTCTCTCCCACAGGTAGCTATCCATCCTATTGGGTCTCTCCCACAGGTAGCTATCCATCCTATTGGGTCTCTCCCACAGGTAGCTATCCATCCTATTGGGTCTCTCCCACAGGTAGCTATCCATCCTATTGGGTCTCTCCCACAGGTAGCTATCCATTCTATTGGGTCTCTCCCACAGGTAGCTTAGCTATCCATCCTATTGGGTCTCTCCCACAGGTAGCTATCCATCCTATTGGGTCTCTTCCAGCCCCTTTTCCCAGTACATTATAAGGACCATCCCTGGTCTGTCGTGAAGATCCTTCAAACTGTCCAGTAGTCTCTCCAACAATAGTCAAACCCTTATTTTGCTGCACCTCCCAGAGAGACAACAACCCTCCTCCTGGCTTGTATGCCCTCCAACCCAGAATTCTTTTAGTTAGTAGTGAAGGCCTGTCAACTCTTCCACAGAAGACAAGACACTTTCCTATGGCCCGCAGTCTCTCCTACAAAGACTAAACCCCTCCCAATGGCTCACAGTCCCTCCCACGAGGAACAGACCCCTCCAATGGCCAGTAATAAAGACAACTCATCTGAGCAAGAGCCTTTCCCATTGAAACAAGACCCCTCCCCAATGGCCTGCAGTCCCTCCCACAAGGACTAGATCCCTCCCACAAAGACCAGACCCTCCTCCAGGCTCCCCTTATGGTCAAAGCCCCTCTCCTGGTCACACATTCTCCAATGAAGGGTACTTGTTAGCCCTATCTGCTTTCACAAGGACCAGAGTCCTCCTGTGGTCAGTGGTGAAGACAAATCATCCTAGCAAGTAGCCTCTCTCACAACGACAATCTCCCTCCCCCGGCTTACAGACCCTCCCATAAAGACAAGACCCACCTCCTGGCTTGTAGCCCCTCCCAAAAGGAGCAGTCCGTTACGCTTAGCTGGCAGCCCCTGCCAGAAGGACGAGGGACTCCCCCGGCTTGCAGGTCACCCTAGCAAGTAGTCCCTCTCACAAGGACATTCTCTCTATCCCCCTTGCTTGTAGCCTCTCCCATCAGAACCAGACCCCCCCCCCACCTTGCTGCAGCTCCTCCCATCAGGGCCAGATCCCTACCCCCTTGCTGCAGCTCCTCCCAGCAGGGCCAGATCCCTACCCCCTTGCTGCAGCTCCTCCCATGAAGACAAGACCCACCTCCTGCTTGTAGCCCCTCCCAAAAGGAACAGTCCGTTCCAGAAGGACGAGGGACTCCCCCGGCTTGCAGGTCATCCTAGCAAGTAGTCCCTCTAACAAGGACAATCTCTCTCCCCCCCTTGCTTGTAGCCTCTCCCACCTTGCTGCAGCTCCTCCCATCAGGGCCAGGCCCCTCCCCCTTGCTGCAGCTCCTCCCATCAGGCCAGACCCCTCCCCCTTGCTGCAGCTCCTCCCATTAGGGACAGACCCCTCCCCCTTGCTACAGCTCCTCCCATCAGGACCAGGCCCCTACCCCTTGCTACAGCTCCTCCCATCAGGACCAGGCCACTCCCCCTTGCTACAGCTCCTCCCATCAGGACAAGGCCCCTCCCCCTTAGTACAGCTTTACCCATCAGGATCAGGCCCCTCCCCCTTGCTACAGCTTCACCCATCAGGACCAGGCCCCTCCCCCTTGCTACAGCTTCACCCATCAGGACCAGGCCCCTCCCCCTTGCTACAGCTCCTCCCATCAGGATCAGGCCCCTCCCCCTTGCTACAGCTCCTCCCATCAGGACCAGGTCCCTCCCCCTTGCTACAGCTCCTCCCATCAGGACCAGACCCCTCCCCCCTTGCTACCCCCTCCCACTTATTGCAACGCCTCCCATCAGCACCAAACCCCTCCCACTTATTGCAACTCCTCCCATCCGAAACAAAGCCCGGCCCCTCCCCTGGTCACACCCCCAGGTGTCCCTGACCCCAGCCCCGCCCCCTGTCATGTGTCCTCTCACCTCCACCTGTTCACCCCTCCGGAGGATGAGGCAGCAAACCAGGGGTCCAGGATGTAGACGCAGCGCACACAGCGCGCCCCCCGCACAGCGGCCAGCAGAGCCGGATTATCGTGTAGCCGCAATCCCTTCCGGAACCAATGGACCGAGCTCACCGCGGGGCCCTCCATCCTCCCCTCTCCGGGGCCCGACCGCTGCTTTATTCTCCGCTCCGTCCTGTGCCCGGGGCTCTGTCCGCTTCCTCGCTCAGTCCCCTGCCTGGGCTCCGTCCTGTGCCGGTCTATCCGCTCTTCGCTCAGTCCTGTGCCGGTCTATCCGCTCTTCGCTCAGTCCTGTGCCGGGCTCTCCTGTCAGTACTCCGGCTGAGTTTCTCCTGTGTGTCTCTGCAGCTCAAACACGAGACTGGCCGATCCCCAGGAACGCCTACCGCCAGCCCGGCGATCTGATTGGCGGCTGTCCCATGGAGGGGGTGTGTCCGGCGGTTGTCACACGCTGGCCATGTGTGAGATGACAGGGAAGGGAACACACTGTACTCCGTCATGTGTATACAGAGTACAGTACACTGTCATCTCCTACAGGAAATCACATTCCTCATTATTATTATTATACAGGATTTGCACAGCACTTTACAATATGAGGGAAGACAATACAGCAACAATACAATCCAGTAGAGGAGGAATTTAGGGCACACATCTATAAACCAAATCCACCTCTGCAAACTCAGATATTACCCTGAAAAATGACAGGGGACATCATCACTGTGCTGTACATAGCCTGGGAGGGGCCTAACATGCTCCTCCCACCACAGACCAAAACTACAGGAGGGGGCGGAGACCAGACCAGTCCCCCCTGTACAAGGAGAGAGCTCAGCAGTGAGCGGTCTTTATTACAGGAAGGAGGAAACACATGAAACGCTGAATGGGGCACGGGGGTTGGTTTGATTATAAGATAAATAAAAAAAAAAAAATTTAATAAAATTAAAAATGAAAAAAATAACAAGATCAAGGTTTGCCAGGGTTAGTAGGGTCCAGGTCGGGGATTAAAGGTTAAAGTCAGCATATTTTGGGTGGAATTTAATCAGTGGCGGTCTGTCCATTGGGGGCGCAGGAGCGCTGCCGCCCCATCCATGCGTCCGGCCCCCCAATCTACATGCAGGGCACCGGACGCATGAACTCCAATGAGGGATTTCTTTTTTTGAAGCACGTGATTAGAGCCAGAGGCTCTAATAGGCTTCAAAAAAGGACGGGCTCGGGGGGGGGGGGGGGGGGGTGGATAGATCTGCGCCCTGAGCCCACCCAGTTGTGTGACAATAGCGAAATAATATAATGTCAACCTCTGTGCGCCATTCACCACCGCGCCAAGTGATCTGCCGGCTCCCTCCTCTCTCTGTCTTCTCCCCTTCTGACAGCTGCAGGGGGCCGGACCGAGGATTCCCTGCTGACACTACTCAGGAGGGGCAGAGCTGCGGCCCGCGGAGGAGAGGACCCTGGTGGAGGAGAGACTGGAGACACACCAGCAGTCAGAGGCGTAACTAGAACCTTCAGGGCCCCGATGCAAGAAACCATGAAGGGCCCCCCAGACCCCTGGCCGGGGCCCTTCCCTTCAAGCCCAGGGCTCTTCCCACTAATCCTGGGGCTCTTTACACTTGTTGCATGGCCTTTTATTACGGTCCTGCAGCAGGATTCTTTCACAAGTTCCTTCCTGCAATCTTGGGGCCTCCCCACAGTGGTGCAATGCCAGGGTCCGGTTGCAAGTGTGACCTTTGCGATCCTGGAAGTTCACCCACTGGTTTGCTACCGGGCCCCCTGGAGCATGGGGCCCGGTAGCGATTGCAACCCCTGTAGTTATGCCCCTGCCAGCAGTGGCGGTGACCATGAAAAGTGAGCCGCGCCTGCTCTCCACTCCAGTCCAGAGTGAGTGAGCTGGCGACGGGGGGTTGGTATGGTATGCGAGCGAGCTGGTGTGGTCCGGGGGGGTATGGTGTGGCCTGTCTGCTGCCCCCCCCCCCCCCCGGTCCATGGAGCGCCAGCTGCCACTGCTCAGAATGAAGAAGACTACAATAGTGCAGTACATTTCAAAATGAAGGTATATTTATTGATAAAACTGCACTTACACTAAAAAGCAATATAAAGGCACGTATACAGTATTCAATTTCCGCGGTTGACAAGCGTACTAGCGTCCGACGTTAAACTCTGCCTGTGCCTTAAGCCCACATCCAGCTTGTTGGATTGTAACACCCCCTTTTTCTCTGGTACTTGTTTTACCTTGCCACCCCCTTCCCCTCCCCTTGTCTTCTTACCCTATCTTATCCCTATCTCCTTGTTATATTCACTTAAATGGGCTGTCCTATGCGTGACAAACACACTCCCATGCATTTTTCAGGCAGTGAGCTTCATGCATGTTTTTAACTGTGCATTAGTGTAACTGTGCAAAACGTGCATTTCCTAGCCACATTTAGGGTGCCATTAACAATCAATGGCACCACAAGTGCGATACAGGTTTTTCACACGTTCCTGGAACGCGTAGGTGTGAATGGGGCCTTACAGAATATCTAAACCCAAGAGGATGGTATTATTTTATGCCTAGGCTATATTCACACCTGCGCATTCTGGGAATGCATGCAGAGATGCGTGTTCCAGGAACACATGAAAAACGTGAGTGGCACTTGTTCCTTCTTATAGGGCACTCCGAATGCAGACGCATGTTTTTGCGCACAGCAAAATGTGCTAAAAACATTCAGTACAAAACTGCGCAAAGCAAGGGCTACTTTGGCGTGTTTGTTGTAGGTAGGGCGGTCTATTTCAGTGAATGAGCTGCCCTATGGGCGTTGCAAGAAAACACATAAAAAAAAGAGCAAAAACGCACTACGCTAGGTGTGAATGCAGACTTTTAAATGTGGTGGCGTGTTTCTTTTTTCACATTTTTTTTCCTTCATTTTCATTGGTAATCTGGCCTCTAATGCTTCGTACACACGCACCGATTGTCGACCGACCGATCGGCCGTCTTTTGTGCAGTGTTGTTGTGTTGGTTGAAATGTGCTCTAGACTGCACACGAATTTTGTTGGGCAACAACAACCAACTTCAGAAGTAATGTCATGTTCTGGTCTACTTTTCGTGTGTTTTTTCTTCTCTGAGCATGCCCAGTCTTGATCATCACATTTTTGTCGGCCGAAATCTGTACTGACTGACGAACAATCGGCCGTTCTGTTGACGGGCAACAAAAATTTTATAGCATGCACACCAGATTGTGTTCGGCCAAAAAGTCGCAGTCGGTTGTCGGAAGCATCATACTAACAAGCCGACAATCGGCCGATCGGACGTTGGCCGAAAATTTACGGCCAACAATCACTGCGTGTGTACGGGGCTTAACTCACCATCTGTCCTAGGGTGACACAGTGCTGTATCCTGGCCTAGGCCAACAAGGCCCAGGCCTAGGGTGGCAGCAAAAAAAGATTTCATTATTTGTATAATGACTATGGACTTCCTATTTATAATACAAATAAGTGAAATAATCCTATAATTACAATTAGTGGCAGCAAACACAAGTCCAAATATCTTAACCACTTTACCACCGGAGGATTTTGCTGTCTTCCGTCCAGGCCACTTTTTGCGATTCAGGGCTGTGCGACTTCAACTGACAATTGCGCGGTCGTGCTAAGCTGTACCCAAACAAAATTTACGTCCTTTTTTTCCCACAAACAGAGCTTTCTTTTGGTGGTATTTGATCACCTGTGCGATTTTTACTTTTTGCGCTATAAACAAAAAAAGAGCGTTTATTTTGAAAAAATAACAATATTTTTAACATTTTTATATATGAAATTCCCCCCAAAAAAGATGTAAAAATCAATTTTTAAAAAAAATTTTGGCCAATTTGTTTTCTGCTACCTATGTTTGGTAAAAAAAATCGCAATAAGCGTATTTTTATTGGTTTGCGCAAAAGTTATTGCGTTTACTAACTAAGGGAAAGATTTCTGTCATTTTTGGTGTTTTTTTTTTTAACGCGTAATGGCGGTGATCTGCGTTTTTTTTTTGCGGGACTGCGACATTGCGGTGGACAGATCGGACCCTTGACTGACATTTTTGACACTTTTGGGGGTACCAGTGACATTACTGCAGTAATCAGTGCTATATATATGCACTGTTACTGTAAAAATGACACTGGCAGAGAAGGGGTTAATTTTATTGGAGAGGGAGGGGTTAATGTATGCCTGGTGCTTACTGACGTGTAGGGGGGGAGGTGACTTTGTGAGACAAGGACAGATCGGATGTCCAGCTATGCTGAACACTCCGATCTGTCAGTCCCTGTCACTATGGAGATCCGCCCGCTTGTGTTTACACAGGCGGGCGGATCTCCACACTAGATCCCCGGCGATCGGGGCAGAGCAGCGGCGATCGCCGCTGCTCCTCCCCTGGCCCGACTCCCGCTGTGAATGAAAACAGCGGGAGCGAGCCTCCGGCGGCGCGCAAGCGCCGCCCAGAAGGGGGAGTGTCTGACGACGTAGTACTACGTCGTCAGACGATAACGAGCCACTCTGCCGCAGTACTATTACTGTGGGCGGTGGTAAAGCGGTTAAAAGAGTAATCTTACTAAACCCGTGACATAAGGCTGCACTAATGGGCACTGATAAGGCTGCACTGGTGGCCACTGATGGGGCTGCACTGGTGACCACTGATGAGGCCACACTGATATGCTGCACTGACAGGCAGTAAAGAGGCGGCACTGATGAGGCTGAACGTATGGGAACTGATGAAGCTATGCTGATGGGCACTGATAGAATGTGGTTGTGGTCTGTGGTTTACAGATGACAGGGTGGGTCATAAACAGGAAGGGGTGTGGCCTTTACAGGAAGGGGTGGGTCATATTTAAATTAGAGGGTGCACAAGTTTAGTCAGGCCTAGGGCAGCACAAAACCTAAATACACCACTGGGGTGACAACCATACTGAGCAGCGTTGTCATGCTAGGACAAGGAACGTGTTAGGACCCTGTTGTCCAGCCTACATCTGCATCCTTGTATACCCAGCACAGCATCTGGGAGGCTTCATCACAGGCTCTTTACCAGGATCATAGATGACACACCGCACTACTGAAGGAGGGTTTTTTATAGATGTACAAATAGATGGATGAGGTACCCGCAAAATAAGCCGATCACTTCTATATGTTGTATTTTTATCATGGAGAAATGTCTCAGAGAACCCCCTAATAACTATATCTCCAGGGGGGGGGGGGGGAACTCCTCTTTAACCACTTGCCGACCAGTCACTGGTACTGTACTGCGGCAAAGTGGCTTGATTCCGTCCAGCGACGTAGACCTACGTCGCTGGACTCCTCCCCTTGTGGGTGGCGCTCGCGCGCCGCCGGAGGCTCGCTCCCGCTGTTTTCAGTCACAACGGGAGTCGGGCCAGGGGATGAGCGGCGGTGATCCCTGCCGCTCTTCCCCGATCGTCGGAGAATCGAGTCTGAAGATCCGCCCGCTTGTGTAAACAAAGTGGGCGGATCTCCTAAGTGACAATTAAGTGACATCCACCAATCCAGGATGCACCACGCAACTTGCGCATGCGCAGTGGGCATCCGGCTGTGAACCTGCAAGCTGCCATAGCCGGGTGCCCATAGTGAAGATGCCAGGGCCACCAAGGGTAGACGATGGATGAAGATGGCTGGGGTGAGCTCACCGCTGGACCGTGGGACAGGTGAATGGCTGTTACATTTTTTGTAGCTGCTGACTTTTATTTTATTTTTTTTGTATAGGTGCCTGGAGTTCCTCTTTAAAGTGATTATAAAGGAATGATTTTTCTTTTTTTTACCCCTTCATGCCTAAGCCTTTTTCTGTATTTTTTTACTAGAAAATTACTTGGAGCCTCCAAACATTTTAGATATACTGAATGTATGTATGTATGTGTATGTATATATATATATATATATATATATATATACATACACACACACATTTTAGCAGAGACCCTAGAGAATAAAATGGCGGTATTTGGGCAGTGGTTTTTCAAATGCAATTTTTTTAAAGAAATACACTCTCATGAATTAATAAAAAAATGAAACAGTAAAGTTAGCCCAATTTTTTTGTATATTGTAAAAGATAATGTTAAGCCAAGTACAGTAAACCCCCCTCCATCATGGGGGTTACATTCCCGGACCCACCCGCGAAAAGTGAAAATCCGAAAAACAGAAAGACCCTATTGAAATACACCCTAGGCATGTTTTTATAACTTTCACTGTACTTTTAAAAGCATTTTAAGGTCGTTAAACACACTTTTCAAAAAATAGAAACACATTTAAACACATAAAAGATTCGGGCCAGGGGAGGAGCAGCGGCAATCGCCGCTGCTCTGCCCCGATCGTCGGGGAATCTAGTGAGGAGATCCGCCCGCCTGTGTAAACACAGCGGGCGGATCTCCATAGTGACAGGGACTGACAGATCGGAGTGTTCAGCACTGTAGTAATGTCATTGGTACCCCCAAAAGTGTCAAAAATGTCAGTCAAGGGTCCGATCTGTCCGCCGCAATGTCGCAGACCCGCAAAAAAAATCACAGATCGCCGCCATTACTCGTTAAAAAAAAAAAAAAAAAAATGACAGAAATCTTTCCCTTAGTTAGTAAACGCAATAACTTTTGCGCAAACCAATCAAAATACGCTTATTGTGATTTTTTTTTACCAAAAATAGGTAGCAGAAATTGGCCAAAAATTAAAACAAATTTTGATTTTTACATTTTTTGGGGGGGAATTTCATATAAAAAATGTGAAAAATATTGTTATTTTTTCAAAATTTACGCTCTTTTGTTGTTTATAGCGCAAAAAGTAAAAATCGCACAGGTGATCAAATACCACCAAAAGAAAGCTCTGTTTGTGGGAAAAAAAGGACGTAAATTTAGTTTGGGTACAGCGTCGTACGACCGCGCAATTGTCAGTTAAAATCGCACAGTGCCGAATCACAAAAAGTGGCCCAGACGTAAGACAGCAAAATCCTCCGGTGGTAAAGTGGTTAATGATCTCCTCTGGAGATCAGAGGAGTCGGTAAGAGGCTGCATATCTGTGCTTGAAGATTCATATTGCCCATATTCTTATGTGGATTGAAGGCTGTCACAATATTCACTTGGATACAAAATATCACGCACTTAAATAAGTGGACTTTACTTTGAAACAATTTATTTGTTTTGTTGCACGTCTTATATGGTTACATATTGATTCATTGTATTGTACTCATTCACTGCAGCATCAGTATAATTAAAGGCAAAACTTTTTTTTTTAGTTTTGTATAGAGTAAAGAGGGATTAGAACCCCTGCCGTGTTTTTATTGCTGTCTGTGCCCCTGGTAGGGAGATTTACCCTTTTTATTTGTCCTGTTTACCATTATCATTGAAAGTGAAAATAAAAGAAAAATCCTTTGGGTTGTCACCAGAAAAGTAATAGAAGGGAAATCATTCAATGGGGACACTAGTTCTGGTGACCGGGTGGTCCCCAAGAAATTCCCCTAATTGAGGGACGCAATACGCTCCAAAGAAGTACAAGAGCTTCTTTGGAGCGTATTGCGTCCCGCGATTTTGTTTGCGCGATGTTGCCGCGATTCGGCAGGCGGAAATCGCGGCAACATCGCTCGGCGTTTGGGGGGCTATTGCAAATCAACGGGCAACGCTAGGCATCCCGCGATTTGCAATAATCTCCGGATCGCGGGCGGAACCGCGGCGGTTCTGCCCGCGATCCAAACGCTGACATGTGAATGCAGCCTAAAGCATGACATGTTAGGTATCTATTTACAGTAAACCCCCGTTATATCGCGGTTCAGTTTTTGCGGTCCTGGTATATTGGGTTTTTTTTCTGTAAGACCTATTAATATTATTTTACTAATTAAATCATTGTTAACCACTTGACCACCGGAGGTTTTTGCTGTCTTCCGTCCAGGCCACTTTTTGCGATTCGGCGCTGTGCGACTTTAACTGACAATTGCGCGGTCGTGCAATGTCGTACCCAAACGAAATTTACGTCCTTTTTTTCCCACAAACAGAGCTTTCTTTTGGTGGCATTTGATCACCTGTGCGATTTTTACTTTTTGCGCTATAAACAAAAAAATAGCGTTTATTTTGAAAAAATAACAATATTTTTAACATTTATTTATATGAAATTCCCCCCCCAAAAAAATGTAAAAATCAATTTTTTTAAAAATGTTTGGCCAATTTGTTTTCTGCTACCTATGTTTGGTAAAAAAAATCGCAATAAGCGTATTTTGATTGGTTTGCGCAAAAGTTATTGCGTTTACTAACAAAGGGAAAGATTTCTGTCATTTTTGGTGTTTTTTTTTTTAACGCGTAATGGCGGTGATCTGCGATTTTTTGTGCGGGACTGCGACATTGCGGCGGACAGATCGGACCCTTGACTGACATTTTTGACACTTTTGGGGGTACCAGTGACATTACTGCAGTAATCAGTGCTATACAAATGCACTGTTACTGTAAAAATGACACTGGCAGGGAAGGGGTTAATTTTATTGGAGAGGGAGGGGTTAATGTATGCCTGGTGCTTACTGACGTGTGAGGGGGGGAGGTGACTGTGTGACAGAAGGACAGATCGGATGTCCAGCTATGCTGAACACTCCGATCTGTCAGTCCCTGTCACTATGGAGATCCGCCCGCTTGTGTTTACACAGGCGGGCGGATCTCCACACTAGATCCCCGGCGATCGGGGCAGAGCAGCGGCGATCGCCGCTGCTCCTCCCCTGGCCCGACTCCCGCTGTGAATGAAAACAGCGGGAGCGAGCCTCCGGCGGCGCGCAAGCGCCGCCCAGAAGGGGGAGTGTCTGACGACGTAGTACTACGTCGTCAGACGATAACGAGCCACTCTGCCGCAGTAATATTACTGTGGGCGGTGGTAAAGCGGTTAAAAGAGTAATCTTACTAAACCCGTGACATAAGGCTGCACTAATGGGCACTGATAAGGCTGCACTGGTGGCCACTGATGGGGCTGCACTGGTGACCACTGATGAGGCCACACTGATATGCTGCACTGACAGGCAGTAAAGAGGCGGCACTGATGAGGCTGAACGTATGGGAACTGATGAAGCTATGCTGATGGGCACTGATAGAATGTGGTTGTGGTCTGTGGTTTACAGATGACAGGGTGGGTCATAAACAGGAAGGGGTGTGGCCTTTACAGGAAGGGGTGGGTCATATTTAAATTAGAGGGTGCACAAGTTTAGTCTCTCCTCACTAGATTCCCCGACGATCGGGGCAGAGCAGCGGCGATCGCCGCTGCTCCTCCCCTGGCCCGAATCTTTTATGTGTTTAAATGTGTTTCTATTTTTTGAAAAGTGTGTTTAACGACCTTAAAATGCTTTTAAAAGTACAGTGAAAGTTATAAAAACATGCCTAGGGTGTATTTCAATAGGGTCTTTCTGTTTTTCGGATTTTCACTTTTCGCGGGTGGGTCCGGGAATGTAACCCCCATGATGGAGGGGGGTTTACTGTACTTGGCTTAACATTATCTTTTACAATATACAAAAAAATTGGGCTAACATTACTGTTTCATTTTTTTATTAATTCATGAGAGTGTATTTCTTTAAAAAAATTGCATTTGAAAAACCACTGCCCAAATACCGCCATTTTATTCTCTAGGGTCTCTGCTAAAATGTGTGTGTGTATGTATATATATATATATATATATATATACATACACATACATACATACATACAGTATATCTAAAATGTTTGGAGGCTCCAAGTAATTTTCTAGTAAAAAAATACAGAAAAAGGCTTAGGCATGAAGGGGTAAAAAAAAGAAAAATCATTCCTTTATAATCACTTTAAAGAGGAACTCCAGGCACCTATACAAAAAAAATAAAATAAAAGTCAGCAGCTACAAAAAATGTAACAGCCATTCACCTGTCCCACGGTCCAGCGGTGAGCTCACCCCAGCCATCTTCATCCATCTTCTACCCTTGGTGGCCCTGGCATCTTCACTATGGGCACCCGGCTATGGCAGCTTGCAGGTTCACAGCCGGATGCCCACTGCGCATGCGCAAGTTGCGTGGTGCATCCTGGATTGGTGGATGCAGTCTTCTGGGACCTGTAAGAGTCAGAGAAGACTGCAAGGGGTAGGGAAGGAGAAGAACTTCCATTCCCGAGTGGCACGGTGCTCGGAATGGAAGCGGGAGCAGGTACCTGTCAATATCAGGTACTTGCTCCAGCCCCCCCCCCCCCGCTCCTCAAAAGTGCCAATTGTGCAAGAGGAGCGGGGACGAGTCCTTAAAGCGAAACTTCCCCTTTTGGGTGGAGTTCCGCTTAAAGCGGAGTTCCACCCAGTGCACATTTTTTTAAAAAAAAATACCCCCGGGACAGTCAGGGCTAGTACATTCCACAATGGCTAGCCTCTGATCTGTCCCAGGTTGCACTTACCTTTTAGGAGAAATACTTACCTTGAAAAAGTATTCTCCAGCGCTGCCATCTCAGGTGTGGGCAGCTTGAAGCCAGCGCGATCCTCTTCGGCGTCCTCTTCCTTCTTCTTCGGTCCCACGATGCACTGCACCGGCCCCGCCGTCACTTCCAGTGTCGCAGCGTCATCCCTCCACAGCTTCTGGGCATGCCCAGAAGCTGTTTAGAAGGGAATGACGCGCGCGCGCCGGAACTGACGTCGGGGCCGGTGCAGGCGCAATGATTCCTGGGAGCGATGACGTTCAGCTCCCAGGAATCATTGCAAAAGCCAGGAAGTGACGAATCGCCGCGGCCGCCGAGGGGAGGAAGAAGGAAGTAAGGTAAGTATATTTTCTCTACAAGGTAAGTAAAAAAAAAAAAAAAAAATTGCGATTATCCATTTGTTTTTCAGGTGACCCGGAGCGAGAAGATAGAGGTAAGTATAAAATTAGGGTGGAACTCCACTTTAAGTATCTTCCAGTAATATAACGGTGATTTCTGTGGCTGTGCCGGTGTTAGAATGTTCTGTTCCAGGAGAAGACAACGGATGCGGCTGAATACGCTCCCCGCGGAGCAATTCTAAGTCACTTTAATTTGTATGTATGCGGCTGCGACCATTACTTAATTCATAAATACATTGAAAACAGAACAGACCGCTTGTTCTTGGTTGTTATTACACATTAATGTTCCCTATTATTAAACTGAATATTTCAATGACTTTACAAGTCTATCTGAATACATTTCTGAGCTGCTGTCATACAGGGCTGTACTGAATGTAATGCAAAAGCAGATATCATTTATTTATTTATTTTTTAACTATTTAAGGAACAAACCTATTTGTGACACTTGTTTACAAGTTAAAAAAAGTATTTTTGCTAGAAAATTACTTAGAACCCCCAAACATCACACACACATATATATATATATATATATATATATACATATACCATATATATATATATATATATATATATATATATATATATATATATATATATATATATATATATACCATATATATATATATATATGTATATATATATGTATATATATATATTTAGCAGAGACTCTTCTGGAGACTAAAATGGCGGTCGTTGCAATATTTTATGTCACACAATATTTGCACAGCAGTCTTTCAAATGCAATTTAAAAAAACAAAAAAACAAAAAAAAAAAAACAACACTTTGCTGAATTAAAAAAAACTGAACAGTAAAGTTGGCCCAATTTTTTTGTATATTGTGAAAGATTATATTACCCTGAGTAAATAGATACCTAACATGTTACGGTTTAAAATTGAGCACAAACTACGGTACTTAAAAATCTCCATAGGCGAAGCTTTAAACATTTTTAATGGTTACCAGTTTAGAGTTCTTTTGCTAGAATTATTGCTCTCGCTCTGATGATCACGATACCTCACATGTGTGATTTGAACACTGTTTACATTTGTGGGCGCGCCCTATGTATGCATTTTCTTTGGTGCGTGAGCTCACAGGGACGTGTATTTTATGTTATTTTTATTTTTTTCACTGTTCTTTTAAAAAAAAAAAATCTAATCACTTTTATTGGTGTCACAGGTAATGTAAACATCCCTTGTGACAATAATAGGTAGTGACAGGTACTCTTCATGGTGGGATCTGGGGTCTAAAACAAACCCCAAATCCCTCCTTTCACTTAAAAGTATTCAAACCGCCAAAATTGGCATTTTTGAATGCTGTCACTTTTTTTTTAAATTGGCGCCGTTAGCAGCCGAGTAAACTGGAAGTGATGTTGTGACGTCGCTTCCGGGTTACTTCATCGGATCCAGCTTCAGGTTCTAATGTGATCCTTTCTGCAATAAAACGTTTCTTTGGACTGCTTTTGCAAGATCCATGGTGTGCTGGCAAATACGTATGTACCTGTGATAGATCCAGTGTCAATCTGGTGATCGCTTCAGCACCCACAACATATGTGCCTATACAAGGAAGGTGTGCGATGGGAATATGAACTCTAATACAAAGCCAGTTCACCCTGGGGGGCATGGGGCTCGGGATTCAGATTTTTCTGCCCCCTCCCCTATCCTGGCAACTAAGAGTAGCTGACACCAGCCAGCATGATCTGGAGATGGGGTTCCTGTCCCAACGGAAAATGGGGTTCCTGCCCTTAGGGAAGATGGGGTCCCCATCCCCAGGGGAGATGGGTTTCCTGTCGCCAGGGGAGATGGGTTTCCTGTCCCCAGGGGAGATGAGGTCTCTGTCTCCAGGGGTGACAGGGTCCCTGCCTCCAAGTGAGAAGGGTTCCCTGTCCCCAAGGGAGATGAAGTCCCTATTCCTAGAGGAGATGGGGGCCTGTCCCTAGGGGATATGGGCTTCCCATCCCCAAGGGAGATGGGGTCCCTTTCCCCAGGTTAGAAGAGGTCCCTGTCCCCAGGGGTGATGGGGTCCCTTTCCCCAGGTTAGAAGAGGTCCCTGTCCCCAGGGGTGATTGGGTCCCTGTCACCAAGTGAGAAGGGGTCCCTGTCCCCAAGTGAGAAGAGGTTTGTGTCCCCAGGGGTGATGGGGTCCCTGTCCCCTGGTGAGAAGGGGTCCCTGTCCCCAGATGGGATGGGGTCCCTGTCCCCAGGGGTGATGGGGTACCTGCTCCCAGGGGAGAAGGGGTCCCTGTCCCCAGGGGTGATGGGATCTCTAAAAGGGTTCTCCCCTATTGCAGTGTCCTATGTACACCCATAGCATTGTCCACTGTCCCCCTTCACATCACAACCATAGTGTCCCCTCTGCCCCCTCCCCCATAGAAGTTTCCTGTGCCCCCCAAAGCAGTGTCATCTGCCCCCTGCCCCCCCTCACTGTAGTGTTCTCTGTACCCCCTCAGTGTCCTCTGCCCCCCGGCACCCTACGCCACACACACACAAACACAAACTTTCCTACTTTACAGAGGTGTACAGCAGAGCGGAGATCGGCCAGTATCACAGGGCTGGATGGGGGTGGGAACTGCTGAAGTTAACTTTCCACATTGACAGGCTGGTGATTGGTTGCTAGGATTGCCCAATCACCTGCTGTTTAATGTGAAAAATTAACTCCAGCAGCTCCCGCCCCCATCCAACCCTTTGATACCGGCAGCTGTACAAAGAAAAGAAGGGGCCAGGTGCATATGGGCACTGACTGGCTGGACATTTAGCGGTGGCGGACTAGGTGCACGTGGGCACTGAGGACAGGACATTGAGCGGTGGCAGGCCAGATGCAGGTGGCCACTGACAGGCTGGACATTTAGTTGTGGCAGGCCGGGTGCACATGGGCACTGAGGGCAGGACATCTAGCGGTGGTGGGCCGGATACACGTGGGCACTGACAGGCCGGACATTTAGCAGTGGCGGGCCAGGTGCACGTGGGCACTGACGGGCAGGAAATTTAGCGGTGGCGGGCCTGGGTGCACGTGGGCACTGAGGACAGGATATTGAGCGGTGGCAGGCCAGATGCAGGTGGCCACTGACAGGCCGGACATTTAGTTGTGGCGGGCCGGGTGCACATGGGCACTGAGGGCAGGACATATAGCGGTGGTGGGCCGGATGCATGTGGGCACTGACAGGCCGGACATTTAGCGGTGGCAGGCCAGGTGCACGTGGGCACTGACGGGCAGGAAATTTAGTGGTGGCGGGCCTGGGTGCACGTGGGCACTGAGGACAGGATTTTGAGCAGTGGTGGGCCAGATGCAGGTGGCCACTGACAGGCCAGACATTTAGCCGTGGTGGGCCGGGTGCACGTGGGCAGGACATTTAGCGGTGGCGGACCGGATGCACGTGGGCACTGACAGGCCGGACATTTAGCGGTGGCGGGCCAGGTGCACGTGGGCACTGACAGGCAGGAAATTTAGCGGTGGAAGGCCTGGTTGCACGTGGGCACTGACAGGCCGGACAATTGGCGGTGGCGGGCCGGATGCATGTGGGCACTGACAGGCCGGACATTTAGCGGTGGCGGGCCGGATGCACGTGGGCACTGACAGGCCGGACAATTAGCGGTGGTGGGCCAGGTGCACGTGGGCACTGACGGGCAGGGAATTTAGCGGTGGCAGGCCTGGTTACACGTGGGCACTGACGAGCCGGACATTTAGCAGTGGGGGGCCGGGTGCACATGAGCACGGACTAGTCGGATATTTAGTGGAGGCAGGCCGGGTGCGGCCTGTGGGCCATAGGTTGCCAACCCCTGGGTTAAAGGATAAGTTCACCTTCGGGAACATGTCACATGTTCCACCCGTAACATTTGTTAGTTAAAAAAACCTGGCTACTATATTTTTAGCTGGTTCCTAGATTTAAAGCAAATTTGTCTAGCCCTGTCCAGAATGCAGGTGTAAGCTGTCCATAGCCCCGATCACACAGGTATTATAGCTAACCCATCCTCCTCTTTACAGCCAAGGAAGCTGTGATCTCTGCAGTTGCTATGGGGCTGCACATGTGATCAGTTATGACACCAGCTTGACTTTTCGGTTGAGAACAGAAGCAACTGCGAGAATTATCATTCACAACATGCCTTGAATGAAAAAAAAAAAATCATTATTTTGGGAAACAGTTAAAATCCATGGATTTATTTCCAATTTAAAAAGCCTTAGTTTTAGGGATGTTATCCCTATTCATTCGAAATTCTACATTCAAAACCACATTAAAAATGTTGCATCAAAATGCATGTCAAGAAGACACATTGCTGACACATGACAATGCACCTTGCCTAATGCTACAATGAAAAACACCCCTAGGCACATGTATAAATCTAAATGGGCCCTTCCTGTAATGATGTGAATATACCATATTGTAAAGCTCTGTGTAAATTGTTGGTGATATATAAATACCCGTATTAAAGTATAAGTTCTGCATTTTTATTTTAAATTAAAAACAACCAGTTAAAGCCACTTGTAATTTTTTTTTTGTCATTTCATTACATTTCAAATGTCTAAGGACATAACTTTTTAATTGGGAACTTTAAAAGTTAATATTTTCTTATTGCATGGCTGTATGTAAGGAATCTTGTTCAGCAACACTACAATGAAGCACTTGTGAAGAGTGAGCTCCCTCTGCTGGCGACTGTTAGGATTACAGCTTGACATGGCAGTAGGTATTCACATAAGATTGGTGTGAAGAGTTCTCTACACAGCATACAGGGCCCCTGATAAGGCAATACAGCCAGCCCTTCTGTACTGGGCCTGGGACCCATCAATTCAAAAGGGGGGTCCAGACACTTGCTGAGCTGGAGGTCTGGCTATTCTGTCTTATTGCAGACATCAATCCCCTTCTGCTTCCCCCTGCAGCACTGCCAGCTTCTCCCCCTCTTTCTCTCTCCAGCCGCGCTGCAGGGGGATTGGTCCTACCACATGTGCCCCTTCCATCTGCTGTCCAGGGCCCCCCCATGCACCCCTTTCCCCCGCAGCACTGCTGACTTCCCTCCTCTCCTCTCCTCTCCTCTCCTCTCCTCTCCTCTCGGCAGCTGCTATGGGCACAGGGGGATGTTTCAGAATGGAGAGCAGGGGAAGGGGCTGGTAAATATGTCTTTTACTGGCCCCTTCCTTTCCTGAATGAACACATCAAGCAATCGGTACTAATCACTCCTGTGTCCATTCATCAATGATGCATAGTAAACTATGTTGGTTATGCTTTAGTTTGTGAATAAGTAGGAAGCTCCAGAGTGCTATCTATTCATTTATCCATGCAGCAGAGGCTGCAGATTAAAGGGACTGACAAATCTATGTCCTTAGTCATTTTTGGCTGGGGAGGGGCTCTGTCAGGTAGACTGTATGGGGCCCATGATTTCTAAAAGCAGCCCTGACAGCATGTAAAAGTATTATACTATGATCATATACACTTTTCAGATCATGTTGGTGGTGTGTTTGTGATGTCTTTGTAGTGTGTAAGCAGAGATGAATTTCTGCATAGCCAATGTAGGCTGTGGCCTAGGGCAGCAAGGATCCCAGAGGAGGCACAGCATGCCATACATCCGTTGCCGACTGTCAGCTTGCTCCCTTGATTAATTAAAGGATCCAGTTTGTCTCCCTCCCTGCCTGTTCAGTACAGATGGGCCCTCACCTCTTTTTCTCTATGCATGTTTTTTTGGTGAAATAATGTAAAGTGTACTTAGAGGGTCAGCCTCTCTGGATCAGTACAACTTCACCCAAACTCATACCAAAGTAGGGTGACAGTTGCATTCTGATCTTGTTTATCTGCATGTGAGAGCCCATTTGGAAATATGATTGCGCTGATTGTGCATAGATGTGCCTTTTTTTTTTGCGTCAGACGTTAGTGTTGTTTCCCTTGTGCATTGACATAAGGTATTGCCCCCCCCCCCCCCCAGTTCTTATTGCATTTTTAAAATTACGATTGAATAGAATAACAGCCGCTGACCAAGGCTTGTTAATATCTGTCGTAAAATGCATGTTACATGGGATTAGATGCTCCTCCATTGACTTCTATGGGACTTCCAACACACTAAAGTAAAGTGTACATTCAGCTGTGATTGTAATTGATGTAGCACCCTCCTAGATAGGTGCTAGGTAGTCTAGATAGTTTGCTCTGCCTGCTTATCAGGGGAGCAGCAGGTAAACCATAGCCTGCTCCATCTGCTTATCAGGGGAGCCTGATCAGTAGTTATGCCTGTTGCATGTGTCCATGTGTAATTCATCTGATCTGAGGGAGTGTCCCCACTGTATCCAATAGGGGAGACTGTTGGACAGTGGAGGAAACCCAGCCAGTGACACACAGGCTTTGTAACTATCCCAGTGGGTTGGCACAACAATGGTGCATCCTGGGATATGTTATAAAAGCCATGGGCACATGTGACAGGGTGTCTTTGGGCGGGAAGCCAGGTCCCAGGAGGAGGGTGACAGCTGTCTCTCCTCCTGTCTGTATGGAAGGTGGTCACAGGTGGTCGGCCTAGTGAGCCAGAAGTGTGGTGCTGAGCCAGGAGGTCCAGGAAGCTGACAAGTGGAGTTGGAGGCAGAAGCAACCTTGGGAAAAGCAGTCTCTGATCATTTCTTGTATCATATCTTCAGTCTCTGATTATTTCTTGTATCATATCTGCAGTCTCTGATCATCTCTTGTATCATATCTGCAGTCTCTGATTATTTCTTGTATCATATCTTCAGTCTCTGATTATTTCTTGTATCATGTCGGCAGTCTCTGACCATCTCTTGTATTATGTCCTCAGTCTCTCACCATCTCATGTTTAACCACTTGTCGACCGCTCACTGAGCTGGTACTGCAGCAAAGTGGCTTGTCTACGTCGCTGGGCGACACCCCCTCTCGGTATGCAGACACAGCGGGAGTCGGGCCAGGGGAGGAGAGGCGGTGATCACCGCCGCTCTTCCCCGATTGTCTGGGATCGAGTGTGGAAATCAGCCCACTTGTGTAAACAAAGTGGGCGGATCTCCTATGTGACAGACAGTCACAGATTACAGGATTCAGCATAGCTGAACCTGTGATCTGTGTCTGTGTCACACAATCCCCTCCCCCCACACACGTCAGTAAGCATGAGGCATACATTTAACCCCTTGATCACCAAAAAAGTTAACCCCTTCCCTGCCAGTGTAATTTTTACAGTAGCAGTGCATATTATTAGCACTGATTACTGTATTAATGTCACTGGTACTCCCAAAAGTGTCAAAAATGTCAGTTGGGGGTCCAATCTGTCTGCCGCAATGTGAGAGGGAGAGGGAGAGGGAGAGGGAGAACATGGCAGGTATAGGATAGCATAGACAGCGAATGCACATGACAGGTATAGGATGGCACACAGAGTATGCACATGACAGGTATACAGTAGGATGGCATACCGAGGATGTACATAACAGATATAGGATGGCACAGTGAGATGACTTACAGGGCAGGTACAGGAGGGCACATGGCACAGAATGTACATGGGAGGTATAGGATGGCACACAGAGGATATACAGGACAGATATAGGATAGCACACAGAGGATGTACATGGCAGGTATGGGATGGCATTGACAGAGTATGTATATGGCAGGTATGGGATAGGACAGATATAGGATGGCACACAGAGGATGGCACACATAGGATGTACAGGACAGATATAGGATGGCACAAACAGGATGTACATGGCATGTAAAGTATGGCACAGACAGAGGATTTACATGGCAGGTATAGGATGGCACACAGATGATGTACATGGCAGGTAAAGGATGGCACAGACAGAGGATGTACATGGCAAGTATAGGATGGCACACAGAGGATGGCACACAGAGGATGTACATGGCAGGTATAGGATGGCACACAGAGGATGTACATGGCATGTAAAGGATGGCACAGACAGAGGATGTACATGGCAGGTATAGGATGGCACAGAAAGAGGATATACATGGCAAATATAGGCTGGCACACAGAGGATGTACATGGCAAGTATAGGATGGCACACAGAGGATCTACATGGCAGATATAGGATGACACACAGAGGATGTACATGGCAGATATAGGATGACACACAGAGGATGTACATGGCAGGTATAGGATGGCACAGAGACAGAGGATGTGCATGGCACACAGAGGATGTACATGGCACATAGAGGGTGGCATACAGAGGGTGGCACACCGAGGATGGCACACAGAGGATGTACATGGCACACAGAGGATGTACATGGCAAGTATAGGATGGCACACATAAGATGTACATGGCACACAGAGAATGGCACACAGAGGATGGCACACATAGGATGTACATGGTACACAGAGGATGGCACACAGAGGATGTACATGGCACACAGAGGGTGGCACACAGAGGATGTACATAGCACACAGAGGATAGCACACAGAGGATGGCACACAGAGGATGGCACACAGAGGATAGCACACAGAGGGTGGCACACAGAGGGTGGCACACAGAGGATCTACATGGCACACAGAGGATGTACATGGCACACAGAGGGTGGCACACAGAGGATGGCACATGGCACACAGAGGATGGCACACGGCACACAGAGGATGGCACACAGAGGGTGACACACAGAGGATGTACATGGCACACAGAGGGTGGCACACAGAGTATGGCACACAGAGGATGTACATGGCACACAGAGGGTGGCACACAGAGGATGTACATGGCACACAGAGGATGTACATGACACACAGAGGATGACACACAGAGGATGTACATGGCACTAGGAGGATGGCACACAGAGGATGTACATGGCACACAGAGGATGTACATGACACACAGAGGATGGCACACAGAGGATAGCACACAGAGGGTGGCACGCAGAGGATGTACATGGCACACAGAGGATGTACATGGCACACAGAGGATGGCACACAGAGGATGTACATGGCACACAGAGGATGGCACACAGAGGGTGACACACAGAGGATGTACATGGCACACAGAGGGTGGCACACAGAGTATGGCACACAGAGGATGTACATGGCACACAGAGGATGTACATGGCACACAGAGGATGTACATGACACACAGAGGATGGCACGCAGAGGATGTACGTGGCAATAGGAGGATGGCACACATAGGATGTACATGGCAAGCAGAGGATGGTACACAGGGGGTGGCACACAGAGGATGTACATGGCACACAGAGGATGTACATGGCACACAGAGGATGGCACACAAAGGATTGTGGACACACAGAGGATGAAACACAGAGGATGGCACACACACAGAGGATGGCACACAGAGAGTGGCACACAGAGGGTGGCACACAGAGGATGTACATGGCACACAGAGGATGTACATGGCACACAGAGGATGGCACATAGAGGATGTACATGGCACACAGAGGATGGCACACACACACAGAGGATGGCACGAAAAAGGATGGCACAGACAGTCGATGGAGAGAGAGAGAGAGAAAAAAGAATCAAGCAGCCTGCAGCAGTCTGATTACCTTCCACTGGCCGCACAGCACATGAAGGGAGGAGGTGGGTGGAGCCATTCTTCTAGGTGCGGAGGAGAGGGGACTCCTCCCCTGTGCATGATGGGTCCTCCTCAGTGCGTCACTTGTTGCTAGATGCCAGCCGGCTGGCCTTCCTAGCAACCAGTGTAGCGGAGACTCAGAGCCACACCAAAGCAGCCAGCGTCCGATCCCGACGGACAACGGGGGGTGCCCTAGACCACCAGGTAAACTAATCTGGCCTGGGGTGGGGGGGGAGAGATCGGTGTGTAGGTTGCCACCCTATGGCCCCTTGGCAAGTGGGGCCCCTGGGCAACTGCCGGACGTGCCCATTCGAAAAGACAGCCCTGGGAGTAAAGGGGTGCCAGGGAGGGCCCTGAAGTTGTTCAGCAGTACAGTCTTTATCAAGGAATAACTTGCCTTAGGAAAGGATCACCTCAGGAAGCTCAAGTGACTCTTTTCACAGTAAGTGCCAAGGGAAATAGTGGCCTAGCCGTGACTAGCTCAACTCAGCGTTACTCAGCGTTTACCAGCTTTAACCAGCTTTAATCAACATTAACCAGCATTAATTAGCATTTTTCAGACCATCCCTGCCTACTGTGCATAGTTCAGTTCAGTTGGAGTATCCCACTCATCCCTTCTCCTATCCAAGTTCCTAATAAAACCTAAAAAACCAAAGAAACTGGACTGGTCCTTGTCTAAGGTAAACACACCTTAATATATGTCAGAATGTTCTATTGTTGCTAATGGTAACCCAGGGGAACCTAGACACAGCAGCTCCCATGGCGGTAGTGTTACATCTTTGCTCCCGGCCAGTCTCCACTGCTCTTGAAGACATTGTGAGCTGCTGGATGGGTGTAAGATTCTGGTACCTCTGGTACCCTTATTTTCCACTTTTCTTTCAAATATGCGTCCCACCTTTCTAATTAGGTGGTACGCATACACCTTTAAGACGGATGACGTCATCGCCGAGCGCGGCAGAGCGGCTATTTCAACCGCCGGCGTTCTCTCTCACATCGTTCGTTCAACCTGCCTGTGTGTCCACATGCTTACAAGCTTGTCTTGCTACCGGAACCTCCAGCTATTCTCTCTTACTTGGAAACAGACTGGAACCTCGCTACTGATCCCTGTATCTCGCTACTGGATCACTCCTTCATTACTGGACCCTTCTACTACTAACCTCACTAGTGATAAGTACCCCACAGGGGAATCCTCCATAACCTTACTTACACTATCTACCTCTGCACATTAAGGACTGTTACTATCTATGCATACTAAATCTATCATCTGCACTGTTACATAGATTGCTAGCTCTTGAGCCTACTACCATCTATCCTTGCACTGGGTTAGTCTATCCTGTATTTGTCATCTGCTGTCCTTACCACCTGTTACCATACTCGATTACTAACCTATCTGCATTCTACCTAATACCATCTAATACTCTCCTGAACATTTCCATCAAGTGCTTACCATCTCTGTCACTGTTCACACCTGTCCCTTCAGCACATCATCTTCATACTGTTATATACATCCTATCACTCCAGGAACATCTTATTGAGTGTGTATATCTGTATGCTGAAGCTGACAGGCCCACAGTGATGAGTCTGGAGAGTTGGATCTGGTTATTCAACACATCTCTACATGACTACTGAGTGGAGATTCTGCAGCTGCAAATCCAGCCTACTACAAAAACACAGGAGCGTTACAGATTGAACAAACCTAAAAAATGGATTCAGCAGAATTACCCACTCAAGTGACACAATTAACACAACAAGTAAATGCATTAATGCTTGCTCTTACTGAAGTAAAAGAAGAAAATCAGACTCTGATACAGCAGGTAACCCGTCTTTCACGGCTCACTACTGCTCAACCCCCTGAACCTAAAATAAACCCTCCTCTAGTATTTACAGGTGATTGGAAAAAATTTCGTGAATTCAAAAACGCATGTCAATTGCTTTTTTTGTTAAAACCTCGTACATACCCTACTGATCAAATTAAAGTCTGTACCGTTATCTCATACTTAACGGGTGATCCACGGGCCTGGGCAGACTCTCTCTTTGAGAAAAATGATCAGCTTCTGAACTCCTATTCTTTATTCCTAGCGGAACTCGCTAGTTTATATGATGACCCCAATAGGCAGAGTACTGCTGATATTCAATTGAGGGCTTTAAAACAAGGAAGGAGACCTGTAGAAGACTTTGTAGCTGAGTTCAAAAGATGGACCCTTGATTCAGGGTGGAATGATACATCTCTGCGAACTCAATTCAGACTCGGGTTGTCAGAAGCTGTTAAAGACGAGCTCGCCCGAGCGGATTTACCTGGCACCTTGGATGCCTTAATACAACTCAGTATCAACATCGACAGGCGACTGCGTGAAAGAAGGGCTGAGAAAATGGGAATGCCATTGTCTAGTCCCTCTCGGATTTCGGGCCGTTGACCCTACTCCCATGGAGGTAGGAACCATACGCCCACCTTTATCAACTACTGAACGAGCCAGAAGAAGATCCAGAAACCTCTGCATGTACTGCGCATCCCCGGATCATTTGATAAGCGTCTGTCCCCTTGTCCGCAAAAAAGAGGGTGAGTGTTCACATGTTTTGCTAGGAGGATTAACAACTTCCTTTTCTAACCCCTATCTCTTTGTTCATTTGACATTACAGTGGGACCAGACTAGGATTACCACCAAGGCTATGATCGACACTGGATCTTGTGGAAACTATATTGATACACGTTTTGTTACCTTAAATAAAATACCTATTATTTCAAAACCTAAACCTGTTTCTGTTAGTTTCATTAACGGTATCCCACTATCTTCTGGTCCAATCACCAACCAGACACAAGCACTCCTCGTCACTACTAACGAGTCTCATATGGAGACCACCACTTTTGATATACTATCTTCACCCCATTTTTCTATTATTTTGGGACTCCCCTGGTTACACACACATCAACCAATCATAGATTGGAAAAAACGGACTTTGTCTTTCCCTTCTCACTATTGTGAGATTACGTGTAACCTCCCATCTTATGGAAAGATCCTGTCTGTGGTGTCAGATGAGATTGCACCACTATGCTATCAGGATCTGTCCGAAGTATTCCTTGAAAAAAATGCTCAAATGTTGCCTCCTCATAGGGATTATGATTGCACTATCGATCTACTCCCTAACAGCAAATTGCCTTTCGGTCATGTTTATCCTCTTTCACAGGATGAACTCTCTCATCTCAAGGAATACTTGGATGAGAATTTGACAAAAGGGTTCATCAGACCCTCTACTTCTTCCACAGCTGCAGGACTTTTTTTTGTCCGCAATAAGGATTCAAGTCTTAGGCCTATTATCGATTATAGGCAATTAAATACTATTACAATAAAGGATCGCTATCCTTTACCGCTCATCCCTGAACTCATTGAACAAGTGCGTGGGGCTACTTACTTCTCTAAATTAGACCTGAAAGGGGCATACAACCTAATCCGAATCCGTGACTGAGATGAGTGGAAAACAGCATTCAGAACCAGATACGGATTATTCGAATATCTTGTGATGCCATTCGGGTTGTGTAATGCTCCCGCAGCCTTCCAAAGGTTCATAAACGACATCTTTAGAGACTTACTTGATGTCTGTGTTGTGGTATATCTGGACGATATACTTATCTATTCTCGATCTCTCTCTGAACATATAAAACATGTAAGACTTGTGTTATCCAGATTACTCGCACACAATCTATACGTGAAATTAAAAAAATGCCTATTTCATAAAGAATAAATATTATTTCTAGGATACATCATATCCAAAACCGGAATTAAGATGGATATGAGCAAGATATCCTGTATTCTGGACTGGCCTATACCAACAACTCGTAAGGCATTACAGCGATTCCTCGGATTTTCAAACTTCTATAGGAAGTTCATCAAGAACTTTTCTGCCATTGTGAGACCTCTCACACAACTGACAAGTATAAAGAAACCATTCAAATGGTCAGAAGAAGCAAATCGAGCTTTCTGCTTGTTAAAATCAAGCTTTACTTCTGCTCCCATACTACGCCACCCAGACCCATCCCTCCAATATATTCTGGAGGTAGATGCGTCAAATATGGCAGTAGGAGCAGTTCTCTCCCAACGACCAACAAATACTTCACCACTCCACCCAGTTGCTTTCTTTTCAAAATCATTAAGCAGCCCAGAGGTGAATTACCCAGTGGGTGAAAAGGAGTTACTTGCCATAAAACTGGCACTGGAGAATTGGCGACATCTACTTGAGAGTACCCGGTTACCAATACTCATATATACAGATCATAAAAACCTTCAATACCTCCAGACTAACAAAACTCTCTCCCACCGGCAGGTATGATGGTCATTATTTTTCCTAAGATTCAACTTCTTAGTGACCTACACGCCTGCAGACAAAAATAAAAAAGCGGATGCGCTATCACGATTAACCGAAGATAACTGCGCTGAAATCCCTTCTATTCCTATAATACCCTATGAACGTATTATTGGGGTTGTTCGTTCCCTGAAGGAAGAGATTTTGCACAGTATAAGATTGGATTCACCTCCACCACAACTAAGTACTGATGCAGAAGGCTTCCTCTACTACAACGACAAACTCTACATACCCCCTACTATGCGTACCAAGATCTTGGAGTTATCACATGATGTGCCCATGGCAGGACATATGGGTATGACGAAAACCCTTAATTTGCTTACTAGGCAGTTTTGGTGGCCTGATATGAAGACGTCTGTACAAAAATTTGTATCTTCATGTGACATCTGTGCAAGGTCCAAAATTGACACTACAAAACCATCTGGTCTACTCTGCAGTCTACCAATACCCCAGGTTCCATGGGAAGTTGTGTCCTTAGACTTTATAGTAGAACTACCACCTTCTAAAGGATTTAATACCATTCTAGTGTCAGTGGACCACCTGACAAAGATGGCACATTTCATCGCTATCCGTAGACTACCTTCATCTAAACAAACAGCGGAATTACTGATGAAACATGTGTTCAAGTTACACGGAATTCCAAAGACTCTTTTATCCGACCGTGGTTCACAGTTCATCTCCAAATTTTGGCAAGCTCTTTGTCAAATATTACGGATTGAGCGAAAGCTCACTTCTCCCTACCACCCTCAGACCAACGGACAGACTGAAAGAGTCAACCAGTTTATAGAACAATATCTGCGTTGCTACACATCATACCTACAGGATGATTGGGTGGACCTTCTCCCTCTGGCGGAATTTGCTTATAACAACGCAACCCACAGTACTACTAAGCAAAGTCCGTTCTACTTGAACTATGGGTTTCATCCCACACTTCTTCCACCACGCATCCTACCATCAAGTAACCCAGTAGCCTCAGACTATCTTACCCAAATAAAGGACTCTCTGGATTTACTTAATACCACTATCTCACACGCCCACAGCCAACAAAAAAGGTACTACGACCTACGTAGAAGACCTTCTCCTCAGTATGCTTTTGGGGACCTCGCAGACTTGTATAAAGTACTCGAAATTTCTACTTGAGTAAAAGTACAAGTGCTCGATCAAAAAGTTACTTAAGTAGAAGTGGAAGTGCTCGCAGAAAAAGTTACTTAAGTAGAAGTACTAAAGTATTCAACATTTTTTTTACTTAAGTATTGCAAGTAGTTTTTTCAAAAAATTTGCTACTTAAGTACTAAAAGTAAAAAGTACCAGTAGTTTTGAAAAAAAAATTCTACTCAAGTACTGAAAGTAGAAGTAGAAGTACTGTGTTATGTAGTTATTAAAGAAAGAAGTCAAAAGTTTGAACATCATATTGTTTTTTATTATTTCAAATGATTTATTCAAATGATTAACCTGTGTTTGTTAGTAGTTTCTTGATGCACTTTAAGTGCTGTAGCACCATTTATTTGTTTGTTTCATATTTCCTTTTTATTGGAAAGATTTGGTATAGCAGCTTTTATTATACACAGCCTTTATTTTCGTATGAGCTGATTTACAAATGACATTATACACATTTTTTTGAGCTTTATGCAACCTGCCATCTACTGTTCTGGCAGTGGTCATTTTTTTAAAAGTAACGAGTAACTATGCAGCACAAAAAAAAAATACTTGAGTAGAAGTATCGAAATCATCGAAAAAATGTAGTGAAGTAAAAGTAGAAGTAGGAGGAAAAAATTCTACTCTAGGAAAGTACAGATACCACATTTCGGTACTTAAGTACAGTACTTAAGTAGTTCTACTTCGTTACTATACATCTCTGGGACCTCGTTTGGCTATCGACTAGAAATTTAAGATTAAAGATCCCTAGCAAAAAGCTTGGACCTTTATTTCTGGGACCCTTCCCAATTAAAAAACTTATTGGAAAAGCTGCAGTACAGCTCACCTTACCAGCAGATCTCAAGATCCATCCCATCTTCCATGTGTCGCTACTGAAACCCCATGTTCCTAATCAAGGAATAAGGCCTACCATCTTGCCTCCACCTCCAGTACAAGTTGAAGGCGGAGAAGAATATGAGATTAAGGAGATTTTGGATTCTCGTATCCACAGAGGAAGACTCCAGTATCTCATAAGATGGAAGAACTATGGACCCCAAGACGACATCTGGTTGGATACCACTGATGTTCACGCACCTAGGCTTATACGAAGATTTCACTCGAAATACCCGGAGAAACCAGTGCTATAGGCCTTCCGGAGCCTTAAGGGGGGGGGGGGGGGTACTGTAAGATTCTGGTACCTCTGGTACCCTTATTTTCCACTTTTCTTTCAAATATGCGTCCCACCTTTCTAATTAGGTGGTACGCATACACCTTTAAGACGGATGACGTCATCGCCGAGCGGCAGAGCGGCTATTTCAACCGACGGCGTTCTCTCTCACATCGTTCGTTCAACCTGCCTGTGTGTCCACATGCTTACAAGCTTGTCTTGCTATCGGAACCTCCAGCTATTCTCTCTTACTTGGAAACAGACCAGAACCTCGCTACTGATCCCTGTATCTCGCTACTGGATCACTCCTTCATTACTGGACCCTTCTACTACTAACCTCACTAGTGATAAGTACCCCACAGGGGAATCCTCCATAACCTTACTTACACTATCTACCTCTGCACATTAAGGACTGTTACTATCTATGCATACTAAATCTATCATCTGCACTGTTACATAGATTGCTAGCTCTTGAGCCTACTACCATCTATCCTTGCACTGGGTTAGTCTATCCTGTATTTGTCATCTGCTGTCCTTACCACCTGTTACCATACTCGATTACTAACCTATCTGCATTCTACCTAATACCATCTAATACTCTCCTGAACATTTCCATCAAGTGCTTACCATCTCTGTCACTGTTCACACCTGTCCCTTCAGCACATCATCTTCATACTAACATATACATCCTATCACTCCAGGAACATCTTATTGAGTGTGTATATCTGTATGCTGAAGCTGACAGGCCCACAGTGATGAGTCTGGAGAGTTGGATCTGGTTATTCAACACATCTCTACGTGACTACTGAGTGGAGATTCTGCAGCTGCAAATCCAGCCTACTACAAAAACGCAGGAGCGTTACAATGGGAGGCAAAGATGGGGTCAGCACAAGTCTGACGAATGGGTCTTCTAATCAATCAAAATGCGTAGCTCCATCATCAGAGCACAGATATAACTTGTCCAATCAACAGGTTGCGCCAGAGATCAAGCTATACTGTTTAACTACAGTGGAGTGAGGTCATTGACCTAAATGTGACAGCGATACCTGGATTACAAAAATAGCCGTACAGAATTAATAATCCTAAAACATTTCACATATATGTATTTCAATAGTGTATCTAGTGGTTTTCCAGGCATTCAACCTTAACAGCTACAGAATTTGTCATTGTTAAATAAATGAATAAGATAAATCAAACTAGAATATCTATCACCTTAGGGCAGAACTGTTTGCAAACATTGGCTTTTATCTATGAGGGCCCTTTTTACACCGATACGCTTACATCACCAAGAGTTTATACAGATTAATTTGCCTGTTTCAACTAGACGGCTCCCCTTCCAGTTTATAAATGGCAGTTATAAGATTCATCATCGGAGTCATGATTCAGGCAGTACTGCCAGTGACTTGCAGGGCTCCTGCTCTATATCCAGTATGTAGGTCAGCATGAAGCTATATTACATCAGACCAGGAACAGGCTCGCCGAATGAAGTCACAGCTGGTATTATATGACAGCTATACTCACTTAGCCTAGTTTTTGGAAATTAAACCTGAGTGTCTAGGTGCCTTCCCTTAACACATAGCAATCATTGCAAGCCCTTCATGATTCAGTCAAACCTTCATTACAATTGTTTAAAATGTAGTATTTCACTTGTGTTATACCTGTCACCTACCACTTTAAAGTAGTACAAAACAATCTCCATTAAGTATTTTGTTCTTCTCTGTGCAAAAAAACACAACTTACATTCTGGGTTTTCACAGCCCCTGGCTCCAGCTCCCAAAGCACTGCTTCCCTGAACTTCTGGGTAGGGGAGTATCAGCCCTGATTGCATCACATTAACTTTCTACTGGGGACCCTGCAAGCTCAAGCTGTGCTGTCACTTACTAACCTGGAGAAGGGGGCAACAGGGAACTAGTTTTTTGCCCTATGGACACAGGCAGGAGCAGGAGTCATACATAGTGACAGTGGGAGCTTGCACTCAAAAGCGTCCAATGTGGAATCCTTTAAAAAGGAGGAGTCATAAGTAGTGCCAGTGGGAGCTCACACCCAAAGGTGTCCCCAATGGAACCCTTTAAGGGGAAGGACACACCTGAAAATCTGAACCAGGGAGAGGGCTTTTTCTAATTGAGAAAGGAATGGAACTACACTGCCAGAAAGAAAGGCGCAAAGCAATGATGGTAAGTGCTGAAGTCTGTGTCATTGTAGGCATTTTAAATAAGAGGGTTTATCCACCTCAATACCGCCATAGGTATATATACGACTTCGTATTGAGGTGGATATACCAGGATCGTGGTTGCAGCTACAGAGCCAACCATGTTTGCTGCTATAGAGCTACTCAATCACTTTTACAGACACTGTCTGTTTTCTCCAGCTTATTCTGCACCTCTCAACAGGTTGCGCCAGTGATCAAGCTATACTGTTTAACTACAGTGGAGTGAGGTCATTGATCTAAATGGGAAAGGAATGGAACTACACTGCCAGAAAGAAAGGCGCAAAGCAATGATGGTAAGTGCTGAAGTCTGCATCATTGTAGGAATTTAAATAAGAGGGTTTAACCACCTCAATACCGCGATAGGTATATATACGACTTCGTATTGCGGTGGATATACCAGGATCGTGGTTGCAGCTACAGAGCCAACCATGTTTGCTGCTTTAGAGCTACTCAATCACTTTTACAGACACTGTCTGTCTGTTTTTTCCAGCTTATTCTGCACCTCTCTTGTTCTTTCTCAAACTTCCCTCTGTCGCTGAAATAACTAACCTTAGACAGAAAGCTAACCCTTCCTGTCAGTTAGATCCTATCCCTACAGTCCTGGTTAAAGCTTGTCTACCCTCTCTGTCCTCTTTAGTAACTGATATCTTACATCTGTCTCTCACCTCTGGTATTGTTCCCTCATCTTTCAAAACAGCTGTAATAACCCCAATACTAAAGAAACCTGGTGCAGAACCCAGTGACTTCAGTAACCTTCGGCCCATCTCCAACCTTCCTTTTCTATCCAAAATCCTTGAAAAAAACAGTTACTTCTCAGGTCTATGCTTTGCTCTCTGATTCTGGCCTGTTTGATCAATTTCAGTCTGGTTTCCATCCCCTACATAGCACTGAAACTGCCTTGGTAAAAATTACGAATGATCTCCTCATGGCAGCTGACTCTGATCTCATAACTATCCTCATCCTCCTTGATCTCAGTGCGGCCTTTGATACCATTTCTCACAACATCCTCTTTTACATTAGCCTCCATTGGATTCACTGATACACCCCTGAACTGGTTTAGATCTTATCTCTCTGGCCAAACTCAATTAATTGAACACAAATCTCAACCATCTCTACTCTCTACCGGCATGCCTCAGGGTTTTGTCCTCGGGCCTCTTCTGTTCATTATCTATCTTCTTCCTCTTGGTCTCATATTTTGTAAATTTAGCATCCACTTCCATTGCTATGCGGATGACACCCAGATCTACTTGTCCACTAAAACGAACACCACCCTTCCACCCAAATCCCTTACCGATTGTTCACAGGAAATCAAATCCTGGCTCTCTTCCAACTTTCTCAAATTGAACAGTGACAAAACCGAGGTTCTCCTCATTGGTATGAAATCCACCTTGACAAAGCTTAACAGTTTTTCAGTTAATATCGATAACTCTATAGTCTTTCCCTCCCCTTAGGTAAAGAGTTTGGGTGTCTTCCTTGATAGCACACTATCTTTCCAAGCCCACATCAGTAATGTCACCCTGTCAGCATATTTCCATGATATCTATTTACTCTGCGTAACATCATCTTTTATATTTTCCTATATAATCGGATAATATATTGTGTTTGTTTGAATGAAAATTCTTTAAAGTGTATTTCTTTCCAGAAAGTTGGGTTTGAAAAACCCCTGTGCAAAAATCGTGTGACATAAAAAATTGCAACACGCAGCATTTTATTCTCTTCTCCAGCAGGTGTCACCTTCAAACTTTTCTGTATTGCAGACCTCTGGCTGCCGCCGCGGGTAGCACTTCTTGATCTGTTGAATATCTGGGTCCCCACTACACTGTGTGTTTTCTCCTGTAGGTCCCCAAGTCGGTATTGAGGTTGATTTACTAAATCTGGAGAGTGCAAAATCTGGTGCATGTATGCATGGTAGCCAATCAGCTTCTAACTTCAGCTTGATCAATTAAGCTTTGACAATATTGGCCCGTACACACCATAAGAAAATCGGGTGGGAATTTTCATCGAAAGAACTTTCGTACGATTATAGTATAGTGTGTACACAACTTTCTACAGCCAATTCTGACCTTCTGAACGTAAATTTCTGAAGGGACTAGCTCCAAAATGTTTCTGGTACGGGAACAGACCAAAGATTCTCGCTTAAAGCGTACCGTCTTCGAACGAGAAAAATCAGAAACGAAAGACTGCGCATGATCATAAACAATTAACAACAAAAAAATGTCTGTCGTTCCAGAATTTTTGTAGGAATTTTCTTTCATCGGTTTCGATTTGCTGTGAAAAAACGAAGAATATCAGATGATCATTCGCCCGATTTTCTTATAGTGAGTACCCCGCTATAAGTACCAGCCTTGGTTCATACTGAATGCGGGTTTGATTTCAAACTGACATTTCAGTCCAACTTCGGGGGCAATTTGAGAGACACCTGTGCGGGTTCACGCACAGATGTCTATTAAAATCACCCCTAAAGTCACCAAAAGTAGTGCAGGAACTACTTTTGGGAATCGTTACGGCGCTGCACCGATTTGGATGGTGCCGTTTCTGGCAGAAAGCCCCGATTTGGCATGCCATTTGACATATCAAATCAGCCTGATTTGAACGGGGGCTAGAACCTGGAAGGTGATTGGTTTCTTTGCAGAGCTGCACCAGATTTTGCACTCTTCAGTTTTGTTAAATCAACCCCAGTGTGTCCTGTAGTGATGGAGGGGCCGATGATGGAAACCACAGCACGTAATAGGAAAAAGGGATGAAGTTCACCTTTAAAAGCCTCATAACCAAATGGCATCAGATACTTGGCTTCCACTGCAGGAGTTTGAAGAAGAGAGAAAAAAAAAACAGACAATGCTATTATTGTCTAGAGAACATCCTGGATCTCCTTGAATTCTTGTTCATATGACGGGTCAGTGAGTCAGTAAATAAAGAACAGGTCATGCAAGATTTATACAGTTTTATTACTCAACATAACAATCACTAAAAATGTGTGCTGCAAAATGGTAGAGGGTGGGAGCTGCTTCTTTCTCCAATTCTGAATATTTTATAGAAGTGAATGTGCAGCCAAAACTTTTTCTTAGTTTTGCATAAAGTGAGGATGGATTTGAATCTCTGCGGGTTTTTCCTGCTGTCCAGGGTCCATTAGAGAAGGTTTTTCCACCGCTTCCTGCCCTGCTGATGTTTTATCAGACAGAAAGTGAGGAGAATGTTACAACAATAAACCTGGCCGTAGAGGACTCCAGTTTCAGCCATTTCCTGATAAACCGGTCAGTGGCCGGCTCAACAAACTTCAACTAGAAAACCAGGTGGAAAATTGTCAGTTGAACAATGGCTGCTTTCTATTGGATTTGGCACTGTTCAGGTTCTTAGACAACCGTGAGTGCAAGCTGCCTGAATAAAATTGCACGCAGAGGAGATAAACAGCGTGGAAGGAGGACTCTTAGTTCAGCTAACAGACTGAATGAGAGAAGTTTATGAGGGTGGCTAGGCTACCAGAGCAATATAAATGCTTTTTTTTTTTATTCAATAGAGTAGGGAAAGGGTAGAACCCCTTTTAGATTTTTATTTCTCCCCTTGTGTGATGCATATTTTCCCTTTTATCCTCATATTCACCAACTGCCCCGAATTCTGTGTGACTGTTCTGGAATTTCAATAGAGTATCCCGAGGTCCCGTGGATCCAGGCAGTGTCCCAGTGCTGAAAGACTCATTCCACCACCCGGTACTTGCCTTTCAACACCCTACATGCATGCTACACACACATAGATGCTTCCCCTCTGCCATGCTGACTGGCTACCCACCGATTCCTACTTGTACCCCATTGCTAACCATTGCTGCTTGCACTGCTGCAATTGTTCGGAGCCCTGGTTCGCTTTACTTCTGTCTGAGGGGGGGGGGGGCAGAGCCAAGTGCTGTTCTATTCTGGAAACAGAGCAGTGCTGGGGACAAAAAGAGGAAGAAAGCTGAAGGGGAATGGGAAAAGACTGATGCCTTGTGGCAACTGGACACTGGGGGGTCCTGTGTGGGTGAAGAGGGTAAATGGTAAAGAGGGGCTAGCTTTCAATATGGGAGGAGGTTGGCTGTCTATTACTCCAGACCAAGGGTCTCCAAACTTTGTAAAGAAAGGGCAAGTTTACTGTCCTTAAGACTTTAGGGGGGCTATCTTTGCTCAGTGGGAGTAAACAATGCCCGATCTTTGGTATTGGAGAAATAGCTGGTGTCAGTGGAAGGAATAGTGCCCCATTTTTGTTGTCAGTCAAAGGAATTGCAGTATGCCCCATCACTGGTGTCTGTGGAAGGAGAGTGCCCCAATGTTGGTGTCAGTGGCAGGAATTATGCCCCATTGTTGGTGTCAGTGGCAGTAATAATGCCTCAAGGACCAGATAAAGGTAAGCAAAGGGCTGCGTTTGTCCCCAGGGCTACAGTTTGGAGACCACTGCTCCAGACTGACGCTTATGCCCTGAAATGTCACAACTGCTACCCAAAATTCTGATTGCTGTACTTTGTACACAGTCCTGACCCCTCGAGTGTATACTCTATGTTGAATGTTAAACAGTCCTGACCCCTTGAGTGTATATACTACGTTGTATGTTACACAGTCCTCCTGACCCTGCACTGTACACTCCAGGGTTTCTTAACTGGGGTTCCACTGCAATCTCTCTGTCAATCGCAGACAGGCAACAAGTGGGTTGAGTCTCCACCTAGCTGACACTATTATGAATGCTCCTCCCCTGCATGCAGAGTGGTTCAGGGAAGCAACACCTTAACTGTCCAGCGATGGTCATCAGTCTCCTGTAACATCACATAGGATGGATGAGAGGGGCCAGTTGGTAGGGGATTAGCGGGCAGAAACAGGAGTCTGTCACAGCAGCTTCCCTGCATCACTTTGCATAAGGAAACTGCTACTTTAATGTAGACTGCTCCCTTAGTGACCCCATGTATTATGCCCTGCTGACCCACATACACTGCCCTAAAGACCCCCTGTACACTGCTTATCTCAAGTTCGACCCAGAATTGAGCATTTGTGCAGAAAAAAAAAAGCAAGCGCAGGTTTTAAATTAAAGAGAAACTCCACTTTTGTTGAGAAAAAAACATTCCCCTCTGGGTGTACATTGCAAGGATTTTAACAAACTTTTTTGCAGATTCCTACCTTTTGTTATTCTGAAGAAATGCCTGTGTGTTTGTCTGTATCCATGTGTTAAAGTGAATCTAATGGGAGTGGTTTCATAATTATCAATTAGCTGCTGCACTTGCAGGGCTCTAATGAGGAAAGCTGCTGGGCCTGCATCCCTTTAGACGTGATTTCCTATTGGGAGTAACTCACCAAAAATTACATTTCTCTTTCGTTCATTGATGGACACAGCTCCTGATTCTTCTTAACCATTGGGTTATACTGCCCCCTACAGGAGTAGGACACTAGGCAGGAAAAAGCTTGACTACTCCTATGGGCAGTCCCAAGGGGTATGCACCCACTCTCAGCTATAGGCACTCAGTTTTTTCTGCCTAGTCAGGAGTAAGGACTTAGTACCTTGATGGGATCTCTGGTCCTGGCGATTTTTTCTTTTTAAATGGAATTTTTTCCTATCTTTGTTATTTTATTCCAGTGAGAATCTATAATCAATTGCCGAACTGGGCGATGGACTTGATAATCTAGATCAAGGTCCGCGCTAGGTCGGCCGTGACATAGCCCCACTAGACAGGAGCTGGCCTGCAAGTTAAACGAGGACGCATACAACCTGGCCTCGATCTGAGTTGCAGCGTTTCTCCTGGCCGACAGCACCCACATTACGATGGAGCGATGGTCTGTCCGGAGCGGTGTCCACCCTGTTCCTGGTATGGTAAGTAGCTGTCCCCCCTCTACTCCAGGAGGGTTTTGGGGTAGACATGGGTCCCTCCCTGGTACAGTGTGACCCCCGGGTTCCCCTCCTTCCCCTCTAAATTTTCGGTGGTCATTGTGGGTCTTTCGACCCCCCCACTTTGGGTGAGGTTATAAGCTGGCTATTGCCACATGCTCTTAAGGGGGGCTGGTTGGAGTTGCTGCTGACCATGTTTTTCCTGGTGTGCAAGGGGAATTGAGCAGGGTTCCCTGCCATGCTGCGGGTTGGTGACTAGGGCAGAGATGTCATCTGGGCTCCCTGCGGCAGTTGTTGAGCTGGGGAGCGGATAGTTTAGCAACCACGAGTATACGCCTTACGTGGCTGGACCAGGACAAAAATTTAGGCCGCGACTGTGCAGCCTACTAGTCGGAAACTAGGTTAGGCGGTCCCTGTGAGGGTGGCTGAATTCACTGCCTCCCATTTGGACATCCGCCGTCCCCTCTGCTGTCCCTGGGTGGTCGGCTCTGCTGGGTCTCTAAAAAATGTATGCCACAGCCTGCGGCCTACTAGGCCATGCAGCCAAGTCGGCGCCTCAGTTTGTGGGCAGCCCCAGTGCGTTTAGCTGAAGCCCCCACTCTTCCTTTGAGCATCTGCCGGGCTTGGGCCCCCCAAAAATTTAGGCCGCGGCTGGCGGACTGCTAGGCCCTGTGGTCAGCTTGGCGTCGCCCTTGGAATGGGTGGCGCTGTGGGCACTTCAATTTTTTAATTACAGCCTTGCCCCCATTATTGTGTGAGGCACCTGCCCCTTTTAGCGCTGCATGACCATCAGGGTACCCTGCCTGCTCATCTGCGTCACGGCAGGCGGCCCCCTTTTAAGAGGGCTATTTC
Organism: Pelophylax lessonae; assembly: GCF_965119305.1. Lineage (NCBI taxonomy): Eukaryota > Metazoa > Chordata > Amphibia > Anura > Ranidae > Pelophylax > Pelophylax lessonae. The sequence continues at coordinate 42,466,065 of NC_138777.1, read as the reverse complement.
TTATTATGCCCTCTATGGAGGGCTCAGAGGGCAACCCCCTTGTTTTTTTGTGAGGTCCTGTAGGTGGTCCATTCTTGGGCCCTTGGTCAGAGTCCCCTTTGCGGGATTGCAGTTGGCGGTCTCTTTCCAGGTTAAATAAAGCTACCTTCATTCCGGTTGAGGAGTCCCCAGCTGATAGGAGGGTGGAGGCTCTGGCCCGCCATATGTTCACTGTGGCCGATTAGGCACTTAGGCCGGTATTTACTATTGCCCTGGTGTCGCAAGCCCTCACTGAGTGGGCTAAACTTTTACGCCGGAAACCTGGAGGGAAAACTGCTTCCCCGTCTTGCGGCGGTGGCAGATCAGTTGGTCCAGGGGCTACAGGGGGGAAGAGTACTCTTCTTTCCGCAGGCTACCAAGGGCAAGGAGCCCCGTCGTAAACGTGAGCCATTCCCCTCAACTCATAAGAGGTTTTTTCGTCCCTCAGGGTCTCAAGACAAAGAAACAAAAGTCAGGGCCTCCACCAGAGGTTCTAAGAGGACCTGGTCTTGAAAGCCACAAGCGGGCTCTTCCAGACCTGTGGACAAGGCTGCCTCTGCATGAAGGGGCACCCTCACCCCTATCTGGGGTGGGGCGTCTTCGCTGGTTTCCAGATCCATGTACTTCCCTGGTATAGGACACGTGGGTCCACAAAGTTATTCGGTCAGGCTACGATGGAGTTCGGTCATATCCTCCGGAAAGGTTCTTCCCATTCCAACCTGCACTTGTCCCCAGATCACTTACGAGTCTCTTTTGGGTAGTGCAAGACTTGTTCCTTCAATGGGTGATTGTTCCGGGTTCTGATTCGTAATGTTTGCAGGGGTTTTTACTCAAACCTCTTTACAGTCCCCAGAAAGGAAGGCAAGGTACGTCCAATTCTGGACCTCACGTCGCTAAACTGCTTGTAGGAGTAGTGGCGTTCCTACGACAGGGGGGATTTTTTTCTCACTTCTATCAACATCAAGAACGCCTACCTGCACATTTTAATATGTGCCGGTCACCAACACTTCCTCTGTTTTGCCATGGGCGAAGAGCATTATCGGTTTGTGGTGTGGACCTTTGGTCTCGCCTCCACTCCTGAGCCAGCGAGGGATCGCGGCACTGGGGTACCTGGACGATCTTCTTCTGCGAGCGGAGTCTCCGACTGCTCTGTAGGACAACTAAAGATTGCGCTGCAAACTCTGAGGGAGTTCTGTTGGATTCTGAACCTTCAGGAGTCTGCTTTGGTTCTGTCCACCAAAACTGGACTATCTGGGTCTGACTCTGGATTTGGCCTCAGCCAGCATGTTTCTTCCTCTGGAAAAACTACAGACATTGCAGGAGACAATTCAGCTTCTGTTGTTTAGGAGACGGTCATCCCTCCGGGCTTGCATGCGGGTGCTGGGCCTGATGGTGTCCACCCTCGAGGCTGTCTTTTTGCACAGTTCCGCACAAGATCTCTGCTAAAGATATTCTAGTGAAATAGGACAAGGATCGACAGTCTCTAGAGGTGGCTTTGTTCTCTGGCACTTCGACAGGGAAAATCCTTTCTCGCCCTGTACTGGACAGTTGTCACCACGGATAACAGCCTGTCCATGTGGGGAGGCAACCTAAGCACAGATGTGCTCAGAGGGTCTGGACTCTGGCAGAGTCCAGACTGACGATTAATGTTCTGGAAATCTGAGCGATAAGCCTTTGTCTGGCTCTTTGGACAATTCGTCTTCAGGTGTGCCTGGTACAAATTAATTTTGACAATGCCACAGTGGTGGTCTATGTCAATCACTAAGGGGGCACAAGTAGTGTCCTGGCGGCTCAGTAAGTAGCCGGCATTCTAAGATGGGCTGAGCGGTTCGTTCCAGCCCTCTTAAATTTCTGGCACGACTCCTGTGCAGGATCAAAGCAAAAGGGATTCCATCCAGACTGACCTTGCCGGTCTTGGTACGCCGATCAGGTAAGGCTGGTCCCTGATGCTCCTTGGGGACTTTCTCTCAGGGAGGATCTGCCATTCCAAGGACCAATCTTCCATCCTGCTTTACAGTCGCTGGCTTTGATGGCTTGGCTGTTGAAACGCCAGGTGCTGAAGGATGGAGGATGGAGAAAGGAGTCGGTGATTCCTACACTGTTCGCTGAAATCTACTTCTAGGAAGATTTACCACCGTACATGGAAGACATACATTGCGTGGTGTGAATCTCTTGGGTTTCATCCTCACTCCTTCTGGGTGGCTCGGATCTTAACCTTCCTTTAACGGGGGTTAAACAGAAATTGACCTTAAGTACCATCAAAGGCCAGGTATCGGTTTTGGCGGTCTTTTTCCAACGACCTTTGGCCTCACACTCCCTGGTGCGTACGTTTCTTCAGGGTGCCCGACGTTTGGTTCCTTCAGTGTAGGCTCCGTTGCCTCCCTGGGATCTTAAAGCGGTGCTTTCCGCTCTACAGAAGCCTCCCATTGAAAATATTCGGGAGATTTCTCTGCTAGCGCTTCCACAGAAGGTGGCATTTTTCACATGGATAAGGTGGTGCTTCGCCCCTGTCCATCATTCCTTCCTAAGGTGGTCTCTGACTGTCATTTGAATGAAGACATTGTGTTGCCTTCCCTGTGTCCCAGGCCAAACATCCGAAGGAAATTGCCTTGCATGCCTTGGATGTGGTCCAGGCAATTGGGGTGTACCTGGCAGCTATGGAGTATTTTAGGAAGTCAGACTCTCTATTTGTGCTAACGGACAGACCTCACAAATGTTTGTCCGATTCTTCTGAAAATGGTCGCAGAAAAAGCAGACAGTGGTTCAGGTCCATTGCATCAGGGGTCAGGTTCCTTCTTTCCCTGTCAAGGAGCATTCTACTAGGGCACTTATGCCCCATACACACGTGCAGATTATCTGCAGACTTTTGTCTGCAGACTTACCAAAACCATATAATATGAGGTCAAACCTAAACACTTTCAATTTGTATGCAATCCGGCAGGCCCTTGCACTACATAGAAAAGGTAAGTCTGCAGATAATCTGCACGTGTGTATGGGGCATAAGTGTCTCCTGGGTTTTCAGTCATCAAGCGTCAGTCACGCAGGTTTGCAAGGCGGTCACCTGGTCGTCGGTGAGCACTTTTACAAAATTGTTATAAAGTGGATGTGTTGGCATCTGCGGATACTTCTTTTGGCTGCAAAGTTTTGCTGGCTGCTCTTTGAGGGTGTATTGCTTTCTTCAGGTGAGCGCCAGTTTTATAGTTAGCCTTGGGAATTGTTTTCTGTTTTTTTTCCCATCCCTCATGTTTAACACTGTTTTGGGACGTCCCAATGGTTAAGAAAAATCAGGAGCTGCGTCTGTCGATGAACGATAGAGAAATGGGATTTTTGACTTACCGTAAAATCCATTTCACTAATGTTTATTGGCGGACACAGCACCCACCCCTCTGTAGAGTTGGCTTTCTTCTGACACTGTAAAAAAACTGATTGCCTATAGCTGAGAGTGGGTGTATACCTCCTGGGACTGCCCATAGGCGTAGTCAAACTTTTTTCTGCCTAGTGTCCTACTCCTGTAGGGGGCAGTATAACCCAATGGTTAAGAAGACTCCGAAGCGGTGTCCGCCAATGAACATCAGAGAAATAGAATTTATGAGAAGTCAAAAATCCAATTTTTTGTTGCAGGGGATGCCTTTAATCTGACTTGTATCTTAGGGCAGACTTCCGGGAAAATCAGTGAGCCAATCACACAAGCAGGACATGATATATCAGGGAGGGGGGGGGGGGTGCGATCTATACACAGTCTGTATACAGAACACCTCCAGGTAGCCATATTGCATTGTATTTTACAGAAAATGACAGAGCTGCAGATAGAAAAGGAAAGGTAATTTTTAATAACATTCAATTACAATATGACTGGTGTTGCAATTGTATAGGCTATATTTTTTCCCTACAAAAGTGGAGTTACCCTATACTGAGGCTTCATTCTATCATTTAATGCGATTTATGCAAATAATTGCTGTTATGTCAGCAGCTCCTCGCTGCCTCCCTCCAATGTTCCAAAAGCTGTAGTTCTGAAAATTATTTCAGGGGTTTCCTGAGATCTCAAACTTTTTCCCAAGGGTTCCTCCAAGGTAAAACAGTTAACGGCTGGTATACGCTACATTGTATGTTGCATACTCTACACCCCTTCACTGTATATACTATGCAGTGCATTACATACTTCTGACCAAAGTGGTATTTGTCTTAATAGTTGCTGGTTACTAAGTAGTCCCCAGCAGTTTAATAGATGTTCTTCTGTATGGTAGGCTCAGACAAAGTATTACCTCAATGTAAATATTTTGCTTGCATAAAAACAAAGGTAATGGAAGAATTTTAATTTATAAATAGGAGACTTTGTTCTGCAGTTTATGTGTGTCTATGAGGCTGTCACTTGTGGCACAGTAAGTGTTTTGTGGATACAAGGACTGCAGCACTCATGAAGTAGATACATTGAGCAGGGTCAGACTCTTTACACCACCCCAAAATTTCAGTTCAATGTAGCTACACCCAAATTTACCACAGTGTGTTAAGCATGCCTATAAAGGGAGGTCCTTCCGCTTGGTGAAACTGTTATCAGCAGACCAACGGAGAAAACAGATCCCTGGATAGCAGTAAAAACCCAACCAGAGTCCTAATCCTTCCGCAATCCAAAATGAAAATAAATTAAAAAATGTTTGGCTTGATATATACTTTAACCCCTGCCAATCACTACTAGCTTACTCTCAAAAAATGTCCATGTTTCCTACTGCCACTGGAAGAGGGATACAATTTGGAACAGTTGTGACAGTTTACAGTGCATGATCTGCAGAGATCATTATAAGTCAAGGAATGGGTTTTACACAGACACATTCCCCAAAATGACAGTGTCCCTTTAACCTTTTCGCTTCCACTGATATCAGGCTTACATTGGCAGTAGCAGTGGCATTTACACACACCCCCCGTCTGCCATAGTAGCTGAGAATGTGTGTTTAGGACTTCAGCCGACTACCCGCTTTCTTGTGGCAGTGATTTGGCTGGCTGAAAATCCCACCCCCTCCCCACCATGTATTCAAGGCTCCAATGCCCTTACCTGGTGTCTGGGACAGCCATTCTGGGTGGCAGTGCAGGATGATCAGATGAACTCAGGAATGGCGAGCCTTTCATCACTTTAGGGTCTGAAACTGTTATTCATTGGCTGAAAGAGAAGCTGATCAAGCACACTCTGTGCTTGATTAGCTTCAATGGGGTGCAGATGTGACATCTAATTCCCTGAAGACTTTTGACATATGCCCTGTCTGCCTGCCTATGAATTAGAGGTCTAGCCTTCTGGTATACTGCTCTATGTACCCCTTAGCAAAGGTGATGTTCACCTTTGCCAATTGTGAAGGGCTCAAAAGACTGGAAATTCAAGATGGTGTACTTATTGATCAATAAAGACAGTGTTAGCACCGCTTACCTTTTTACATATAAAAGTATATAAAAACCTTTTTTTTTTTAACCAGGCAAATATTTGTCTTCTTGGGTGTAGATACACATTTTCTCCTGACAGAGGTCAGATCAACTTTTGCAATGGGTGTTAATCTGATATAATAGGCAGTTTATTACTTTGCAGGAGGAAAAAAACATTTACAACCACACTCCTCTACAATTTTATTGAATTGTATAAAAGTGACAACATTGCTAAAATACTTGGAAAGAAGTCTCATGACACCAAAACAGATTGTATTTCTACTGAAACGAACAGAGAATAATTTATCAGCACGGCTGAAATAACATCCGACTTTTGCTTGCCTGCGGTCTCTTATCTGAGTAACACTCATATCCATCCATCTGGCGGATCGGATATGATCAGGTGAAAACGGACAGGCAGTCAATTTTCACCTGATTTCCCCATAGAGGAGAGTAGGACAGTGTCCTTCTCCGTTCTGCACACTGAGCGGAGAAAGACCCCGTCATTCGCCTGCTCAGCGGAGTGATCCCCTGCTGAGCAAGCGGAGGCACCCGTGTGCAAGGTGCCTTAGTGAATGAGGTGAAAGTTCACTTTGCAAATAATATCCAATCATGTGCAAGGGAGAAAAAAAAAAAAGTCCTGGGCTTTTGCCCACAGATGATTGAAGTCATCACAACTTTACCCCAATCACTACGCCAAGTGCAATTTTTTTTTTCCCGAACAGAAAAATCACCTTAGGGCTGGTTCACACTCCTGCACCGTACACACCCCGTTTTACCAAGCAGGAAGTGTCTGCTCTTGCAGACGGTGCCCTTGCACTTTTAAATCGCAGAGTATTTGTTTTTTTCAGCTTTATTGAAATGTTAGTGTGACTTTCATTCACTTCTAAGCATTGTAGCGCAGCTATAATACATTAAAACGCAGAAACTGAGCTGTTGGTAAGCAGTGGTGTGGGACAGAAACATGTAGACATGTTGCAGGTTTCTGCACCACACTGCAGATCACCCAAGGGCTGTGTTTAAGTGTGAACAAATTGTTTTCTATGTGCCCTTGTAAATTCCTGTGGTTTTCCAGTGCTCAAGCACAAAAAGTGACCAAGATGGAGTTGAACAAACTTCAACTGTCCAATCAGGTATAAGCAGTACTGTATAGCAGAAACCCATTTTATTTAATTTTCTTACATATCATTGCAAATGACTGGATATTCTTTGCAAAGTGAATCTTCAACTCATTCACTAAATAAGTAAACATTCACATTAAAAGGGAACATGATGTACTCCTTTAGTAAAATAACCTCACCCTCTCTCCAGCTAGAGGAAATCCCTGTTAGACAGTTGTCTCTGAACACACCCCCCCCCCCCCCCCCCATTGAAAGATTTCCCCTCTATTCTTGTTCCAGTGACAATTCATACATTTTGGATTCTCCCTCATATCCAATGACGATGGTCACCAAGACAGAGAAGGTGGGTGAATCTCCTCAGATGGGATACAGACTGACAGTGGGGATTATTTACTAAAACTGGAGCATGCAAAACTTGTTGCAGCTCTGCACAGAAACCAATCAGCTTCCAGGATTTATTGTCAAAGCTTAATTGAACAAGCTGAAGTTAGAAGCGGATTGACTACCATGCACAGCTTCACCAGATTCGGAGTGCTCCAGTCTCAGTAAATCTCACCCAGTGACTAAACTTTCCACACACTGGGATGGGTTTACTACAACTGGAGTGTATAAAATCTGGCCGAGCTGTGCAGGGCCGGGACAAGGGGTGGTTGCTCCAGGCGCAATGGTTTATTGCAGGGATGGGGGATACCTTGACCCTAAACGGTGGAGGGGGGCGTGCAGTTTGGCATCCTTGCCCTGGGCGCTGGATGACCTTGTCCCAGCACTGCAGCTGTGCATGGTAGCCAATCAGCTTCTAACTTCAAAAAATGGAAGCTGATTGGTTTTTGTGCAGAGCAGCACATGATTTTTGCAATCTCCAGGTTTAGTAAATCTACCCCATAATCATATTGTCCCCAGGGACAAAAACTGAAAAGGAAAGCTCCCCAACAGGGAACAGACTTTCACAAATAAAGAGAAATTGTAACTTTGCCGTGAATTGTAAGGGCCCTTTCACACGGTCGCTCCGTATGTCCACAAATCATCCTATTTTTTTGCGGATGATTTACGGACATAATGTAAGTCTATGGCATTGCGGATGTCAGCGGATGACCATCCGCTGACATCCGATTTTCTTCCTTTCAGTTCTGTTCCATTTTTTGGAACGGAACAGAACCCCATTTTTCCTCCGTTCAAAAAACGGAAAGGACGCAAAATCGGATGTCAGCGGTGTCATCCGCAATGCCCATAGACTTACATTATGTCCATATATCATCCGCAAATGGATAGGATGATATGCGGACATACGGAGCGGATGACACAAGTGTCATCCGCTCCGTGGAAAAAAAAAAAAAAAAAAAAGGACCGGAGCGGAGCCAAAAAACTGATCGCCCGTGTGAAAGAGCCCTAAGGTTGACAGACCCTCAGTAAAGACACTACGAAAGTATCAGAATACAAACTGTGGTAGCAATCAAATTGTTCTAAAGTGCAAGAAAAGTAAAATGAGACACGAGGCCGCCATGAGCAATGGCTGTGCTTTCTTTCCTTCAGATTGTATACACAATGCCCTGAATTTTGGAATGATGCTACATTAAGCTTATTAATATAATTTCTAATTACTCCCATTTATGCCATACAAAAATTTTAGAATCATTTTTACAAAAAAAAAAAAAAAAAAGTGATTTCAGCATATTTACAAATATTGTATTTAAATCAAACATAGATACGATTAAATAGTATTGTAAACACAGTATTAACAGTATAGTATTCCAATCTAATGTTCAGTATGATTAAATAGAACTGTAAACATGGTAAAAATCATCAATATCAACCCATTGCCGATCACCAAATACGATCATCTGTATCTGGCTGTATTTACCATACCCATTGCCGATCACCAAATACGATCATCTGTATCTGGCTATATTTACCATACCCATTGCTGATCACCAAATACGAACATCTGCATCTGGCTAAATTTACCATTGTTTGTTTTCAACGATATTTGTAACAGAAGACATGTAACAAATCTGTTATCTATATCAAAAATATGGATTTTCATATTGCTTAAAGCTGACCTCCAGGATAGGCAAGTATTGTCTAAATACAAGAGCCAGTTGTGTTCTTCCTTGAATGTTGATGTGCTTTGTGTATTTCTTCCAGATCTGTGCAGTAATCCTATCAGAGACTTTCTCTCTGTGCAGGAGCTTCCTATAATAAAGACCGCTCGCTGCTGCTCTCTCTCCCCTTGTGCAGGGTGACTGGTCTTGTCTCCGCCCCCTCCTGTCGTTTTCCGCAAGCAGCCTGTAGTGGGTGGAGCCTGCTGGATCCCTCCCACAGATCTGTTCTCTGCTCAGGCTATGTGCAGCACATTGATGATGTCACTGCTACATTTCCAAGGTAATATCTGGATTGTTAAACACATTTGGTGCATACAAAGTGGATTTATATCCTTTGTGGCCATTGAGGAATATAGTTTTTGTGCCTGGAGTTCAGCTTTAAATGACATTAAAGAACAGCTAAGCATGATATACATCTTAATGTGTAACGGAACACAATGCCGATATTAGAAACCCTCAGAATCTCTTTCTTTGGAAAGAACCATCTCGTATATGGGGTCCTCATTACAAACAGTCAGGCACATGTAGAAGAACTAAAAAGAATAGGAGCCCCATGTGACTCCTCCTGAGCATGTCCCTGCTGTTAATGGATGAGGGCAGACACTGCACTGACCGCGAATGACCTTAATGCATAGTGGCCACCAACATCTTATTCTAGGCATCTGGTTTAGACCAGTAAAATATATTATGAACCCTCTAAGCTTCAGTATTCAGTAAAAATTCCAATAAAAACTCTAGGAAAGTTTTTGTTCAGAGTGACCACTGAGGCCTTTCATAGCCAGCAATAATTTTTCTGTCTGGCCAGGAAGCCTTGCCATGATTTTTGGTGCCATGTCCTCATAGACTGCAACTTAAATAAGACAAAGGGGAGATTTACTAAAACTGGAGTGCAAATATGGTGCAGCTGTGCATTGTAGCCAATCCGCCTCTAACTTCAGCTTGTTCAATTAAGCTTTAACAAAAAAAAAAAAAAAATCCGAACGCTGATTGGTTTCCATGCAGAGCTGCACCAGATATTGAACTCTCAAGTTTTAGTAAAATCTACCCCATGTCACCTTGTCCCTGTAAGGCTAAGAAGAACTTTCTCCAGTCCTTGTACTTGCATTACCTGTGCTCCCCTTGCAGCTCCTTGCATCTGCAGCTAGTAAGAATACTGAATACTTTTGGTATGGAGAAGCACATGACCTGCGTCCCTGTGGCAGTACGTGGGCATAAGTGCTGTCACATGACCTGGGGAGTGATGTCAAAAATGTCCTGGGTTGCAAACAGAGCTGGACTCAGCACTGACTGTGGATAAACAAAAATCTGCCAGGGAGCACAGGTAAGACACGTATAAAGGATTGGCTATGGAGTGGCTATGGCGTCACTCGTGTGTGTGGTCTCCCAAGCCCCACCCAATCCCCCATCACTGGCTGTGATTAACAGCAACAGGAGCCAATGACAACTGCTGCCGTATCAATGAGGAACGAGGACAGCCAAGAGAGCCTCAGCTCTCGTGCACATTGCTAGATCGAGATCGGGCTCAGGTATGTATCCCGGGGGGGTCAATTTTTTTTTTACCTTAGTGCAAAGAAAAGTAAGAAAAAAGGAAAAATAAAACCTTTTGCCTTTACAGTAACTTTAACCATTTCCTATCTTGACAACAATAAAGAAGGAAGAAGAAGACGAAGAAGATTCGGCTACACTTTAACTACAGGATCAAGAAACCAGGAATGTGACAACCTTTTACTGGGCTTAGTGGATGGGTGGAGCCAGGACCCATGGTGAAGACGCCTCATTCACACCATAAAGTTTTTGCTTCGATGCAAGCATTTTCGGGGCGTGGGGTTTTGTTAAGTAAGACATGAAAAATGCACAGAGCTTTTGCACTAGATTGTACTTTATCTGTGTGTAGGAATACAAATAAGATTGCATTGCAACTCACCATACACTTGCAGTGCATAATGGCCATGCACAGTAACACAAGTTATAACTTGCAAAACGGTGTGAATAGGCCCTTACTGCTGCAACCCTAAAGTATGAAGCTGGCGGGATTTTCAGCACAACTGAGTGCACTCAATACTGTATTACTAGTATGGGGAACTGACCCTGTAAATTTAAAGTCATTATAAAGGTTTAAGTAGATGTTACATATCGGCAGGTTTTTGGGTGCCTGAAGCACTATAGCATGACAACTTTTAAGCTGTCCATAGATGGCTGCACAATTTTTCCACATTTGATGCTCAATAGGCAGAAATCCATTGTTCCATATTCAGTCTGAATGAAGGATCATTAAACCCCAGCAGGGCTTTTTTCCTCAGTACTATTAGTCTGCCCAGACTGATCTTGTGTCTTTTTCATCTCCATACCTTTCACCCACGTGTAGGAGAAAGAGCCTCCAAGTACCATGAGATTACTGGTCCACCACAACACAGTCTTCACCTGCTGGTAGTAAAAGACGGCCAGCACAGTCTGAGCACAAGCCTTTGCCGTTCCCGAGATGTTGTGAGTCAGGGGGCTAGTGAACTTAATCTGTAGTCCTGTGACGTACCCTATAGCAAAGCCGAAAACTCCCCCCAGAGTCATCATACCCCAAAAGTACAAAGAGTTCAGCTTGTCAAATGACATGAGGGTGCCAACCTCTCCGAACACCAGCAGCAGGGGCAGGAAGAGGACGCAAGCATTGACATTGTTGTAGAAGGTAAGGCGCCAGATGCTGCCGTCCACGGCAGGAAGGACCTTTTTGGTGTAAATGGCATTCAGGGAAACGCACAGGCTGGCCAGGACGCCATAAAATATTCCAGCCCAGGACAAGGTGCCTTCTGCACCCTCTTGATCTATGCCGAGCCAGAAGCCACCTGTGGAGGCAAGAGGGTGATCAAAGATAAGTAAAATCAAATTACTGAAATGCTAATACAAACTGGAAACAATAAAACTGTGCTAAGGCAATCAAAAGCACTTTACCTTAAAGCGGAGTTCCACCCTGGGAATAATTTTTTTAATAAAAATACCCCCGGGACAGTCAGGGCTAGTACATTCCACAATGGATAGCCTCTGATCTGTCCCAGGTTGCACTTACCTTTTAGGAGAAATACTTACCTTGAAAAAGTATTCTCCAGCGCTGCCATCTCAGGTGTGGGCAACTTGAAGCCAACGCGATCCTCTTCTGCGTCCTCTTCCGTCTTCTTCGGTCCCACGATGCACTGCACCGCCCCGCCGTCACTTCCGGTGCGCACGAGTCATCCCTCCACAGCTTCTGGGCATGCCCAGAAGCTGTTTAGAAGGGAATGAGGCGCACGCACCGGAACTGACGTCGGGGCCGGTGCAGGCGCATTGATTCCTGGGAGCGATGACGTTCAGCTCTCAGGAATCATTGCAAAGCCAGGAAGTGACGACGGGCCGTGGCTGCCGAGGGGAGGAAGAAGGAAGTAAGGCAAGTATATTTTCTTCTATACGAGGGAAGTAAAAAAAAATAAATTGCGATTATCCATTTGTTTTTCAGGTGACCCGGAGCGAGAAGATGGAGGTAAGTATAAATTTAGGGTGGAACTCCACTTTAAATTACCTCCCAACCGCCATTTAAAAAAACAAAACCACAGGGTAGTAGACGTTTTTTTCTGGAGTGCCAAGATGGAACGGTTTGCAGACAGTGTACAGCCTTGGCCAAAAGTTTGAATGACACAAATATTCATTTTCACAAAGCCTGCTCCTTCAGTGGTTTTTAGATCTTTTTGTCAGAGGTTACTATGGTATACTGAGATATAATTACAAACATTTCATAAGTGTCAAAGGCTTTTATTGACAATTGCATGAAGTTTATGCAGAAAGGCAATATTAGCAGTGTTGACCCTTCTTTTTCAAGACCTCTGCACTTCACCCTGGCATTCTGTCAATCATCTTCTGGGCCACATCCTGACTGATGGCAGCCCATTCTTGCATAATCAATGCTTGGAGTTGGTCAGAATTTTTGGGTTTTTTTTCCCGTTTAACCACCTCCTTACGATTGACCACAAGTTCTCAATGGGATTAAGGTCTGGGGAGTTTCCTGGCCATGGCCCCAAAATCTGGATGTTTTTTGTTCCCCGAGTAACTTAGTTATCACTTTTGCCTTATGGCAAGGTGCTCCATCATGCTGGAAAGGGCACTGTCTGTCACCAAACTGTTCTTGGATGGTTGGGAGAAGTTGCTCTTGGAGGATGTTTTTGTATCATTCCTTATTCATTGCTGTGTTTTCTTAGGCATAATTATGAGTGAGCCCACTCTCTTGACTGAGAAGCAACCCCACACATGAATGGTCTCAGGATGCTTTACTGTTGGCATGACACAGGACTGATGGTAGCGATCACCTTTTCTTCACCGGACAAGGTGTTTTCTGGATGCCCCAAACAATTGGAACGGGGGATTGGTCAAAACAAATTACTTTACCCCAGTCCTCCGCAGTCCAATCCCTGTACCTTTTACAGAATATCAATCTGTCCCTGATGTTTTACCTAAAGAGAAGTGGCTTCTTTGCTACCCTTCTTGACACCAGGCCATTCTCCAAAAGTCTTAACCTCACTGTGCATGCAGATGCACTCACACCTCCCTGCTGCCATTCCTGAGCAAGCTCTGTACCGGTGGTGCCCCGGTCCCGCAGCTGAATCAACTGTAGGAGACAGTCCTAGGGCTTTCTGGACTTTCTTGGGCGCCCTGAAGCCTTCTTCATAAATGCAGTGGACATGTATATGGGATTAAAGCAGAGCTCCACCCAAAAAGGGGAAGCTTTGCTTGTTTGCCGCCTCCTCCTCCCCCTCCGCTGCCACATTTGGCACCTTTTGGGGCAGTGGGTACCTGGTTTTGACATGGCGCGATCAGCCGGAAGTTTGGTCCCCCCCTCCTCGTTCCCCGCCGCCGGGCCATTCACAAAGCGCAATGTGCTTTGCGCATGCACATTAGGGAATCGGCTGAGAAGCCGCAAGGCTTCACTGCCAGCTTCCCTTAGTGGAAATGGCAGTGGCAGCAATCGACAGCCGATTGAAAATATGGCTTGGGTGAAGACACCGCTGGATTCGTGGACAGGTAGCTGTCCTAATATTAAAAAGTCAGCAGCTACAATATTTGTAGCTGCTGACTTATTTTTTTCTGAAGGAGCCTAGAGCTCCTCTTTAAGTTCATTTTCTTGGCAAAGAGGGACTTTGCAAATAATTGCAATTCATCTGATCACTCTTCATAACATTCTGGAGTATATTCAAATTGCCATCATAAAAACTGAGGCAGCAGACTTTGTGAAAATAATATTTGTGTCAGTCTCAAAACTTTTGGCCACGGCTGTACAGAGCCGATCTGAGCAGTCATTAGAGCGATGACAAATGTAAACGGTACTGCTGATTACATCCAAGGGCTGCCCCTTCATTCCACAACAGAGGAAGGAGGAACTAATGGATGAATGATCACCTATGAGCTCCACAGCAGTCAGCAGAAGATTGAGTGAGGAAGAGAGACTGATTGTGGGATCATTTCTTAACCCTTACACCTCCCTCTCCTCTAAATCTGATCTCCACCCTGTATGTAGTAAACTGTGTAGTAACCCCTTCATCTCCATTCTTCCACTATATAACCTATGATGCTGCTGTATTGCACCATTACCAAGCTCCATGTTTAAAGTGGAACTCCAAACCACCTCTCAGGTGGCTCTTCTACCCCTTTGGCACCATCATTATGGCACATGTGCAGAAGTACCAAAGAGGTCTACACAGCCTTTGGGCGTTGGCAGGGCCGGTCAGCACGTGCAAAGATGAGGAAGGTTTGGGATTTCTATGATAGCCATTTTTGCAAATGCCCAGGAAATCCTCCAAGTGCACAGATGATTGGGGGAACCAGCGCACGCGTAGCTGTGTGTGCCACAGGGCTCTCTTGGGACTCGAAGCCCTGCGGCACATCTGTGCCTGTGCAGATGGGTAGGGCAGAAGGAAATCCGGCCTAGGATTTTTTTAAACGTAAAAGGGAGAAGGTCTTCTTTAACCTCCTGATACCAGCATGTTTCCTCATTTCCAAAACATTGGGGCAAAAAAGAAAGTCACCTTAGGGTGTCTACTTTCTGAAAAGGGCTAATTTCTGTGGTTTTTAGTACCGTCCTGGCATTTATATTTTCTAATATTTATAAGGCCCCTTTCACACTGATGCAATGTGGTTTCTCTGCAGTGTAACGGCTGGTTTCGTGCAGGTAACCCATGCTTTGCTTTCGACTTCCATTAGATGGGGTGTAAAAGCATACCAAAAATCCAGGGTTGCATTCCTTTTTATAGTACAATAATATAGTACAAAAAATACCACCAAAATAAAGCTTTACCAGTCTCAAAAAATGATAAATAAACTGATACTAAAGTCTTTTTTATTTTTTGTTTAAAAATAATAAACTTGTCATACATACCTGCTCTGTGCAGTGGTTTTGCACAGAGCAGCCCACATCCTTCTCAGGTCCCTCCCTCCTGCCAAGTGCCCCCCACAGCAAGCAGCTTGCTATGGGTGTGCCTGAGCCAAGCCACTGCTTTGTGAGTCCATGCAGACACAGAGTCGTGGCTCGGCCCCGCACCTTCTCTATCCTCATTGGCTCATTGACTGACAGCAGCGGGAGCCAATGGTGCTCCACTGCTCTCAGCCAATGAGAAGGGAAAAGTCTGGAACAGCCGAGACACTAGTGCAGTGATGGCAAACCTTGGCACCCCAGATGTTTTGGAGCTACATTTCCCATGATGCTGAACTACACTACAGAGTGCATGAGCATCATGGGAAATATAGTTCCAAAACATCTGGGGTGCCAAGGTTTGCCATCACTGCACTAGTGTAACATCGCTGGGTCGAGGTGGGACTCAAGAGGGGGGCTGAGGGGTCCTGCTGCACACAGAAGGTTTATTATCTTAATGCATAGAATGCATTAAGATAAAAAAAACCTTCTGACTTTAGAACCACTTTAACCACTTGCCCACCGCTCACATGGAGCGTACTGCGGCAAAGTGGCTCGTTACCGTCCAGCGACGTAGACCTACGTCGCTGGACTCCTCCCCCTGTAGGCGGCTCCCGCGCGCCGCCGGAGGCGCGCTCCCGCTGTTTTCATTCACAGCGGGAGTCGGACCAGGGGAGGAGCGGCGGCGATCGCCGCTGCTCTGCCCCGATCGTCGGGGAATCGAGTGAGGAGATCCGCCTGCCTGTGTAAACAGAGTGGGCGGATCTCCTAAGTGACAGGGACTGACAGATCGGAGTGTTCAGCATAGCTGGACATCCGATCTGTCCTTCTGTCACTCAGTCACCTCCCCCCCCACACGTCAGTAAACCCCAGGCATACATTAACCCCTCCCTCTCCAATAAAATTAACCCCTTCACTGCCAGTGTCATTTTTACAGTAACAGTGCATATGTATAGCACTGATTACTGCAGTAATGTCACTGGTACCCCCAAAAGTGTCAAAAATGTCAGTCAAGGGTCCGATCTGTCCGCCGCAATGTCGCAGTCCCGCAAAGAAAAAAAAAAAAAAAAAAAAAAAAAATCGCAGATCACTGCCATTACGCGTTAAAAAAAAAAAAAAAACACCAAAAATGACAGAAATCTTTCCCGTAGTTAGTAAACGCAATAACTTTTGCACAAACCAATCAAAATACGCTTATCGTGATTTTTTTTTTACCAAACATATGTAGCAGAAAACAAAATTGGCCAAAAATTTTAAAAAAAATTTGATTTTTACATTTTTTTGGGGGGAATTTCATATAAAAAAAAAATGTTAAAAATATTGTTATTTTTTCAAAATAAACGCTATTTTTTTGTTTATAGCGCAAAAAGTAAAAAGCGCACTGGTGATCAAATACCACCAAAAGAAAGCTCTGTTTATGGGAAAAAAAAGGACGTAAATTTCGTTTGGGTACGGCGTCGCACGACCGCGCAATTGTCAGTTAAAGTCGCACAGCGCCAAATCGCAAAAAAGTGGCCTGGACGCAAGACAGCAAAATCCTCCGGTGGTAAAGTGGTTAAAATGTTGGATGCCAATGGTCACCAGGGGACAAGGTTCTGTTGCCAAATGGTCACCGCTGGGGGGGGGGGGGCAAAGAGTTTCGGTTGCATTGAAACCTCAGTGTTGCATAAAAACGGTCACTGGGCAGAGAGTCCTATCACCAAATGGTCATCAGGACAGAGAGTCCCTGTGTCCACAGTCATTAGGACACCCAGCATTGGCAAAGACATAAAAACCCAACAAAGACTCCAACCCCTGAAAAAAATAAAACCTTCATCTTTAGGCCCCTTTCACAGGCGGACCGTTCAGTTCCGCCTGTCCGTTCTTTTTTGTGGATCTGAACGGTCCCCCCATGCATCCCTATAGGGTATCGGATGTCAGTGGAGACATGCCCGCTGACAGCCGATCCGTCAAATCTGGACAGATGGAAACCAGTATTTTCCATTCGTCCAGCGGATCGGATGAAAATGGACAGACGGTCCGTTCCCATCCGATTTCCCCCATAGAGATGCATGGGGAACTGACAGCTGTGTCTCCGCACGCAGCGCAGAGACACAGCTGTCATCTTCCTGCTCAGCGGGGGATCGGCGGGTCAATCCCCCGCTGAGAAAAACTGAGTCCATCCGACGGACGGAGTGTGTGAAAGGGGCCTAATACACACACACGGATATAGAGCATACAAAAAACAAATGTGAGCTCTTGCAGCAAGGCTTACCTAGGATGACCCCGCAGGACAGCAGGGCGTAGAGGGACGTGGTCTGTTTCAGCAGGATGTAGGACAGCAGGACGTTGAAGACGGTACTGAGGCACCGGCCCACCGTGTAGAAGGCCACCCCGAGGTGTTTGAGGCACAGGTTGTTGAAGGTGATCATGCCGATGAAGACGACGGAGAGGGGCAGCACGCTGCGCAGGACTTTGAGGTCGAAGCGTATTGAGGGGAACTCCAGCACCTGGGTGGGGATGACCAGGGTGAGCAGGCCAAGGGCCTTACACAGGAGGACGGTGACCAAACACTGGTAGAAGGTGACGAAGAGTGGGGCGTCCAGCTTGAGGGATGGGCTGTCCAGCAGGTACTTGTTGAGGAAGACCATGGTGATGGAGACAAACCAATAGAGCGTCACCACCATAGCAATCTTCAGCGCTGTGACCAGGAAGGGCTCCCGGGCCCCCTTCTCCACATCTCCTTCCCCTTCTAGCGCCATCCTCAGGATGCTGGAGCGTTTCAGAGTCCTGTACATGGTGAACACAGGGAAGGTCAGCACACATGGGACACACACAGAGGAGGAAGAAGGAGGAGAGGACACAGCAAACAACGCAGCAGCTCAGGCATACAAAGTAAAAGAAGCAACAGAGAAGAAAGTCAGTCCTCCTCACCCAACCCCCGACACCTGCCGGGACACCTAAACCGTGAGCGCCCTCCCCCGGACACTTATTTCTACTGTCAACCCGCAACTTGCTTCCGGGTTTGGCGCGCAAAGATGACGTTGCATGTCGCCTCCACGTAGCAGCGGCGGCCATGTTTTTGGTGGATAGTCGTTTAGTACAGTAAACTCACTGAATAAAATTAAAAATATTGCAGCTTATTAGTCATTCAATGCGTAGCGGCTTGCTTTTTCTCTTTATTTAGGCTTTTATTCATTTATTTTCACCTGGTGGCCCTTGTCCTAGACCTAGGGTGACAACATAACTCCCAACTGTCCCTCATTCGGAGGGAGTGTCCCTCTGACTAAGTCTTTTTTATAAAAAAAAAAAAGCTCTATAAAAAAAAAAAAAACATTATTAAACTATCATGTGCCTTTTAATTCTACTAAATGTTTTATATAGGCTCTCATTTATTGTATTTTTCTTTTCTGAAAAGCCAATATGAGGAAATAGGAGGCGTGAGAAATAAATATATTTTTGCTTATGCTTCGCAGCCAAGGAAGCCGCCATCTTAGCCTTGGTTTGATCTGCAGTTGCTGTGGTGCTGCACATGTCAGACATCCCAAGTCTCCGGCGACTTGTGGGAGTTTCCCCGCCTTTTGGCCGGCGGCTCACGGACACCCGCAAGTGCCGCGCGATCTCCCGGATGCCGCGGGAGACTTAGGATGTCTGCAGTCAGTGACGCTGCTTCCTGTGTAGTTCTGGCTCTTTCACAGGCGGAGGGATATGAAATGCACTCCTCCTCCGCCTGTGACAGGAACCATACAGGAAGCAGCAGCTCTGCTCTCTACTGCAGCCGCTGCTTCCTACAGCAGTACCCGCCAGCAGTGCCAACAGTACCCACCAGCATTACCCGCCAGCAGTAACCACCAACACTACCCGCCAGCAGTAGCCACCAGCAGTACCCACCAGCAGTCTGCAAAATAACTATAAAAAGGTATGTGCATTAGCGTGTGTAAATTGTTGCAATTTAATAACTACAGTAGTTGTGTTTTGTCATAATACGTCATGTCCTTGTTCATACATGTATGAATAAGGACATTACATTTTCTGGCTGCCTAAGTCATATGTGCTAGGAGTGCAATCAGCCCCCAGCATATACCTGTAAATATCCCAACATGTGCAGTGTTTTTGACTCCCGTCACCATGACCACTTCAAATCACTGAAGTGATCATGGTGATTAGTGTTCTATTAAAGAGGTTGTAAACCCATTCAATTTTTTTTTTTTTTTTGCAACCTGAAAGAGAAACACATAATGAGCTAGTATGCACCTCTTACTAGCTCATTATGAAATACTTACCTTAGAACGAGCCCCCACCGTGCCGCCCGCATACCTGTATGACGGGCAACATGTCCAGTCGCCCGTCTTCTGGGATCGCGGTATCCGGCCATCTGATTGGTCGGAGCCGCGGTGACGTCACGCGGGAGCTGATGGTCACGGCACGGGGCTCTGAAGGAACGGCACCAGCGGCCGTTCCTTCAGAGCGCATGCGCCAGTGACGTCACTGGCTGCATGTAAGGTAAATATCTCCTAAACGGTACATGTTTAGGAGATATTTACAGTACCTATAGGTAAGCTTTATCATAGGTATAACTATAGGTAAAAGTGTCAGAGGAGGGTTTACTTCCTCTTTAACCACTTTACCACCGGAGGATTTTGCTGTCTTCCGTCCAGGCCACTTTTTGCGATTCGGCGCTGTGCGACTTCAACTGACAATTGCGCGGTCGTGCGACGCCGTACCCAAACGAAATTTACGTCCTTTTTTTCCCACAAACAGAGCTTTCTTTTGGTGGTATTTGATCACCTGTGCGATTTTTACTTTTTGCGCTATAAACAAAAAAAGAGCGTTTATTTTGAAAAAATAACAATATTTTTAACATTTTTTTATATGAAATTCCCCCCAAAAAAGATGTAAAAACCAATTTTTTTAAAAATTTTTGGCCAATTTGTTTTATGCTACATATGTTTGGTAAAAAAAAAATCGCAATAAGCGTATTTTGATTGGTTTGCGCAAAAGTTATTGCGTTTACTAACAAAGGGAAAGATTTCTGTCATTTTTGGTGTTTTTTTTTTAACGCGTAATGGCGGCGATCTGCGATTTTTTTTGCGGGACTGCGACATTGCGGCGGACAGACCGGACCCCTGACTGACATTTTTGACACTTTTGGGGGTACCAGTGACATTACTGCAGTAATCAGTGCTATAAATATGCACTGTTACTGTAAAAATGACACTGGCAGGGAAGGGGTTAATTTTATTGGAGAGGGAGGGGTTAATGTATGCCTGGTGCTTACTGACGTGTAGGGGGGGAGGTGACTGTGTGAGTCATGGACAGATCGGATGTCCAGCTATGCTGAACAGTCTGATCTGTCACTCCCTGTCACTATGGAGATCCGCCCGCTGTGTTTACACACAGCGGGCGGATCTCCAGACTCGATCCCCGACGATCGGGTAAGAGCAGCGGCGATCGCCGCTGCTCCTCCCCTGGCCCGACTCCCGCTGTGAATGAAAACAGCGGGAGCGAGCCTCCGGCGGTGCGCAAGCGCCGCCCAGAAGGGGGAGTGTCCAATCACGTTAATACTACGTGGCTGGACGATAACGAACCACTCTGCCGCAGTAGTATTACTGTGAGCGGTTGTAGAGTGGTTAAGGACATGACATTTTCTGGCTGCCTAAGTCACATGTGCTAGGGGTGCAACTATCCCCACGCACATAACTGTAAATATCCCAACATGTGCAGTGTTTCTGACTTCTACCACCATGACCACTTCAAATCACTGAAGTGCTCATGGTGGTTAGAGTGTTCCATTAATATCCCTCAGAAGAAGTAAACTGGCGCGAGGAGTGCCACCTCGATAAAATGAGTTTATGCAGGTTAGGATGCCTAACATGCGATCAGCCATTTGATGGCTTGACAGTTTGCAAAAGTGACAGTTATTCACAGAATGTCTTGAATGTAACTCTGCTAAAAAACAATTGAATTGATGGGTTTAGTTCCACTTTAAACCCTCAGATTTGTTCATTTCCCAAATCAGTTACATTCAATGCATACCTGTCACTTTTGTTTGTGTTCTCAGCCAACCTGTCAAGCCATCCAATGGCTAACCACATGTGCAGCACAATGGCAACTGCAGATCAAACAGAGGCTAAGATGGCGGCTTCCTTGGCTATGAAGGATAGGAGCATATACCACCCAATTGTTTGAGATGGGAAAAAGGGACATCTAATTGAAAAAATATGTAGGCATTGGACACACACCCTTAAATGAGAATTTTACAAAAAATGATTAGTTAAACACACAAGTGCTTTTCTTAGCACTATTATTTCTTCATACAGGCTTTTGAAATTAGCAAATGCAGCAATTTAGAAATTGGATGAAAGGTTTAGCATTGGGAAACACTTTTTGAAAGCTAAATAGTACATTTTATATACAACTATATAGATCAGACCAAAATGAGGGACAAATGAGGAAAAAGGGGACTTTGTTCCAAATCAGGGACAGTCCCTCGAAATCAGTGACAGTTGAAAGCTATCTTAATATACTGAAATAAATTTGTAGATATATACAGGCATGTGAAAAGTCACTTCAATATTTAGTTTTAGATGAACACTGTAGTACTCATAATTTGTTTACAAGGAAATACTCTATGCCTTCAGAGGGCCTCTTACAAGCACATATTTGACCTGGGGCTATAGCTATAAAGACGTAGCAGTGACTGCAAGGCCCTCTTTTTAAGTGGCTCCCCACTACCCCTTGCTTTACACAGCATAGACATACAAAAAAACCTGTAGAGAAAAAAAAGATAATATTCTTACCTATAGGCCCCTTTCACATGGGCTTTCTGATCCGGTCCGCCTGTCAGTTTTTCAGGCAGACCTGATCGGATGCTCCATGCAGCCCTATGGGGCAGTGGGTGTCAGCGGAGATATCTCTGCTGACACCTGCTGCTATCCGATCCGATCCTGTCTGTGAAATCCGGACGGATGGAAACCCTATTTTCCATCCGTCTGGAGGATCGGATAGGATAAGATCATATGAAAAACGGACAGGCGGTCCGTTATCATCCGATCTCCCGTAGAGGAGAGCGGGGATCTGACAGCTCTGTCTCTGCAAAGTAAGCGGAGACAGCTGTCATCCGCCTGCTCAAGGGGATCGGTGGATCAATCCCCGCTGAGCAAAATTGAGTCCATTGGGCGCACCGCCCGTGTGAAAGGGGCCTTACTCTGGCTGAAATCCGGGGACATATTTTTTTTTATTGGCAAATGGTAAATTCTTTTATAAGCATATTTTCCTTAAATTATTTATGCAGTGTATGTGTTTATATAATGATTGTATGATATATACATTATTTCTCACATTTCTTCCATGAGATATATACTGTATTTCCCTCTCTCTCACACATTATATATATATATATATATATATATATATATATATATATATATATACACACACACACCATATATCTCCCTCTCTTTATATATACTGTATCTTCCTCTACCTATATGCTGTATTTCCCTCTCTCTATATACTGTATCTATATGTAGCACCCTTGTCCTAAACAGGGCTGCTAATACATTTAGTTGTGCTAAGTGGTAGCTAGCCTGGCTAATTTTTAGTCTTTCTTATCATTGGATTTCCCTCCTAAGCCTGGTTTAGCTGCGTTTCTTCCTTTAGTCAATAGGTGGCACTGTTACCTTTGGCATTAGTGTGATGATGAATTACAGTGAGTCAGGTTATGAATATGTATACTTCTCTCAGC
The DNA here is from genome assembly GCF_965119305.1 of Pelophylax lessonae. Lineage (NCBI taxonomy): Eukaryota > Metazoa > Chordata > Amphibia > Anura > Ranidae > Pelophylax > Pelophylax lessonae. Next base: position 42,443,274 of record NC_138777.1, on the reverse strand, counting down.
CAATCACACTGGTCACTGAGCATGCTGGGAGATGGTATGCATTTGGAGGAAGTCAGGTGATCTGTGTCTTTTCCACCCAGACCGGGTAGGTGTGTGGGGAATAGGGTTGCCACCTCATCCCTTTAAAGCAGGACACACATTAATTACACAGGTTCTGAGGCTGATTAATGTGGTAATTAAACTCACTTGGTGCCTTATATTAGCCCCAGAACCTGTGTAATTCATACAGTATGTGTCCTGGATTAAAGGGATGAGGTGGCAACCCTAGTGGGGAACAACTGCTGCTGGGCAGGCCTGAAGCCTAGGGCTCTTTAAGGGAGAGCCTGCTTACTAGCTGAAAACTATACACATACACACACACACACACACACACACATACACATATACATATATATATATACACACACACACATACATACACACACACACACACACACACACACCCTGTAATTCCCTCTCTTTGTATAGTGGATCTATTTCTTTTTCTCTTGGGACCCCCCTGGGCTCTCTGTACCTCAACAATGTGGTTATGGCTCTCTGCCGGTCACATGTAGTCTCTCTGCAGGCTGCAGCCAATGGTCGGTCATGGTGTGGCCCCTAAAGCTCCTCCCCAAGTGTCAGTCTGGGCCCCGTCCCCTCCCTGCTCCTTTCTTTCATTCAGAAGAGCAGCCAGCACAGCCATGTGTGTGCTCAATCACTGTGCGCCACTCAGGGGAGATCAGGGTAGAATTGGCACTGCAGGGGGAGAAAGGCAGTGACCGCAGCCTGGAGTTGGGCCATAGTTGCCAACTTTTCAAAAATATTTCCAGGGACAGTTTGCAGCACAGCTATCAATTACTTACCACACCCACTTCCCCGAAAGCCCCGCCCACTCTGCATAATTAATCTCCGCCTACTTATCAGATTATAGGGTCTACTCAATAAAGAGAGAATTACAGGAAATTGAAAAGGGAATTTCAAACTTAAGGCCAAAGTAGCAGAGTTGGAATAATTCTCCCATTCAGCTGCACTACTTCTGCCTAAAGTTTAAAGTTCTCATCACAATTCCCTGCAATTCTAACGTGTCAAATGTGCTCAGGTGTGACCATAGAAAAAATGTAAATATAAATAATGTGTAAGGTGTAAATAAGTACGGTAAAACCTAATTATACTATCTGGTATAATTAGGTTTTAATGGTGCCAGGCGGCAACATTACGTAACTGCGCATGCACCCGCCCACCCGACCGAGCTTGTACGGGCTTTCCTAAGCCCAGCAGGCGTTGGAACGACGCATGCGCAGTTACAATGTCGGCCTGCAACCATTTTTTTTACGGGCAGCATGATTGACTGGTGCTTGCTGGGACAATGTAAATTACCCGGGACAGGCTCCTCTTTGCTGGGACTGTCCCTGCAAAAACGGGACAGTTGGCAAGTATGGTTGGGCCCGGCAGCTCCGGCCCACCGGGCAAATGCCCATTGTGCCCTATGACCAGTCTGGGCCTGCAATCCGGGTATAGACTTGGTCCGGGGACGGTGTCCTCAGTCCGGGGACTGTCCCCAGAAACAGGGGACGTCTGGCCAACCTATTCCATAGTGCAGAGGGCGATGTCATCTTCCCGCTGTCTGGATCCCAGGGAATGGTGAGCACAGTGCTGGGAGCATCTTCAATATCCCCCAGATCTCCTTGGAAAGAGGTTCATAACCCCTTCACCTAAGAGCCGGGGTGAGAGCCAGTGGAAAAGTAAGCATAATATTTCAATTCCCCACCTTCTTTTTCCAAGGATGCACAGCATACTTGCACCCTACTAGATTACACTTCCCCAGCAATAACAGGTTCAGCCTCGCAGTCTCTGGTCACCACCATCTACTTTGCCACTTCTTCTGGATCCCACGTTGCTCTTTCTTGGCCATTGATGGTCACAGATGATGTAGGTCGCGCACATGCCCACAGGAGTTGAATTGTCTCCATCACTCACCTCCATTCTTAAAATCTGTCAGGGTAGGACACTGTGCTGCATGTCTAGTGGGCATTGTACAGAAAAAAAAAAATGCTAAAAACATGAAGAAAAAGTTTTTGGTAGAAGAGACTAATATTAAAAAAAAAATCTACCTATTTTTTTTTTTTTTCAAACTTCAGTCCTGCTCTAAGGTGCCTGTAAAGGAAACCAGTACTAGTCTTTACTTTTCCATGTACAGTTCTAGTTGCCTGGCTGCCTTTGTTTTTGATACTTTATCGCTGAACTACAACAAGCATGCAGCAGGTGAAGGCAGACCTGATCTACACATCAGCTCTGGTCAATGACTCAGAAAATACTAAATTAAGTGGAGCAACGTACAAAGGTGCAAGCTAGAATATATTTATCATTAGTTAACACATCCAATTTTCGATCAATGTGTACAGTAATTGTACGGAAATAATTGACCAAATCTGGTGAACGTAGCTGGAAGGGTCACATACACTATGTCACTTCTTCTGTTACTTTGTAGCTACATTTGCCTTTGTGGTTTGAAAATTTTCATACGAGCTAAAAGCGGTTATAAACCGCTGCAGTAAAAAAAATAAAAAAATAAAAAGCTTTCCTCTGAAAGACAATTGCATAATGTGCTAGCATGCATCTCATACTGAAATACTTACCTAAGAACAAAGCCCTCCAGCGGCGCGCTGTCACTGCTGACAGGGCTTCTCCCTGGTCTTCCTTCCGGGTTCGCTGACTCTGGCTGTATGAGTGGCTGGAGCCGCAAAGATGTCAAACCCACACGTGAGCATGGGAGCCCTGGGTTCCATCACGGTATGCCGGACCTTCAGAGTGCAAGCTCCGGTGACGTCACTGGCTGCATCCAGCATAAATATCTCCTAAACCAGCACCATTTAGGAAATCTTAATTTTACCTACAGGTATGGTTGCCGCCCCATCCCTCTAAACACAAACACATATGAAGTACAAAAGGTTCTGAGGCTTATGGTTTTAAAGGGATGAGGTGGCAACCCTACCTACAGGTAAGCCTTATTATAGGCTTACCTGTAGGTAAAAAAAAAAAAAAATCACAAAGCAGACTTTACTATCGCTTGAATATCTTTTTCAGTTACATCATAATACGCATCTTCGTGGAAAATCAGATGGTTGTTTGTCTAATTTTCCCATAGTGTCTACAGGCAGTCCTTGAGTTACAAATATCTGACTTACAAACTCCTACTTTCAAATGGAGGGAGACAACAGGAAGTGAGAGGGAATCTACCCCTAGGAAGGGAATTCACTCCTGGAAGAGTTATTAGTCCCCTTTCACAGGGGCTTTCCGATCCGGTCTGTCTGTCAGTTTTCCAGGCGGACCTGATCGGATTCTCCATGTACCTCTATGGAGAAGCGGATGTCAGTGGAGACATGTCTGCTGACACCCGTTGCTATCCAATCCCATCCTGTCCGTGAAATACGGACAGATGGAAACCCTATTTTCAATCCGTCTGGAGGATCGATGAGAACGGACAGGCGGTCCATTTTCATCCGATCTCCCATAGAGGAGAGCGGGGATCTGACAGCTCCACCTTTGCAAAGTAAGCGGAGATGGACCTGTCATCAGCCTGCTCAGCGGGGATTGGTGGATCGATCCCCGCTGAGAAAAACGGAGTCCGCCGAACGCACCGCTCATGTGAAAGGACCCTTATGGGAAAAAAGGTGTCTCCGCTGAAACTTTATCACCAATCCTTGTTTCCAAAATCCCCAAATTTTCAAAATCCAATTTTCACAGGGACAGAAAAGTGAGGCGAAATCTTCTGATTCTTCAGTAAAACAAATGTTACGGGGGGGGGGGGGGGGGGGGGTTAAACCTTCCCTATGCATCCAAAAACATTTTTTTTTTGCTGGAGTTACAAAAAAAAAAAAAAAAATGTACCTGTTGCCCCGACAAATTCAACTTAACAACAAATCTACAGAACCTAGCTTGTTTATAACCCAGGGACTGCCTGTACTAGGCTTTATACCTTGGAGGGGGGGGGGGGGGGGTTAAGTACAGTATATGCAAATATGAATATGATAAAAAAAAAAAAAAAAAAACACACTCTTTTCTTTTTCTACAGCAATAAAACATTATAGCCAAGGTGTGTATAGAGATATGAGGCATTCGCCTATGCTGCCACAAGCCAATTGGTCTCAGACCCCTGTGATCCCTGATGCTGCTCTAAACATGTACGCTCGGCTTGGTTGATCCTCCATGTTTATGCGACTGAATTTAAACTGGGGTAAAAAGACACAGAACATAATGGCAATACGTTTTTGAGCATGCCCAGGGCATTTCACTCATAGGGAGGTTGTGTTCATTTGGGCTGGTGTCTGCCCAAATCTATAGATGTGAAATCTCTGCTCACAATATAATACTTCCAGCTAAAGAAATGTAATAAAAATATTTATAAACTATAATACTTTCAGCAGATGGAGAGCCACGGGGTACCTAAAGTCTGATGTAACCTGCTCCCCCATCTATGGACCCCTGATCCCTCTTACCTGTGACAAATCTGGAGGTCTCTAAGAAAGCTAGCTGCAAATACTGACTCCACAACTCCAACGTCACCACCAGGAAGAGATGTATTCAAGGTAGTCACGCCCCACACTTCTCACTAATTGTCTCTAGTTCCTTATCACACAACAGCTCGGGGAACAGGTTTACCACGTAATTCATCCATAAAGCTTCACCCTTACTACACCGAACCACCCACATCTCAGACATACAGTTGCAAGAGACATTTTAATAGAGCACATTCTACGTACGCATTACGCAAGACGCAGAGGGTTTTCCTTCTGTGTTATGTTACAGAGGGGCTGTCACCTGTCAACATTCAAATCTGTAGAACCACATAGCAAGCTGAAAAGAACATTGCTGCCTAAGGCCCTGTTCACACCTGAGTCTATTTCAGCTCGTTAAACGCTCATCTCTAAAGTCTCAAAACACCCAACAAGCAAAATACTTTTCATTGCAATGGCCCCTGTTCACATCTGAGCGTTTTGTCTCCTGAAGCAAAACACCTGAAGCTCAAAAAGTACATGAGCGTATTTTTTGGCAAAAAAATGAGATTACAAGTGTTTTTGTTAGATGTCAATGCCTAATTCCAAACTACGGATTGACCCATTGACAGCAAAGCCGAAATATCAAGGGCTGATATGCACTTTCCCTGATATATCTGAATCGGCCCCTGAGGTTACCGATATTGCCGATATTTCGGGAAAGTGCTGTACCGGAGTGATGCCTGCAGCTAGAGGCATCACCCCAGTACCGGCGTCCATATCCGACAGTCGGCTATCTTGTAATGACAATCGATGCGGCTGAGAAGCCACTCGGCTGTCATTACAAGGAGCAGGAGGGGATGTCCTCCCCTCCTGCCACCTTCCGCAGCTCCCCCGGGTCTCCTGTCCCACCGGGAGACCAAGGCAACCAGCCTGCACGGCCGCCGAAGACGTAATCAAAGCCGCATTTGGCTCTGACCGGGTCTCCATGCAAAAACCCAGAAGTGATGTCATGAGTGACATCACTTCCGGGTACTGTCTGGCGCCAGATAAAAAAAAAAATGACAGCATTCAAAACAGCCAAACTTGGCGTTTTGAATGCTTTTAAGTGCAGAGGAGGGGTTTGGGGTCTTTTAGACCCCCAGATCTCTCCACAAAAGTACCTGTCAAAAAAAAAATTAAATGTACAAAAATATCAGCCAGTATCGACAACGAAAAACCAATATCGGTCGATCACTACTCCAAACACCTGCAAAAAATGCCTGGAAAACCCCCCCAAAAAAACACCTGAAAAAAGCCAGAAAAAACGCCTGAAAACGCTACGCTCAAGTGTGAATGGAGCCTAAAGTTGAACTTTGGGGAAAAAATACATATGTGATCAATCAGGGATCTTTAATGCTGTATCTCTTTTGCATTAAAGTTCTTGTAAATGATCACCTTGTAAAACAACCCATTCAATTTAAAATTGAAATGAAAGGCAAAACATTTGTGTATAGATACAGTATAAAAAAACATTTTAAATATCTTTTTTTCCCCCCTTTTTTAAATAAGGGATCATATTCCCTCTGTTTTCAGCTGCATAAGAAGAGAATCAGCAGCACACTAATCTTCCCAGTGAAAGGCTGTGCAGGGGGGGGTGGGGTCAAGACAAGTCTGATCATTGGAGGAAAGCAGGCTGAGTTTCCAGCACAGCTACAGAACTGACCACAATGTGTTCTTCTGCTTAGTGTGGTCAGTTTTTAACAGGAAAGCAGAAGGACTGGCAGGCACACCAGAAATTTCACACAAAGGAAGCAAAAAAAGAGAACAGGATACTTTTTCAAACAAGTACATGGTACAGCAGGCACGTATCAGGAATTTTACATGCTGGGGTAACAAACATTTTAAAGTTTCTTACCTACCTTACAACATGTTGAGCTCGATGTAGAACTTTTGGCAATGCTGAGATGAATGAACTCCCATGCAACTCGCCCGATCAAAATGGCCAAAGATCGGTACAAAGAAGAATACCAGATTGAAGATGCCAGCAGCATTTACGCTCAAATGCCAAACGTGCATAAACGCACATTAACACACATACGTATTGTAGTAGAGGCATTTATTCTTGGTAAAAAAATGTTGCTTATTGTCATAAGAATTAGGGATCGACCAATTATCGGCAAAGTCGATATATCGGGGGCCGATATGCACTTTTCTCGATATATATCGGAATCGGCCCCTGAGGTTACCGATATTGCCGATATTTCGGGAAAGTGCTTGTACCGGAGTGATGCCTGCAGCTAGAGGAATCACCCCGGTACCGGCGTCCATAGCCGACGGTCGGCTGTCTTGTAATGACAACCAATGCGGCTGAGAAGCCGCTCGGCTGTCATTACAAGGAGCGAGAGGGGACTTCCCCCCCGCCCGCCACCTTCCGCGGCTCGCCCAGGTCTCCTGTCCTACCGGGAGACCCGGGCAACCAGCCTGCACGGCCACCAAAGAGAAGACCCAATCAAAGCCGCATTTGGCTCTGATCGGGTCTCCATGTAAAAACCTAGAAGTGATGTCATGACACCCCCCTGAGTCCATACTTTGTAGAAACACCTTTATCTGCAATTACATCTGCAAGTCTTTTTGGGGATGTCTCTACCAGCTTTGCACATCTAGAGAGTAACATTTTTGCCCATTCTTCTTTGCAAAATAGCTCAAGTCAGATTGGATGAAGAGCGTCTGTGAACAGCAAATTTCAAGTCATGCCACAGATTCTCAATTGGATTTAGGTCTGGACTTTGACCTCGCCATTCTAACACATGAATATACTTTGATCAAAACCATTCCATTCTAGCTCTGGCTGTATGCTTTGGTTGCCCCAGTCTCATGTCTTTTGCAGACTCTAACAGGTTTTCTTCTAAGATTGCTCTGCATTTGGCTCCATCCATATTCCGATCAACTCTGATCAGCTTTCCTGTCCCTGCTAAAGAAAAGCATCCCTTTTTTAAGGCACTATTACCTGAAAGCCTATTAATATTGTTTTTATTTTTAAATACTGGTAAGCCTTAAAACCATTATTCATCTTCCTGCATCCTGGTCCTGATTAATTCCGGTTGTCAACAGATTCCAAGTTCACCTTGTTCCCTGCAATGTCATTATGTTACTGTTGAACAGCCACGTAGGTTATTAATGAGAATATATTATGCAAAAATCTTGGAAAAATAAAGGCAAAAAGGTTATGCCCAATATATCTGACTGACAAGCTTGCATCATGTGCTTATTATATAAATCCCTTTATGAGCACTATTATTATTCATAATCATCTTAATTGTGTTTCAAATTCCATTGCAGGTGAGCTATAGTTGCTTTGAGATCCAAAAGATACCAAAACCTGTAATAGTTTTTATGACCACATGGTGTCACTGCTGTTACTCTTATCCAAAGGGAATCCAAATAGATATTAAAAAATATATACAGTATCTCACAAAAGTGAGTACATCCCCCACATTTTTGTAAATATTTTATTATATCTTTTCATGTGACAACACTGAAGAAATGACACTTTGCTACAATGTAAAGTAGTGATTGTACAGCTTGTATAACAGTGTAAATTTGCTGTCTCCTCAAAATAACTCAACACACAGTCATTAATATCTAAACAGTTGGCAACAAAAGTGAGTAAACCCCTAAATGAAAATGTCCAAATTGGGCCCAATTAGCCATTTTCCCTCCCCGGTGTCATGTGACTCGTTAGTGTTACAAGGTCTCAGGTGTGAATGGGGAGCAGGTGTGTTAAATTTGGTGTTATTGCTCTCTCACGCATACTGGTCACTGGAAGTTCAACATGGCACCTCATGGCAAAGAACTCTCTGAGGATCTGAAAAAAAGAATTGTTGCTCTACATAAAGATGGCCTGGGATATAAGAAGATTGCCAAGACCCTGAAACTGAGTTGCAGCACGGTGGCCAAGACCATACTGATAAAGTAATAACTGTAATTTACAGTTATATATTATGAGATAAAAATATTTTGTCGATGACTAATGTGTTTTATATGTCAATTAATTGTCTGTTATTACTTTAACATGAGCAATATCCAGAATTAGAAATCTCCCGAAGAAGCTATATTTATCTAGAGAAACATGTCGAGAAATACTGGAATATTTGCTTGAACAGCATGTAAAGATTTTCCTTTTGTACATGTTTTTAACATTTGTATAAATAAAAATTTATTTTTTTATAAATAGTGTTTTGTGTCTATAGCACTTGTAACAGGAAGTCAGCTAAATCTGGGAATGTAGTCACAGGAAGGAGATACATTTCCACCTGACTTAGAAAGTCCATTAATTAATTTAGGGTGTTGGCTACAGAGCTAGCCAGCAGGAAGTTGAAAGGCCTTCACCTGTTCAGAATGAGGGAGTTAAGGCTCTATAATTGGTTCAGAGAAATTCCTATTGTTTGCTGCCTCCAGAAGCTGTGTCCTGAAGCCATGTGGGCTGGGAGCAGGAGGACAGTCAGCGTGTGCCTCCCGACAGGATGTGTGGGCCTGGGAGAAGACCCCCCGGAGTGATGTGTGCCCGGGACGGTAACCAAGGGTGAATACGTCTCAAAGGTGAGAAGACGAACTGTTGATGTGAAAGAAACAAAAGGACTGTGTTGCCCTGTGAAGCTATTATAAAAGGACTATTGAGTGTCCGCTGTAGGACAAGGAAGTCTGCCCGACGGTAGGTTGGAGACAGACACTTAGGCAGGTTCCAGTTGTGAGAAGGTAGCCGCCCACAGAGGCAAGGATTTATTTTCTGTTTTATTTTATTTTGGATGTTTTGCTGCATACAGCCTGGTGAAGAAAACACCATTTAATAAACCACACTGTTTGTTTGCAAGCACTTGTCGGCTACCTCTCTGGGAAAACGCACCCCCCAAGGGGTCATCCACACCCGCCACCGAGCTAATCCCTCACACACTTTAAAACCCTATCATTTAGTATTTCTGTCTTTTGAAGGATCCAAATAGAGTTTAACTTAAAAGGTAAGGATACTTTCCCACAACGTTTCATTCCCTTTTTGTCCCCACCTCCTAAGATGGTCTAGCCCACCTACCCCAAATTGCTATACTTACCAAATCTCGCTTTGACCAATGGTCTCCTTCCTGTTTACCAGCACCATAAAAGTCTATAGAGCCGCACTGCATAGGAACCTGGCCTGTTGGGGGCACATTGGGGGGAACAACATGGCCTCTTGGGGGCCTGTTTGCCTGGCCTGTTGGGGGCACATAAAGAATGAGGCTGGGAACCACTGTTCTAGTTCAGTGGTTCTAAACTATTGGGTCATGGTCCATTGCTGGGCAGTAGCCTCTTGAGTCTTCAGTCAACTGCAGATCCCCTAATCTCACACAGTGCTCCCAGCTCCCATTGTGCTCCCCAATCTTTTATAGTAGCCAGCTGTATCCCTCAACCTCACACAGTTCCCCCAGACCCCCTGAGATCCCTCAGCATCCACAGTGCCCTACAACCTTCCACAATGCCAACCAGGCCCCAGCCCCTTAGCTTGCTGCCTCCCCATAGTACCCCAAATCTCCCACAGTGTCTTCCAGCCCCTGCAGAGTCCTACAGTCTCCCATAGTGCCCCTGAAAAATCTCCATCCTCCTGGAGGGACCCCCATCCCCCACAGTTTCCCCCAGCTCCCTCCATAATCCTTATCACCTACATGATCACCAAGTCAGCTGCAGAGTCCTCTAATCCCCTCCAGAACCCCCCATTCCCACAGTGACATCCAGCCCCACTATCCAGAGCCTAACAGCATCTTAATACATATGTAGCATACTCCTAGGAATGAGCTAGATTGATAGTATCGTTTTTAATCTTTTCTGCTTACCAGAAGGTTTGCCAGGTGAATCTAATCTGTTCTATGCCTACCAGAGAACAGGATCTGCTAGTGAGGTCTGCTCATGGTGCTCAGGTGCAGCTTAGCTTGTCTGAAGTGTTTCACACTGGTCCAATAGGAAGGCATATTGGTCAGTGGGAGGAAATCTGACAAATGAGTGCATAGGCATATACTACAGCCCTGGTGATTGGCAGAGGAAAGTGTCTCAGTGCATGCTGGGATACTGTATAAATGCCAAGGGCACATGTGCTCTGGGTCTTTCAGCTGGGGAGCGGGGTTCTGGAGGGAGGGGGCAGCTGCCCCTCCTCTATAGAAGTTGTCATGCGGCATCAGGCAGTCGACCTGAGAGCCTAAGTGTTAGAGAGGAGCTGAACCCGGAGGTCCTGCAGAGCTGACTGGAAGGGAGACACTGGAAGGGACCTGATTCTGCATACAGTGAGTAACAGATCTGTGTCTAGGGGCCTGTCCTGAGAGGGCCACCCCTTCAGCTAGAAGAGTCAGTGGACGGGTGTCAGTAAAGAGGATGCTAAAGAGTATCCTGAAGATAATGTAGTGCATCAAATCTGTTGCTGGAGAGAAAGAGCAAGAATACTTAACCCCTTCCATAGAAGTGGCACTATGGGTAAAGCAGTGTGACTGCTTCCACAACCAACCCGGAGAGGCCAAGTGAGAGTTGTCCTTATCTACTGTAAATAGCTCAAGCTCAAGTATCTCACTATTCCCTTCTCCCATCCAAGTTCCACAATACCAAAAACCAACACCCCTTGACTGTTTATTGAGTAACGAGCAACTGTAAGTAAGAATGGATGAGTGAAGTGGATAAGTGACTGTATGCAGGTAATCAGAGGAGTCCCAAGAAGTCATCACACAGCAAGCCCTACAGGGACAGTGCTATGGATATTTTATAGTCCCATACTTACCTGTATATTTTGCGAGTATAAATGTTTTACTATTGGGAAATAGAAGGTTTAGAGGATTTTACCAGGCCCTGGTCTCAACAAGGTTGAAAACCACTACTTTAGATCTTACTGCATTATATTTCTCAAAAGAGAGTACTAGAGAGGGAAAACCTTTACTGCATATTGTGCTTGTGAGACATTCACTGCGTCATCCAAATGTCACATTCTCTCTGGTTAGATCCTTTCATGTTGCTCCAGTGCAGGCAACATACCGGCCTTATATATACGAGGAAACCACCAACATAAACCATTCTCGTGTCACATTGAGAGTGGCACAGATAATAACTCCATACAAATAGTTAGCTTGAATATGTGGATTTTATGTAAATGTTTCTAGGGGTACATTGAGTTTGCCAAAACTGCATGCACACAATGTTCCCCTCTAGTCCTTGTAGGTAATTAAAGATACTAAAGACCCTGAAGTCCTTGATGGGTGCTCAACCTGTGGCCCTCCAGCTGTTCTGATACTCCAAGTCCCATCATGCCTCTGCCTTTGGGAGCCATGCTTGTACCTGTCAGCCTTGAAATGCCTCATGGAACTTGTAGTTATGCAACAGCTGGAGGATCACAGTTTGAGCACCCATATATCCCCTTGTGATTGAGGTGGACTACTTTATATACTATTTTTTTATGCCACCCAACATAGGGGAAATAGTGCTTTCCATGTTAGTGTTTTTCTATTTAAAATATATTATACAGAATGTACCAAGAGAAGCTTGAACAGTTAGGACACATACAAACTGGGCGTTTAGTCCCGGATTCATGGGGCTCTGCCGTTTAGCTAGGGAGCAGAGGGCACAGGTGCGCCATCCAGCTCCGCCACCGGCAGCCTGTCAAACACTATGCGGGGCTGACAGCTGCTGCGACTGGACAGTGCACTAAAGGGGAGTTCCACCCAAAAGTGGAACTTCCACTCATTTGCTTCCTCCCCCCCTCCGGTACCACATTTGGCACCTTTCAGGGGGGAGGGGGGAACGGGTACCTGTTTTTGACAGGCCCCCTCCTCCTTCCCCCGCCGCCGAGCCAATCCAAATGCGCAGCGTGCTTTGCGCATGTGCAGTAGGGACCCGCCCGTGAAGCCGCGAGGCTTCACTGCCGCGTTCCCTGACTGGCAATGGCGGCGGCAGCACCTGACAGCTGATTGAAACATCGGCTGCAGTGCTGACATCGCTGGATTCCAGGACAGGTAAGTGTCCTAATATTAAAAGTCAGCAGCTACAGTATGTGTAGCTGCTGACTTTTAATATTTTGGGGGGGGGGGCGGTACTCCGCGGAACTCCGCTTTAAGCCAGGCATAGAGGGTTTAAATCTCAGCTGGTTCAGCAGGGACCGGCTGAGATTCAAATCATCTATGGGCAGGCTGATGGTACAACCAGCATGTCAATGACTATAGCGGCTAGCAATAGTCTCTGTGCTCTCCCGGCAGGGAATACACCCCCCGCCAGAAGAATACAATAGATCATGGGAGGGATCCCCAATCAACACTGACTATTGCTGGGGAAATCGAGTGATTTTTCCTGCACCACAGATTGCAGGAAAAGAAATTGCATCAGCTATGGCCTGCCTTAGTGGTACAAAAGTATGCATCGAGAGACGAATGCTCAGAGTTAAGAGCCAGAGGGCAATGAACACATACCATGAGAAAAACTGCACCCCCTGTTGCAATGAGTAGGCATTCAAGTGAAAAGAGCCATGCTGCAACTACCCTCCAATGGGTGTAATGCACAAAGTTGTGGGTGCAGGGTGCAGCATTGTAGTTTTTACAGGATTAAAACAGATGGTGAGGAGGTGACATAATTCCTTCCAGCCACCCACTGAAAAGTAATCAAGCAAAGATTACTCTTCAGAGGGCAACATAAGTAAATGAGCTCTTAAAAGAAAAGTTTTTTTTTGTGTGCAGAATCATACTTACCTAGGTGTGCAGCATTGGTCCAATACTGCATCTGTCCCCCGCCGTCTCCAAGAGTGTTAACCGAGAGATCAAACACTGCTGATTGCCCGGTTCTCAGGGCTCCCTGAGCAGAGAGCTGACTATTAGTGAGAGAGGTGACTATTAGTGACCACTCTCTGCTCTAAACGTGCCCCCCCTCACTCACTGGAACACTGGGCTGTGGAGGGGGCGTAAGCAGCTGAGAGGCTGAGCCGGGTGCCGGTCCAGGCACATGGTCACAATTTTACCGATCCTGGACCGACTCTGTGACATCAGCCGACAGCAGGATCCACAGGAGAAATACAGCCAAACGAGCTTTGGCTGTACTTCTCCTTTAAGGTTCTTCAAAGGCTCACTAAACATACAATCCCTGTACAACCAACTCTAGATCAACCAAACCTATGTAATATGAGGTGCTACTTAAACTATTCAATCAATCTCTTTTCAACCAGGGAGGCCATTTCACCACATAGTTGTTAGTAAATCTAAAGGAGGTTGTACAATCAGATTGTAATGTGTATGGTGAACCCTAAAAAACTCCTTCAAATGATTGAAGCACAATACTACATGTGCTTGCTATTGATAGGCATTCAAGATTCCATGTCTAGCCAGCAGATGGCAGTGTGGTTACAGTGTGAACTTTTATTGTATATGGTGATGTACAGTACAGTATAAGAATATGGGGACCAGCAAAGGAGAAAGTAAAAATATATATTTTTGGTATGCAGAAATCTTTTTATAGCCTAGTTCATAATAATGAAGCATGACGTTGTGGGTCAAGGTGAATCCTATGAGTCACATTATGATTCCAGCATCCTGATTGGAGTGTTTGCAAGCACAGTTCTTTCTTTTCCCAGGTTTTTAAAAGGACACAACCTTTTATAGCTCTACTTTTCTTCATAATTTTAATTTTAACTTAATAATAATTTTACAATCTCAAGGAACCCCTGCTTAAACCAATTTATTAGGGGTTGGTGGGAAAAATGCCCCCTACATTGGTGGACATTGGAAAACAAATGCCTCTTAAAGCTGAAGTCCAGGTATGGCAATTTGTACATAGCTGCATTGTGCCAATTTGGACCATTGTATGCATATGCCATACCTATGGGATCCCAGTGGAAGCTGTAAATCACCGTAGGAGGCACAGTTACTACAGTGATCTCCAATAGCTTCTGGGTCCCGTGCTGAGAAGCTGATTTGATTATTTGTGTATGGAGGGCTAAGTCAACGCTACTGCTCTGATGGAGGGCTATGTCACAGCTACTGCTCTGAAGAAGGGCTAAGCCAAAGCTACCACTCTGGTGGAGGGCTAGTTCAAAGCTATTGCTCTGATGGAGGGCTAAGCCAAAGCAACTAGTCTGGTGGAGGGCTAAGTCCAAACTATTGCTTTGATGGAGGGCTAAGCCAAAGCTACTACTCTGATGGAGGGCTAAGTAAAAGCTATTGCTCTGATGGAGGGCTATGCAACAGCTACTGCTCTGATAGACGGCTATGTCACAGCTACTGCTCTAAAGAAGGGCTAAGCCAAAGCTACTACTCTGGTGGAGGGCTAAGTCAAAGCTTTTGCTCTGATGAAGGGCTAAATCAATACTACTGCTCTGGTGGAGGGCTGAGCTGATGCTACTGCTTTGACAGAAGACTGGGTCGTTGGTACTGCTCTGGCAGAGGGTAGAATTGATGCTATTGCACTGACATACTCATAGCTCCCAACTGTCCCTGATTTTAGGGGACTGTCTCAGATTTGGATCAATGTCCCTCTGTCCCTCTTTACTCCTCATGTGTGCCTCATTTTGGTCTGATCTATATAGTTGTACAAAAGAAAAAAATGCACTTTTAAAAAGTGTTTCACAGTGCTAAACCTTTCATCCAATTTCTAAATTGTTGCATTTATACATTTCAGAAGCCAGTATAAAGAAATAGTAGTGGTAAAAAAAAAAAAAAAAAAAAAAGCCCTTGTGGGTTTAACTAATCTAATGACCCTATTTTGGAAAGCTTAAACCCCAACATATATTTTATGAGGCTTTATGAGTCTTTTAAACATGTAATTTTTTCTGCATGTTTTTGGAAAATGTGGAAATAAAATTAAAACTTTTTTTTTTTTTTACACAAAGTTGTCAATTTATACAATTTTTCTAGCATGTACATAGCAAAAATTACACCCGCAACTACATTCTGCTACTCCTTCTGAGTATGGCGATACCACATGTGTGAGACTTTTCCACAGCCTGACCACATACGGAGGCCCAAAATCCAAGTAGCACCTCCAAGCGTTCTGGGAGCACAAATTACATATCTAATTGCATTCCTACCTATCACACCTTTGAAGGCCCTGGAGTACCAGGACAATGAAATTACCCACAAAATTACCCCATTTTGGAAAGCAAACACCCCAGTGTATATTCTAGTCATGGGCTGCCGATAGGTACTCAGATACTTTGATAAGCTGCAGATAGGTACTTGGGTACTCTTTTGGGCTGGAGACAGGTACTCAGGTACTCAAATGGGCTGCAGAGAGGTACTCAGGTACTCTGACAGGCAGCAAATAGGTACTCAGGTACTCTAATGGGCTGGAGACAAGTATTCGGGTACTCTAATTGGCTGCAGAGAGGTACTCAGGTACTCTGACAGGCTGCAGATAGGCATTCAGGTACTCTAATGGGCTGGAGACAAGTACTCGGGTACTCTAATGGGCTGCAAATAGGTACTCGGATACTCTGGGTTGGAGACAGGTACTCGGGTACTCTGATAGGTTGGAGACAGGTACTCGAGTACTCTGATGGGCTACAGATAGGTACTCAGGTACTCTAATGGGCTGGAGACAGGTACTCGGATATTCTGATGGGCTGCAGATAAGTACTCGGGTCTTCTGGGCTGGAGACAGGTACTCGGATACTCTGATGGTCTGCAGATAGGTACTCGGATACTTTGGGCTGGAGACAGGTACTTGGGTGCTCTGGGCTGGGGACAGCTACTCTGATAGGCTGGAGACAGGTACTCAGGTAATCCGATGGGCTGGTGACAGGCACTCGGGTATTCTGATGGGCTGGTGACAGGTGCTCTGGGCTGGTGACAGGTACTCGGGTACTCTGAAGGGCTGGTGACAGGTACTCTGGGCTGGTGACAGGTACTCATGTACATTGATGGGCTTGTGACAGGTACTCGGGTACTCTGATGGGCTGGTTACAGGTACTCGGGTACTCTGATGGGCTGGTGACATGTACTCTGGGCTGGTGACAGGTACTCGGGTACTCTGATGGGCTGGTGACAGGTACTCTGATGGGCTGGTGACAGGTACTCTGATGGGTTGTGACAGGTACTCTGATGGGCTGATGACAGGTACTCTGATGGTTGTGACAGGTCCTCTTTATTACTATTTACTATTATATTTGTGACCGGCTGTGACCGGCTCTGGGGGCGCGCACGAGTGGCATGTTCGAGGACAACACATGTGACCGGCTGTGATTGGGCACAGTCGGTCACATGGTAAAGAGTCATTTTCATTGGCTCTTTACCCTGATCGGGGATGGGCTGTGTCCCGAGGGACAAGTCTCATCCCCAATTGCCAGGTTGTGCACCCCCAGGGGCGCGCGAGAGTGGGGAGAACGGGCAAACGTCATATGATGTGCGCCCAGAGGGAGGGAATGTTCCTGCCGCGTCATTTTACAATGCACCGGTAGGGAAGGGGTTAAATTGATGCTAACCCATATAGCAAGGAAAACTTGCCACAAATTTGCGGCAGTATTGAATTGTACATCTGAAAACTTACTGCACATTTTCACTGGCAAACTGTACACTTGCAGAGCACTTGAAGCACAAGTTCTAGTTGACACTTGTCTAATTTGCGTGGCAAGTCTCTAGCAAGAGCAAAGCTGCAGTGGGGAGTCCACAGCAAGATCTCTACAAGTCATAGTGACCCCTGTGGTGGGATGACTATTGCACAACATAACGAAACCAGAACTTGCAGCAGACTTGCAGAATGTTTCCAAAGAAAGTTGATCTTGTATCATGCAATGCTGACTAGCTGCAATTGTGCAACAAAACGTGTGAAGCCTGGCAAGTCTAGCAATAGCTTAGCAAGTAATTTTTAATCTTGCAGCTCAATTGCTTGCTATCTAGGAATGCACTGACATACAACCAAATTGATGCTAATGCACTGACACAGGACTAAATTGATGCTATTGATGTGACAGAGGACTGGGCTAATACTACTGCTCTGATGTAGAACTACAGTAAGTCAATGCTACTGCTCTGATGGGAGTTGAGTCAATGCCGCACATCAAGTCAAGACCTGCTGTATGATAGTGAATGGCCGTCTCAGCATTGACCCCCACCAGGGGGCGTGGCCTGGTGGGGCTCCAGACTGAGACTGCCATTCACTATCATACAGGAAGTCTTGACTTGATGTGCTTCTCCCAAGACACCTAGTCACTCTCTGCCAATGCCTGTAGCATAGACGAGCTCCCTTCCTGACCTACGTTTACAGCGGTGGGCACAGGACTTTATTCCCATACAGCCTTGGTTCGCAGGTGTGTCAAAGCCCTTTACATGATGATGGAGGAAAATGGAACTGTTGGAGGTGTTTCAGTTATGGGGTTATGGAGTTTAGTTTTTCACTCCCAAAGTCAGCATGAATATTCCAGGCAATTAACAGATTTACTGTAAAGCGGAGTTCCGGCCTCAAATACCTTGTCTAACTACAAATACCCCTATAATACGAATCCATCACCCTTTACAGAACCTCTATTCTCATACTTACAAAGTGTACAGTATTGGATTTTAGTCAAAATCTAACTTTTAAAAACACTGTCTGGGCGCGGCCATCTTGGATGTGGGCATCTGAAGCCGCAGTGTCCTTCTTCCTGATTCCAGGGATTGTTCTGGGAGTTCTTCCTGATTCCAGCCTCCTGGGAGTGATGACAAACAGCTCCCAGGATGCAATGCAAAGGCGGAAGTGGTGTTGGTGGCCGTGACCACAGAGGGGGGGAGAAGGAGGAAGTACATTAAAAAATGCCCTGAAAATAAGGAAAGGGACCCCCGAAAAAAATTTAAAATGACCGATTGTTGATCAGCATAGCGAGCACTCTAGGAATCACTAAAGTTGCAAAATAGGCCGGAACTCCACTTTAACCACTTTAAGACCGGAAGAATTTGCCCCCTTAATGACCAGGCCACTTTTTTCAACTTGGCACTGCGTGATTTTAACTGACACCTGCGCGGTCATGCGACGCTGTACCCAAACAAAATTGACATCCTTTTTTTTCCCACAAATAGAGCTTTTGGTGGTATTTGATCACCGTGCGATTATTATTTTTTGCGCTATACACAAAAAAAAAGAGACAATTCTGAAAAGAAAATCAATATTTTTCACATTCTGCTATATATAACATTCCCCCCCAAAAAAATGAAAAATCAAAATTTTTTAACATTTTAGGCCAATTTGTTTTCTGCTACATATTTTTGGTTAAAAAAAAAATCACAATAAGCGTATTTTGATTGGTTTGCGTCTACTAACTATGGGAAAGATTTATGTCATTTTTATTGTTTTTTTTTTTTTACTAGTAATGGCAGCGATCTGTGATTTTTTGCGGGACTGTGGCATTGCGGCGGACAGTTTTGACACTTTTGGGGGGACCAGTGACATTACTACAGTAATCAGTGCTAAAAATATGCACTGTTACTGTAAAAATGACACTGGCAGGGAAGGGCTTAACATTGTGGGTGATCAAGGGGTTAAATGTGAGCCTAGGGGAGTGATTCTAACTGTGGGAGGGGGGGCGTGGCTTGTGAAATGACCATAGAGACATGTGATCCTATATAGAAGGATCACGTGGGCTCTATGATCATTCCAGGGAGAACGGTCAGCTGTGTTTACAACAGCTGACCGTTCTTCTTTCTCAGCGGGGAGCAGGCCCGGACTGGGACAAAAAATAGGCCCCGGCATTTTGGACTGAGCAGCCCGCGAGGGGGGGGGGGGGGGGGGTTCGTCGGGATGGCTGATGACAGGATTTATTGTTCCAGGATGTGTGGATTCGATTATGGTACCTTTTTTAGTTTAATCTTCAATTTAGATCAGAGCTGCCATATGATGCTGTTTTTTTGTCTTACTTTAAATCCTGTTTTGATGGTTGAGTCCTAAAAATATTATGAAGCAGCACAAGATGAGGGTTACTCTAATCAAGGGGTAGACAACCTTTTTGGGTACAGTGTGCCGAAAAATGTTTTCAAAGAAATTGGGAGTGCCAGATACATAAAAAACAACTGTCAACTTCATATAAAGTAACTGCTGTAAATCGCTTGAATAATAGTAAGAAATCAAGTGAGCTTTGCACCTTCACAAATCAGATCACCCCAATTCCTGCACCATCACACCTCAGATCAGTCCCAATTCCTGCACCATCACACCTCAGATCAGTCCCAATTCCTGCACCTTCACACCTCAGATCACCCCAATTCCTGCACCTTCACACATCAGATCACCCCAATTCCTGCACCATCACACCTCAGAACACCCCAATTCCTGCACCTTCACACCTCAGATCACCCCAATTCCTGCACCTTCACACCTCAGATCACCCCAATTCCTGCACCTTCACACCTCAGATCACCCCAATTCCTGCACCTTCACACCTCAGATCACCCCAATTCCTGCACCTTCACACCTCAGATTACCCCAATTCCTGCACCTTCACACCTTAGATCAGCCCCTGGTAGGCTGGCACTGGCAGCAACAATTTTATTCAAATCAGGATTTCTTCTGCAAATAGGCTGACCTGGCACTGGCAGGCATAGTATTAGACTAGTACTATGCCTGGCTGCCAGTGCCAGGCCAGCCTATTTGCAAAATAAATCCTGATTTGAATTAAATTGTTGCTGCCAGTGCCAGCCTATTTGCAGAAAAATCCTGATTTCTTTGAATAAAATTGTTGCTGCCAGTGCCAGCCCAGCCTATCTGCAAAAGAAATCCCTAAGTAGAAGTCACTCCTCTCTCCAGTCCTCCACTTACCTTGGGTGTGCTGTGCGGTGTGGCTGCAGAGTGTTCCCGCTGGACATAGTACAGGAGATGGTCAGAGACTGCAAACATGATACAAGAGATGGTCAGAGACTACGGACCTGATACAAGAGATGGTCAGAGACTACAGACATGTACAGAAGATAGTCAGAGACTGAGGACATGATACAGGAGATGGTCAGAGACTGAGGACATGATACAGGAGATGCTCAGAGACTGAGGACATGATACAGGAGATGGTCAGAGACTGAGGACATGATACAGGAGATGGTCAGAGACTGAGGACATGATACAGGAGATGGTCAGAGACTGAGGACATGATACAGGAGATGGTCAGAGACTGAGGACATGATACAGGAGATGGTCAGAGACTGCGGACATGATACAGGAGATGGCCAGAGACTGAGGACATGATACAGGAGAAGGTCAGAGACTGCAGACATGATATAAGAGATGGTCAGAGACTGCAGACATGATACAAGAGATGGTCAGAGACTGCAGACATGATACAAGAGATGGTAAGAGACTGCAGACATGATACAAGAGATGGTAAGAGACTGCAGACATGATACAAGAGATGGTCAGAGACTGCAGACATGATACAAGAGATGGTCAGAGGCTGCAGACATGATACAAGAGATGACCAGAGACTGCAGACATGATACAGGAGATGGCCAGAGACTACAGACATGATACAGGAGATGGTCAGAGACTGCAGACATGATACAGGAGAGACTGCAGATGTGATACAAGAGAAGGTCAGAGACTGCAGACATGATAGAAGATAGAAGGACACTAGGGGGGGCCAGAGAGCACAGGGAAAGCAGATAGCACTGGAGGAGCTGAAGGGCAAGGGGGGGGGGACTGGAGAGAATTAAGGGGGAGGTTTGGAAAGCATTGCAGGGGGGTTGGAAGGCGCAGGGTGTGGATAGCACTGGGGGCGGGTGGGCAGGGAAAACCAGGGGGATGGAGAGCATGGGGGGGGGACTGGAGAGCACTGGGGGGACTGGAAATCACTTAGGGGGGAGCCAGGGAGCACAGGGGGGTGGAGAGCACTGGGGGAGCCAGAGAGCATAGGGGGAGATGAAAAGCACTGTGGGGACTTGAAGAAAACGGGGGGGCTAAGGAGCACAGGGGGGGCTAAAGAGCACTGGGGGGTTAAGAGCACTGGGGGGCTAAGAGCACTGGGGGAGGGTTAAGAGTACTGGGGAGGGGGGCTAAAGGCAAAAGGGGTTCCAACATGCTACTAGCCAGGTGTACCTAATAAAGGGGCTGGTGAGTGTATATGCATGCATGTGCAAACAGACCAAGTAGCACCCCTCAATTCACCCCTTGATCTCACACACCTCGGAGTGCCACCAGATGGAACAAACGGTAGGAATACCCCATGACACCCAGGGGTGGATCCGAAACGGTGCCAGGCCAAATGCAGAGGAGGTCTACAGACAGATGTATGCAGCTAAATGGCTGTGTGAAGGAGGCCTATGGCTTCATTTAAATGTGTGGTTGAGCACATCACTTATAGATATGAATGAGACTGCCAGCATGGGGAACACCTGTACATCCCTGTGTGGATACAAATGGCTCTCTACGTGGCATGGATTAAGAACGTCGCCTTACATCCCGTGATGTATCCCTGCAATGATGCAGGCTTACACTAGAAACTATCCAACATGTTTTTGCCAATGGGGACCTGTCACAAATGCTTTGTGAACATGTGCAATGCGGCGTACTTGTTCAGCAAAACTGAGGTGAGATGTCGTCAAATCACCTCAATCCAATCGCCCCTGAAGAGCGATCTGAACGTGAATTGCTCATCAGAGGAGCGGTGGATTTAAACACAGGTCTGAACCTGGCCACACATGGTCACATTTTGATCTGTCCAATATAAAGAATGTCCCAACATTATAGTATGAGGTCCTGTCTATCCATCCACTTGCAATGACAGGCAGACTGAGATTGTAGGCTGCGGGCAGCAATGTGTATAATGGATATGACATGGTACATGACTGGTCGGCCAGATGCGCTGATGACAGATGGGAGAGGTCGGTGCTCTCACACACACTATGTAGGTCATGTCCAGGGCTCAGGTGATCACATACAGTCAGCTCTCCAGAATGACAGGCAGATGGCTCATCCAGGAGCGGGGCCCGCTGGGAATTGTAGTTAGAATCCCTGCATGGCTCATAGAGCGGCGCTGTGTGCAGACTACATTTCCCAGCACGCAGTGCGGCCCGGCCAGCCCGGGATGAATGGCAGTAGTGTGATCAGTGCGCCCTCCTCCCCCGGCAGTGCATAGCACTCAGTCCCGGTGACCGGCCGTAGCTCCGCACATGACCGCACATCGCCGGGGCCCTCCCCCCACCCGGGTGACACATCGTCATATCGAGCAGGACACCGGAGCGGCGGGAGGAAACACACTTACATACTTCAGGCAGGAACATACTTCTCTTGACTTAAGTTCCGGCTCCACGGCCAATCAGCCTTCTGCTCAGGGGGGTGTGACTCACACCTCCCCCTGAGCAGAAGGCTGATTGGCAGCGGAGCCGGTGTAGCTGGCAAGTACACCGGCCGCGGCCACTGCAGTGAGGGAAATGAACGTCTGACTTCTACTGTGAGGAGTCGGACTGAGTAAGAGCCGATGCCGCGGCCCACCGGGAATATGCCCGGTGTGCCCGATTGTCAGTCCGGCCCTGGCGGCGAGTGATCGTGGGTGTCAGGCAGCAATCAGAGCCACCTGCACGCTGCATCGGCTTCCCCGCTGACGAGCGGGGGCGGGAGCGCTCCGCTGGCAGGGCACACTCGCCCTCTAGCTTCCTGCTCGCGACCGACGTACAGTTACAGGGACTATTCCTCTAATCTGCTGATAGGTCAAGTATTGGTCCAGTCTATAGAAGACTGCATTAATGTTCAGTGGGTCATTAATAAGTACCTGAATAATCAAAATTTTTACTCTTGAATGTTTATAGCTGTGCAGTCTTACACCTCTTTTTTTTTTATTAATTACTTGTATTCTCTTCTGGTAAGAGCGAATTGTGAGGCTGTAAGGCCGTCTCATTACGAGTCTGAACTCAGCTATTATAAGAGATTCAAAAAATCTGTTAAAAGATGTTGCCAGGATTGCATGAAAAAGGAATTAGAAGTTTCCAAACTGACTGCCTTATTCTCCTCTGGGGATGAGAAGAGTAACAGTTTGGTGCAACTGATTTACTGCAAAACTATCAGTTTTGTCATTGGTGATATTGTGCTGAATCAGAAACTCGCAATTCAAAGCCCGTTTGATCCTTAAAAACCACCTTTTTTCATCTTCCCCACTGACTTCAATGCATTTCAGGCAAAATGCAGAAATTTCATTAAAATCTCACAATTTTTGTTGAAAGCTTGAGGAAATAAAAACTTTAATTTTTTCTCATCCTTATTCTTCTGAAAAGAGGCTCAGTTCACAAAGTTATCACAGCAGGATAATTCTAATGTAAAAAAAAAGAAAAGTGACAGGTAATTTTAGTTAGCACGGAACTAAAAGCAAAAATACTTACCTCTGTTTCAACAATCCAATACCCACGAGGTCCCTCGCTGGCACCTCAATCTATTCCCTGGCTTCTTCCGGGTGCTGCTCTTCGGCCATCTTTGGCATGGCTGCAATAAAGAGCCTGTCTGGCCACAATTTTTTTTTGCCTATAGTTTTACTTTAAATCTAAAGATCTTTAAAAATGACAGTCACATCACTAAAATGAAGAAACCTATCCTTGTGTCAAAGCTTTGTGAATTGAGCCTAATGTCATTTATCAGTTCTGAGTGCTTTGGACGGATCAGTCTCCTTGGGGATCTTATAGCCTGAAGGAGACACAAAGTGGGGAGGGGGAGAGAAGCGCAACAACCATAGTGTAACATATAAAGTGTAATTTTAATAGAAAATATAAAAAAGCACCAACAAAGATAAAATAGAGCTCAGCATGACTGTCAGGTAGCCTCTGGGACAGAGATCAGACATGCAACCAGGATGTCTTGCCTTGGCCACTGGCAAGGGAGTAGAGATGGAAAGGAAGCAGGGAACCGCTGTCACTGGATAACCAAAGCTATGTATGGAACACAGGGCCCAGGAAATGAGGCCACCTTATGTAGTAGGAAAATGCTGGAGCTGGAACTGGAACGCATGTCAAAGCAACCTTGCTTCTTTTTCTGCCTGGCTGAAGTTTGGTTCCAGTTCCAGCTCCAGCTTTTTCCAATTCGGCACCACTTGCTAGAGCCAGTTGCATGAAGCCAATGATCTTTCTATAGGGGTTGCATTCTTCCCCCTGACCAACAATGTAAGGGACATTTTGTTTTTCACTGACTACCATTGGGATTGATTTCAGTAAGTGTTCCTTGAGACCTAAAATTTATTTCAAGGTTTCCTCTGGGTTAAAAAGGTTAGGAAAGGCTGTGCTACACTATGGTTGTTGCACTTCTCTCCCTCTCCCCACTTTTTGTCACCTACAGCCACACAGCACACCCATGATGGAACAAAACAGCTCTTCCAGAGTTAGATTAGTAATGTGATGTATAGCACTCTGGGCTACCTGCAGCATCTAGCTTACATAAGCTTCATCTGTCATTTAGTTTCATATTGTATTATACAGTTTTATATTTTTTCACATTGTTTTACATTGCTTCACACTGTGAACTTACATCTAGCTCATCAGGGCACCGGTTTCTGACCACTGCATCTGTGAATGGGGGTGGTTTTAGTTCAAGGGGTTAGTGCGCTGTGATTATTCTGAATGTCCCCCCCCCCTTTGATCTTATAGCCTGACACAGGCCTGAAATATCCTGACAGGAAAAGAATACAAGTGAACAGGCTCGGACTGGGACAAAAAACAAGCCCGGGCATTCCAGACCAGTCAATTCCTCCAGAGAATGAGGAAGGTTAGGGAGCAGGTGCCCGTGGGGGCCCCCACACTGCAACACAAACTGGCACTGCAACAGAAAAGGGACTGCACTGCAAAGGGGAACCGCAATAATTACAGTGCACCCCCCCACAGTGCACCCCCCCTACACCGCAGTGCACCCTCACACCACAATGCTCCCAGTAATCATAGCCCTTCACCACAGTGCCTTCCCCACACCACAGAGCCCCTAGCAATTACAGCCCCCCACCACAGTGCCCCACGCCACATTGCCCCCAGCAATCACAGACCCCCAACACAGTGTCCCCCGCACCCATGCCCCCCACTCTCCAACCACACTGCCCACCCACTGTCTGCCTCCCCTGCGTCCCACTCTCCATGCAGATCTCCAGCTCCTCCGACACTGTGAGTGGGGCAGGAGAACTAGAATAGGAGACTCAGGCATGGCCGCACACAGGGAGGTGAGCAGTAACCTTGGCCCACATCAGCCCCAACTGGACAGTGGCCGCCACCCACCCCCCACTGCACGGCCCTGACAGGCCGTTCCTAGCAGGACATGCGGCATGGTGGCCCGGCCCACTGGGCAAACACCTGGTGTGCCCTATGGCCAGTCCGGGGCCTGCAAGTGAATAACAGCATACACAACTATCCCTAAGAGGAAAGGCTGTATTCATTTACCAGCTGACGAGTGGAGAAAAATCAGATTCTTACAAATGCCTATTCCTGCCTTGTTCTTGTTACAATGAAGGAAAAAACAAGACCTCAGCCATATAAACATCTGCTGCAGCAATCATTTGATAAAAGGGGTGAGTACTGGCAGGCAGTTAAAGGCTATCAGCATGGCTGTGTATCAACTAATTAAAAAGTTGAAAGCAGGAGCTCTATTCAAGGTTACCGTTCCCATGTTTGTATGGCAGTGTTAATGGAGGTTGGGGATGAAAGCATTGGAATCCTTTTCTTTGTATACGTTCTACATTCTTCTCTTTTCTTTATTTCTGAATCTAGACAGGCAGATGCAGACGTGGTTTGATATGGAAAAGAGAACTCTTTTATTTATGGTGAGAATAGGTTTTGTTGCATGTATGTATGTATGCAGGGTGAGGATCAAAATGTTGGAGGGGCAAAATTGAAAGCAAGAAAAGACACTTTGGGTATAATTCGCTAAGAATAAGGAGAAGAAATAGTCATTCTACACTTAATTATTTCCAAATAAAACAACTGAGACTTCAACTAGGTGAATATGTTAAAGGAAAAGTAGGAGTACAAATAGGCGAGTACGCATTAGTGAATTCCAAATCAACATAATCACGGTTCCATATCTGGCCAACGAGTTTCCTATATGAAAATGCACTGCAGTATTTAGCTATCATCATGTGTGTATATGTATGCCAATAAATATTGGGTGTTCTCTACCTTGTGTGTGACTATTTATTTATATTACAATTGTTGTGCACAGTTTGTTTTCTTCTTTTGCTAACTAATGCTGTTCTAAGAATTATTACAGAGTAATGTCTGCTATTCCATGAAGTTACAAATTGGTAATCGGTTGTGACGTTTTTGAGCAAAAAAAAAAACACGAAGGATAAGTTTGGAAATTTTCTGCCAAATGAAGGATAAATTAAAAGGTTAATGTAGTTCTCATCCAAACTGTTTGCGCTAGGTACAGTATATGTGAAAAAACGAACATATAAAGGATTCATTTATGTCCATTGAACGATTTAACGGTCATTACATGATGGCACGATCATCTGCTCTCACGGCCGAGTGTTCGTTTTTTGAAAATGAGTTTGAACGATTTTTCGTATAGTATATGGCCAGAATTACTGGCTTCTATGTCTAATATCTACATACCAGCAAGAGATGAGGCGTTCTAAGGAAATATAGCATAAGCACAGGTAAGGCCGTCTCTCAATTAAAGAAATGGTGTATTGTTTTGCATCAGAGGTACATTAATAGTATATTGTTACATAGAGGAGCCGGAATTTAGCAAAATGAAAAGTGAACTTAGCCTTTGACCTTATCCTGTCCGCGCTATAGCCGAAAGACGTGTACAGCGTGGACCTTGATTGCCTGGGAGGGCGTCCATATACGTCCTCCCGTGCATGAGCTGCCTGCGCGCACCCTGCGGAGCATGCGCAGCTCGCTCTGTGATCAGCGAGTCCATGAGACTCGACTGATCACAGATCGGAGTAAGGGGCTGGTCCCGGTAAGAAAAACAGTCAGAAAAGATTAGTAGAGAAAAAAAAATGTCAGTGGCCTCCACCTGTAGAACCATTCCTGTTTTGGAGGTCATCTCATTGTAGCCCATCTAGTGCACCTGTTGTTAATTTCATTAACACCAAAGCAGCTGAAACTGATTAACAACCTCCGCTGCTACTTATCTGACCAGATCAATATCCAAGGAGTTTAATTGACTTGATGCTTTACTCTGATTAAAAAGTGTTCCTTTAATTTTTTTTCTCTCTAGATAGATAGATAGATAGATAGATAGATATAGATAGATATAGATAGATAGATAGATAGATAGATAGATAGATAGATAGATAGATAGATAGATAGATAAATAGATATAGATAGATAGATAGATATAGATAGATAGATAAATAGATGAGGAGAGAGAGAGAACAATATATGTTAAAAAAAAACAGGAAAACATTACTCATTACTAGCATTGTTTTTAAAAAAAAGGAATAAGAAGCAACATAGAAACCCAGCAAGGACAATTTATTTTAGGAATGAAAGAGTTCATCTCAAAATAAAAATGTTTTTGTGGAAGTAATAGTTATACAATGAGAATCAATGGTTGACACTTGCATTTATATATAAATAGTAAACAGTTTGCTAGCTCTCACAAATTCACGATTGTTAGGCATTCACACATTTCAGAATGCACTATAGCACGGGGCTAAAACAAAATGAGAGTAGGTTTGTGACTAGTTTCCTAGTCTGGGCATGCTCAGTTATGTCAGTACAGAGTTCTAAAAACAGGGTGAATTTATCTCTTTTCAGACTTGTTAGAGATTTCTAGTTTAATATTATTTTAAATTATAAAAGTCTCTGAAATACATATGAATGTTATAATGTAATATGTTCGTTTTTAAAGGTTACTTCATTATGTCTTTGTGAAGGACAGAGAAGCCATTTTGCTATTTATGTATTTCTATTCTGAGTTTCTATGTTAGTATGTTGGCGGGGAGTTATGTGTCTAAACTATAAATTGAAACCGTTTATGCAAGAGTGGGTGTTACCTTTATATTTGGAATTACTACCTTCTTGGGACATACTTTTTGCAGACATCATCTTTACATATAGTATAAAAGACAACTATATCTACAGATCAAGCGGAGATGAGAAAAGAACATCCTACACTCTGAAGACACGTAACACCTCTCGATCTCCTTTTAATGCATGAAACTTTCTGTTTGTTCTGTTTTGTATGTTTTGTTTTACTTTAGGAAAATAAACAACTTTCCTGAAATATCGTGACAGCTGAAAGTCTATTTCGAACATTTTGGTGGAGAATGCGGGCCTGGATGAAGTCTATTTATCTTTGACTCCAATTACTGATCCTGCTACCGGGGGTGAGTATTTTTTCTATTTTCTCACCTATTGACAGCTTGAGGTTCAGCAAGGAAAAGAAAAAAAAAGACCCAGCTTGCAGTATTTTTAGATCCGGGAGGACTTCCAGGTTAGGAAAGATTTCTGCCAAGGTTATAGTCCCTGCCAGAGGAAGCTGGTAGCCAGGACACTGTGAGACGTTCTCACAGGATATCGGGTTGGAGGCCTGAGGATAGTGCTGTAAAAGGGACTAAGACTTCACGTTATTTTTTAAAACCCACCATTACAGGAAACCCGGCAGATGTTCCCTTTGGATGAGGCAGGTTTTGGAGGTCAGATTCTAAGCATTGAAGACAGTCTAAAGGACAAATGAAAGAACAAAAGGCAAAAGAAAAAAGACACTACTCAACTCTTGTTTTTCTTTAAAGTGCGCACAGGACTGTCATTCTTAACAGGGGTGAGTGTGTCTGTTCATTTAAGCAGATATCTCAAGCTCAGAAGTATAAACATGTCCCTGTACTATCAGCAATTTATACATTCCATATATGGAATACAGGCATGCAGTGGTTTATTGATCAGTGCCAGAGTGTTGACAACAAAATGTTTAGCAAAGAATCAACTAAGTTTAATTCTGCATGTAAATTATTGTTATCTTTTTATGAATACTTAAGCCCTGAAATGTGTGTCATTACATGTGGTCATTCCAAACACATACAATGGACAGAACAAAGCGTACAAGATAATCTATTGATTGAGATTGTGGAAAGAATTGTATGCAAACTAGATAAATGGAAAAGAACTTGGTGTTTAGTGTTTAACAACAATCCTACAGATGAGGTTGCAGGAAACAATAAGTCCATGAATGAGCAATTTTTACAAAAGATTCTAAACTTGGATTTGGTTATTAAATTAAAGGTAGTAGATTATCCTAATTTACTTGAGGCTACCCAGCAAATGTTGAAACGTAAATGTTTTGCGCAACCTGAGGTTTCTAAAAGTCAACTGTTAAAAGTCTTTGCAATAAGCATTTCTGGTAAGAGTAAGAACTCTGGTTGTAGGAGGAGTCTTTCTGGGGGAATTGGCTAATCACAGTTCACGGGCAGGCCCCAGTTGAGTTTCATGGGAAAATCAGTCTCCAAACAATTACTTTGTTTTTGCTATAATCAGGAAAGTCATATTAAAAAGCAGTGTACACGTTTTTTTGCAGATGTACAATCAAAATGTGTCAAAGACTATAAAAACGATAAACTCGATTAAATAGAAAGTTACCAACAGTATAATGGGATGCAAACTGTGACAGCTAATAGATTATCTTCTGCACTCTCTGAAAATAATGTGAAATTTAAGGTATGCACTATCAGTGTTTACAGAACAGAAAAGATCCAGTTACACAAACTAGCTAGCTATCCCATGGCGGTTTTTATTTCCTCTGTGGCTCAGAGAATGACATGTTTTTGTGTCAACCCTTCCAGATACATGGAAGACATAGACAAAAAGAAAAAAAAATATTTAAAAGGTACTATTACCTACCAATGTAACTGTCTTAAGAAGATTTTTGGGCCTTAACAGCATTTCCCGAGAATTAATTAAGATTTTTGCAGACAAAGCATCTGTCTGAGCAAATCTTAATGATTTATTGAGGCTTACTGAGGATATAGGGTAAATATTTTTAATAATAGGAGAGGCAAAGTATACAATCATTTGAAGATCTAAAGAAAGCTCTTATAAATTCAGTATTTCTGTTTAATGTAGATCTCTCTCAACCATTTTATATTCAAGTGTATGTGGATGATGAGACAATTTCATCAGTAAAAATGTGTTAGGAGTGCATTGGACAATGCTATAAGTCAAACACATTGTGGGTTTTGCACCACTTGTTTTGCTAACACCTCAGGTTACAATAAAAGGTGTTATTACACAGAAAGGCAAGGGGTGTTAATTCACAAAAAATTGCCTAGTGACAATTGGATCTTGAGGAGAAAGGCTTATAATTTTAAGTGGGAGATAAATATGTCTTGACTCAAATGACGCAATGTGAGAAACAGAGCCACAGTTGTGTAATTGAACATGAAAGAGTCACTCCTTCACCTTTTAGTGGACGTTTGTCAGGAATAAAATACCTGTGCCTATATAGATGGATCCAGATATTGGCACAATGGAGCGTATGTGATAGGATTTGCTGTTCAGATCAGCAACTTTTGTTACAATACAAGCTTCCTTGATATATGTCTGCACAAAGAGCCGAACCTAAGGCTGCCTTGTGTTTGTTTTGCAGTCAGAGTGACAGCGCAAATGTGGTTCATTCACTCACATTGTATCTTTCTATATGGTCCATGAGAGGCATGGTTGGTTCTCAAAAATAATTCACTTTAACATAATCAAGTTTCTTTTAGAAATATCAAAATAAATCAGTGGTCTTTTTGCAAAATTAAAGCAATTGTGAGTGTAGTAGTCAAAAGAATATAAGAATCTGATGAAGCTACGTCTTTAGGAGATTTTATTCAGTCACAGGATAAAGAGTGGGACCCTGACATTTTATCTTAGTTAGAATCAGTGAAGACTGATAGTCGGGATAAAATGTATTGTAAAAATATTGAAGTTCAGTTGGTTACTTATATTTAAACAATAATTACTGGAACGCTATTGAAATTGAATTATTCTCTTTTTGCACATCCAGTACCTGATTATTTTGTATGAGCTAATAGAAGTACATTTTTGAAATACAAATTTTTAGAGCCCTTTGTCATCAAACTTCCAAGTGGTGTGTTATTTGTTTATAGAACAATCCAAAAGGGAAAGGTAAACCTAAACTAAAGATTGGGTGACTCATTTACATGCTATATTTAGCTTACGAGCTTTAGTATTTTCTAGTATAGGTTTGTCACTTTTTGAGTTGATGACAGGACAAAGAATGTCTATTCTTCTATCTTTTGAGATTAGCATACTTAGTTATTTACAATCTGTTATATAGGAACAAGTGTGGTTGTAAACATTGCAACAACAGGTACAAGAACCTCAGAAGTTTGCTGCACAAAATATGGCTAGACCATTGCTAGATTTAAATAGAAATGATGTATTGAATAAGATTTCTACTTCTGAGTATGTCATGATATTTATTCAAGGAACTCAAGTTATGGTTAAGAATTATAGTTCCGAAGGTACTTGTGCTGCCAAATGGGAAGGTTTCTTTGTTATTCTTAAGTTAATTGGGACTATAGTTAATTTGGGTAAACAACGCAGAAAGGTCTATGAGCCTAGAGTGGTCCATATTGATCAATGAACATTACTTAAGAAAAACATATAATTGTTTGATAAGAATTTGATACTTGTTTTCATTTTCTCTCCTAGATATGTCTTTTGTTTCTAAGTTTAAAGAAAATTATTTTATTTTTTTCTTGATTTTTGAATTCTACTATGTCTATGAGACAAGCACAACTAAACCTCTCTTTGTCACTAAGGGCCTAATTCACTATAGCACCTAGTCGGCAAATGTGTGAACAAATGGTCACAAACAATTAAAACTAGTCAGAATTGTTATTCACTATAGCACATGGTGAATATTTTTTTCACTAGATCAAATTCACTATAATTCACATAAATCAGTGACCGTCTAAATCAGTAGTCATGCTAGAGGCAGGTGAATTGCACATGGAAATAATGTTTAGAGCTTAATCTGATAGATTAAATGGTTCCTAAACATTTGGTATATTGTTTGGAGATGATTTCCTTTAAATTTCTTGAAATATTGTTGTGAAAGCAGAAATATGCTTGAAAGTCTTATTCGAAATAGACTTTAGCTATTATCTGTCACAATACTTCAGGAAAGTTGTTTATTTTCTTAAAGTAAAAAAACAGAAAAATGAAATGAAAAACAGAAAAGTTCAAAGCATCAAAAGGAAAGAGAGAAGTGTTTTGTGTCTTCAGAGTGTAGGATGTTCTTTTCTCATCTCTGCTTGAACTGTAGATAAAGTTGTCTTTTATACTATATGTAAAGACGATGTCAGCAAAAAGTGTGTCCCAAGAAGGTTGTAATTCTAAATATAAAAAAGTAACACCCACTCTTGCATATATGGCTTCAGTTTATAGTTAAGACAGGTAACTCCACCCAACATACTAACATAGAAACTCAGAATAGAAATACACACATAGCAAAATTGCTTCTCTGTCCTTCACAAAGACATAATGAAGTAACCTCCAAAAACTAACATATTACTTTATAACATTAATATGTATTTCAGAGACTTTTATCATTTAAAATAATATTAAACTCTAAATCTCTAACAATTTCCCCTCAATGCACTATAATCAACTAATAAAAGTGCATTCATATTAAATAAGAAATGGCTCTGATTTTTTTTTTTTTTTTTTACAATACAAACAAAATATAACAAACAATACAACAAACAATAAAACAAATTGAATATGTCAGACAATGTACGTAAGCACTTCTCCAAAACCCGGAAATTTCCCTGTGAAAAATGTAACTATTTCATTCCATCAAGAGACTATAAATCATTATATTATTTATTCATTTTAGTTAGATTTTCATCCAAATGATGTAATAACATCAAAGATTTTCTTCCTTCAATTTCATAAATTCATTTAACTTTTTGTAAAACTCTTACATCTTCGACCGTATTATATAACTATTTTCCTATTTCAATATAAGGAAGAAATAAATAATATCTTTGATATGCCAAATTATATTACTCTGTAATATAAATTATTAATTAATAAATTAAATCTCTTCCATCCCCGGAAATTTCTATAACTAAATGATTTGTACAATATAAGCCTTTATACATTATTTTTCACACAAAATAATTATAAGTAGTATAAGTAATCATAACTCTCCATTATTCAATTGCCATATTAATTTGTATATATTCAACCTATCTATGACTAGTAAGTAACTCTTTTCTTTGCTCCTTTTTTCAACATTCCGTATTATTTAGTTCAACAGTACCTCTGTTTGAACACATAAAACCAGATCCTTCTCTTCCATACAAGCCATGTACTTTAACTATATCTTTTTTCATCTAGATTTAATTAGCATCGCTTTCAATAGAAGTATATATCCATAAGTAATGTAAAATTCCTAAATCTATTATTTTTTAAGATCTGATAAATCTATCCTCTAATTGGTAATAATGCTTCAAATGTACAATTTTTGTACATCCTTGTTATAGCAACCCACAATATCCATCTAACTTTCCCAAGTTGTGTGTGTTCTAACAAAATTAGTAAAATAAAATAAATTCTATGTTTACAAGTTTATCATAATATGTATTTCTGTAAAATAATTAAGATACCTAGATGTAAAAACTATAACTTAAACTAAACTAGTATCATTATTACTAGCTGTTGCTGTGATATCAATCTTCCGAGGATCTACTAAACCAAGGGTCTTCAAACTATGGCGCTCCAGTTGTTCGGGAACTACAATTCCCATCATACCTAGTCATGTCTGTGAATGTCAGAGTTTTACAGTGCCTCAAGGGATGTGGAGTTCCACAAAAGCAAGAGGGCCGCCCTTTGAAGATCCCTGTACTAAACTAACAAAGGTTGTGTAGGAGAAAGTATCAAATTTCAATGTCAACACGGAAGTCACTTATATTTCCTTCTATCTTGTCACTACCATTAAGATTAATACAGCAGATTTTACACTTTATATTCTGTATAATCCATTATATTTGTGTTTTAAAATATTTTCAAGTTTAAAACACTCATATTCTCCTATATCAGACAATTCATGAAAAAATTATTATATGAAAATCGAATCCTAACTCCCCCTCTCATAATGATCGAATGATCAGAATGTCTCTTATGAAATAAGTCCATATGAGGAAAACATTGAAGTCCATCCAAAAAATGACAGTCCTTGATAACACAATTATAAAGGAAGTAATGATGAAAGCAAAAACAAACAATTATGTGCACATTCATTTAACTGTTTGTTTGCATTGGGGAGGGGAGGGGAGGGGGGTAATTACCAATGGTATTTGTAATATGCAGCATGAGAAGGTTAAAGCGGTTGTAAACCCTATAAAAAAAAAATAAAAAAAAAAACCTGCAAGACAAAGGCATAATGAGCTAGTATGCATCGCATACTAGCCCATTATGTTTAACTTACCTTAAAACGAAGCCCCGACATGGAGCCCCAGAAATCGATGTGGGCGCTGCCATGATCCCTCGTCGTCTCTTCCGGGTTCGGCAGCTCCAGCGCGCTGATTGGCCGGAAGAGACGGCTCCAGCGCGCTGATTGGCCGGAGCCGCGATGACGTCACTCCCGCGCATGTGCGCAGGAGTGATTTTTCCGGCAAGCTCCCGGCAACTTAATTGAAGGTCCCCCCGGACCTTCAGAGCGCATGCGCCGCTCGCGCGAACGGCTGCATGCACTGTAAATATCTCCTAAACCGTGCCGGTTTAGGAGATATTATTTGTACCTACAGGTAAGCCTTATTATAGGCTTACCTGTAGGTAAAAGTGTAAAAAAGCGGGATACAACCGCTTTAATGTATTACTTATGCATCAGTGACCAGTGGCAATACATTAAGCCCTCATGCTGCATATTACAAAAACTATTAGTAATTAACCACTTGCCAACCCGCCGCAGTACATATACTGCAACGGGGTGGCGTTCTCTCAGATTACCGCTACTCATCAGATTGTGTAATGGAAGTGATGTTCTGACATAAAAAACTTACTGCGCATGCACTATGCATTCCAACATGCGTTCCATGGCCGGTAGCGGTAATCTGACAGAACACAGATGTGGACATCTTACTACACCCAGCTATGTCTTGAATTTCAGAGTCATTTTAGCAGTAAAGAGCGCGGATATAAAAAATATAGTATATTGACATCTGTGAGGCTGTTTTGATGAAGCCGGACGCCAGCAGTAGGAAGGTGGCAGATGCCATGTTGGTACACCCCGCACTGCTCAGCACTAAACCTTTATGCTTTCAAAATTAAACATCCAAACAGCATCACAGATATCAATATAAAATATTTATTTATATACGCTCACTTTATTGCTAAAATGACCCTGAAATTCAAGACGTAGCTGGGTGTAGTAAGATGTCTGCATGGGTGTTCCATCAGATTACCGCTACCCGTCAGATAATGAAGTGTTTGGAACGCGGCATGGAACACATGTTGGAACGCACAGCGCATACGCAGTAAGTATTTTTTAGTCGGAACATCACGTGTTCGTTCATACAATAAAAGCTAAAAAAAAACCCAGTGGCATGCAAATACCACCAAAAGAAAGCTTTATTTATGTGAAAAAAATGATATAAGTTTTGTTTGGTTGCAGTGATGCATGCCCGTGCAAACACCAGTTAAAGTAACACAGTTCTAATTAGCAAAAAATGGACTGGTCAAGAAGGGGGTAAAATCGTCCAGAGCTCAAATGGTTAATAAGCCCCCCCAACCCAAATTTGCAGCATTATTTTTTCAAAGCAGTTTAAGCGCCTCTAATAAAAATACATATGATTAAAATGTGTGAGTGAAATTTGTTTCTATTGAATTAAACCTAAGTTTCTCTTACGTCCTCCGACAGTCGCCGCCTCTTCATATTCGTCACATATGGGGGTATTAGACTTTGCTCCGAAGGAGTAGCTAGGCAACAGAATATGTTAACAATAAAGCTTTAACATATCCCACCCTCAAGGGGTGGTCCCCTCAGTCAATACCCTCCTACTTCCTGCAACCATATCTCAGTTTTAATGTCTAGCTTGTCAGGAGTGGCTGGCTCTCTCTGTGCTGGGACTTTTTGTCCCAGACTCTTTCTTCTTTTTAATATTTTGTTTGAGTTTTTTCTCTACCTTTACTTAGCTGTTATTTTTGTCAGCGTTAGTTAGTTCTTCGGACGAAGAGGATCATGCGGACTGGGTCTCGGGCTGATCCCCCTGATCGCAGGTCGTGGGTCAGTGGCTTCCCAGTCTGCCATCGAGCGTTCAGCCAGGTAACGCTCCTGGCACAGTGAACGACCCATCCCTGTTCGGTGCAGGGATGATTGGTGAGGTGGCTACCTCACCGGACGCTGTGCGGTTTCTTAACCGCCATTGTGTGCGTCTTGAATTGCGACTCTCCCTGCCTCATGTGCAGTGGCTTGTTCGCCTGTGCGGGTTCCCCACGCCATGTGAGGTAAGTGTATCTATGTGGGGACCTGTCTGTCTGGGGGGGGTCTCAGTCTGGGACTGTGTAACCTGCCTTTAATCACACTGCTTGTCTCCCTATCTCTCGGCTGCATGCTGTGGGCTGCAAGGGGGGGGGGGAGCTGTATGACACTGTGTGTGTCAGGCTGGGCAGTGTGGGAAGCTGTGTGCTGTGGGGCATGTTTTTAATGGCATGTTGGGGCATATACAGCGATCGCTGCGGCGATCTAACATATATCCATATAATGGGATAAAATTGTGTGTGTTTTTATGCACTGTGGAGCGGCGATTTCGGCGCCAAACGACGCCATTTTACCGGCGCCCGCTCCGGCCGCATGGTTTACATGCACGGCGGCCATTTTCTTGTAGCCTCCATAGGCTTACATAGAGCGCCCTGGCAGCATCACTTCCTCTTTCCTGGAACACCGATCGAGGCAGCAGCAGCAGCGGGGTCTCCTCAGGTTTTATCCTTCTATTCCTGTTGTCCATTGCCTGTATTCAGTCTGTATATTCCCTGTGGGGGTCTCATTGTGCCTGAGTGTGGTGCGGTGGGCTGCGCTTGCCGCGCTTGCTGAAAGGGGGCAGTTAACCCTTGGTTGTCTGGCATACAGGGGCAATGGATTCTCAGGAGGGCAAGTTTCCCACAGTATTGGTGGAAAGCCAGGGGACCGCTGTTTCCCCCCCAGGGGGGGATTTAGCCACTATTGTGGCTGGCCTTGCTGCCCAGGTGCAAATGCTGGTGGCTGCTCAATCTACTAAACGGCCCAGAGTTGCTCTGTCCTCCGATTCTGAGGGTGAAGGTGATGGGGCCGTTCTGGCAGGGACCCCCCTATCGGGGTCCCGCTCCTCTCTTGATCTAGTGGGGTCTGAGGTGGAGGCTGAAGTTGAGGGGGTTGATAATTCTCCCCCTGGCTCGCCTGAAGAGCTTGCAATCATGGATGAGTTGATTGCTTCCATTAAGCAGACGCTACGTTTGCAGGACGAAGTGTGTCCCCCCGCTGCCTTGGCGGCTTATGGGACGCAGAGAAAACGCAGGACGCCGCAGGTTTTTCCCTGCAATGCTGATTTTCAGCGCGCTGTTAAGGATCAATGGCGCGATCTGCGCAAGCCTTTTGCGGTACCAAGTAAATTCAAGCTGCGTTATCCTTTCTCGCCTGCCACTGATGAACGGTGGTGTGTGCCTCCGCCAGTGGATCATGCAATTGCGGTTTTGAACAAAGCCACTGCGATTCCTGCAGAGGGTTCCCCTGTTTTCCGTGATACCACGGATAGGAGACTGGAGTCTCTTGCCCGTCATACTTATTCTGTTACGGGTTCTATGCTTAAGGCTCTGTTTGCTTCTCTCATGGCGGCCCAGGCGATCGCAAGTTGGACGCAGATGCTTAGGCGCGTCCTAGTGGCCGATTCGGCCTCGGCGGCGACCCTGGATATGGTGGATCAGATCCACCAGGGTGTCATGTATCTGTGTGATGCGGACCTGGACCTGATTCCGTTGGCTGCACGTGTGCACAGCGTGGCGGTGTTGTCTCGCCGCCTGGTTTGGTTGAAATGTTGGTCGGTGGACCAATCTTCACGTAAGACCTTAGCCAATCTGCCTTATGATGGGTCTCGCCTTTTTGGGGAGTCCCTGGATGTGTTGATTAAGGGGATCACCGGGGGTAAGAGCACTCTCTTGCCCCATTTCCCCAAGGCTAAGGGGGCTTCTGGGAAGAAGCATGCAAATTTTCGGCCCCCTCAGGGGTCCCTTCGTGCCTTTCGGCCGCACTACAAGGGCAAACCGTTCAAAGGCCAAGGCTCTCAGAAGAAGCCCTGGTCTGGGAAACAGAAGTCCGGCCAATCCGGACCTGCAGCCCATAACAGTTCGGCCTGAAGGGGCGCCCTCACCCAGTTTTGGGGTGGGGGGACGCTTGCTCGGTTTTCTTCAGCCCTGGTTGGCCCGTGTGCGGGACAGATGGGTTCTGGAAATCGTTCGATCTGGTTACAAGATCGAGTTTCTCTCTCGGCCGGAGAGCAGATTTTTTCCCTCAAATCTTCAACTGTCTCCAGAGCGCCTGCGGGATCTGCACCTGGCGGTGCGGGACCTGAGGGCTCAGGGAGTGGTGGTTCCGGTGCCTCATCGGGACAGATTTCGGGGGTTTTATTCCACTCTGTTCACCGTGCCCAGGAAGGAGGGCAAGGTTCGTCCGATTCTGGACTTGAAGGCTCTGAACCGCTCTGTGCGGGTTCGCAAGTTCCGCATGGAATCCCTGCGCTCGGTGGTGGCTGCCCTGGTTCCGGGGGAATTCATGGCCTCCATCGATTTGAAGGATGCGTACCTTCACATCCCCATATTCGAGGGTCATCAGAGATACCTTCAATTTGCCATTGCGGAGGATCACTACCAGTTCGTGGCGTTGCCCTTTGGTCTCGCCTCGGCTCCGCGGGTTTTCACCAAGGTGCTTGCACCGGTTCTGGCATTATTGAGGGCCCAGGGCATTTCTGTCCTGGGGTATCTGGACGACATTCTGGTTCGGTCTGCGACCAGACAGGGTCTGGAGGAGGACCTGTCTGTCACAATGCAAACTCTGCAGGAGTTTGGTTGGACGATAAATGTTCCAAAGTCGACACTGAGTCCGTCGGTTCGTCTCCCCTATCTGGGAATGATACTGGACTCGGTGCAGGCGAAGGTCTTCCTGCCGGAAGACAAACTCAGGACTCTTCAGGAGGAAGTCAGGTCCCTCAGGGACGTTCCACGCTCGTCTCTGCGAACGTGTATGAGATGTCCGGGATTGATGGTCTCGGCCTTCGAGGCGATTCCTTTCGCGCAGTTTCACACGCGGGGTCTCCAAGCGGAGATCCTGTCCAGTTGGGACGGGCGACCTCAATCTCTGGATCTTCAGATCTTGTTGAGTCATCGCACCAGGGAAAACCTTCTGTGGTGGCTCCAGTCCCCGTTGGTGTCCGGGGGCAAGTCGTTTCGTCCGATCTCGTGGACGATAATCACCACGGATGCCAGCCTGTCGGGCTGGGGTGGTGTTCTGGGCGTTCTGTCCGCCCAGGGGACTTGGTCGGAGGGGGAGTCTTCCCTCCCGATCAACATTCTGGAATTGCGTGCGATAAGGCTCTGTCTTCATCGCTGGACGGACCGGCTGCAGGGCTGCCCGGTTCGGGTGCAGACGGACAATGCCACGGCGGTGGCCTACATCAACCACCAAGGGGGCACCAGGAGTGCCCGAGCGGCTCGAGAAGTGGCCGACATTCTGTCTTGGGCCGAGACTCATGTCCCGGCGATAACGGCGGTTCACATTCCGGGAGTGGAGAACTGGCAGGCGGACTATCTGAGTCGCCAGACCCTGGATCAGGGGGAATGGTCTCTCCACCCGGCTGTCTTCCAGATGTTGTGCGCGAAGTGGGGTCTTCCAGATGTGGACCTGTTCGCGTCTCGCCTCAACTACAAGGTGAAGAGGTTCGTGGCAAGGACGCGCGACCCTCGGGCAGACGCGTCGGACGCGTTAGTGGCCCCGTGGCATCAGTACAGGCTGATGTACGCGTTTCCACCGATTCAGTTGCTGTCCAGGTTCCTTCGCAGGTTACACTCGGAACGCAGCACGGTGATTCTTGTGGCACCGGACTGGCCTCGCCGGTCCTGGTACGCAGACCTCGTGAATCTGGCGGTCGATGCCCCTTGGCGTCTGCCTCTTCGAGACGATCTACTGTCTCAAGGACCGATTTACCATCCTGCTTTACAGTCGCTGGCTTTGACGGCCTGGCTGTTGAGACCGAGGTCCTGAAGGAGAAGGGTCTCTCTCCAGAGGTCGTTCATACTTTGATCAACGCGAGGAAGTCTTCCTCGGGGAAGGTTTATTACCGTACTTGGAAGGCCTATTTTGCCTGGTGTGAGTCCAGGGGGTTTTCACCCCGCACGTACTCGGTTTCCCGTGTGCTGTCTTTCCTTCAGACGGGTGTAGATCAGCGTTTGGCGCTGGCTACAATAAAGGGTCAGGTGTCTGCGCTGGCCGTTCTGTTTCAACGTCCCGTGGCTTCCAACTTCTTGGTTGGCACTTTTATTCAGGGTGTGCGGCATCTGGTTCCTCCTAGGAGGGATCCTCTGCCCCCTTGGGACTTGAATCTCGTTCTATCTGTGTTACAACGTGCTCCTTTTGAACAGATCAGGGAGATCTCGTTGTCTATGTTGTCCAAAAAGGTCGCCTTTTTGGTGGCGATCACTTCGGCTCGCAGAGTGTCGGAACTGGCGGCTTTGTCCTGCAAGTCACCGTGCCTGGTTGTTCATTTGGATAAGGTGGTCTTGCGACCTAATCCTTCTTTTCTGCCGAAACGAGTTTCGGAATTCCATCTTAACGAGGATATTGTTTTGCCTTCGTTGTGCACGAAGCCTAAGCATCCAAAGGAGGTGAGATTGCACTCTCTGGATGTTGTTCGGGCGATAAGGGTTTACCTTAAATCGACTGAGTCTTTTCGTAAGACGGACTCCTTGTTTGTTCTTCCAGAGGGTCCTCGGAAGGGCATGGCGGCTTCGGCCTCTACCATCGCCAAATGGATCAGGCAGACCATTGAACAGGCCTATGCCTTGCAGGGGAAGGTTCCCCCTGTGCCTGTGAAGGCGCACTCTACTAGATCTCTGAGTACGTCTTGGGCCTGCCGTCATGGGGCTTCTGTAGCCCAGGTGTGTAAGGCGGCGACTTGGTCGACCGTGCACACTTTCACGAAATTCTACAAAGTAGATGTTCAGGCATCGGCGGATGCTTCCTTTGGCCGCAAGGTTCTTAGTGCGGCTGTTCCATAGGGTCCCTTGTTGGGGACTCCTGGCTGTTGGGATAGTTTTTTGTATCCCCTGGTTTTTTTTGTCTTTTCCTGGGTTGTTGCTCCTGTTGAGCACTTATTTTTGCTGTTGCCCAGCTGGTTTCCTTCCTTTGGTAAGGTTCCTTTCTTTGATGTGGAGACTGCGTTGCCTTTCGGCGCGGATGCGTTTCCCACCCCTCATGTTTGCACTGCTTTGGGACGTCCCCATATGTGACGAATATGAAGAGGCGGCGACTGTCGGAGGACGTAAGAGAAAACGGAATTTTTGTAAAATCTTACCTGTAAAATTCCTTTCTCTGAGTCCTCCGACAGTCGCCGCCCCCGCCCCTCTTTTGGGGTTTGAATGTATACTCTACTGCTATTCCACTAAAACTGAGATATGGTTGCAGGAAGTAGGAAGGTATTGACTGAGGGGACCACCCCTTGAGGGTGGGATATGTTAAAGCTTTATTGTTAACATATTCTGTTGCCTAGCTACTCCTTCGGAGCAAAGTCTAATACCCCCATATGTGACGAATATGAAGAGGCGGCGACTGTCGGAGGACTCAGAGAAAGGAATTTTACAGGTAAGATTTTACAAAAATTCCGTTTTATTTGTTTTGTATTAAGTATTTACTTGATTTGAAATGACACGGACTCTTTTTTACACCCGGGGGGGGCACAGTTTGCCATCTTCGCCCTGGGCACCCGTTGACCTTGTCCCTGCACTGGTCTTCCCACTGGATTTGTTGTGAACTCTGGCTGCATTACTTTAATGCAAGTTCTATTTCCTACAACTGGACTCTGTGTGTTTACTGCCGCCGCTCCACGCTATACCTCCCTACATGCAGACTGTCACTTTAAGGGTGAGCGAAACTTGCCTGTAAAAAACTCTTACCTGGGAATGAATTGACATGTTTAAAGCACCTTTTGTATGCCTACAGTATCTGCTCGTGGTATATGCTACGTTTTACTGAACTGTCTGCTTATGTAGCACATTTGAACTGTTTTTCCTGCTATCTGATTCTTGGTCTCACATGCCAAAATTTAAAGGGAAAGTGACCTAATAAATTCTGCACGAGCTCAGATGTCTGTCCAAGAACTTAGCTGTTTGCACCATCAAGTTCAGGAACTGGTCACCCAGCTCACTAAGGTGCAATCTTCTCCTGCTACCTCCACTGCCAATACTGCCACCTGAACCAAAGATTACTTTGCCAAATCGATTTCCTTTTGACCTTGTGAGGTTCTGTAATTTTAAAAACAGCTGCTAATTATATTTCAAGTTAAAAAAACCTTGTCTAGCTCTGAAACACAGAGGATGCAAATCATCATTTTGTTATTGCAGGGTGACCCCCAGGCCCTGCTAACAGTAGATGCCTCCTTTAAAGACATGGGCTTGCTGTATGATGACCCAGATTGTACTGCTGCTGCTGCTGAATCAGCCCTGTGTAAACCTACTGCATGGAACCACCTCTGTTGTGATATACTGTTCCAATTTTAGGCAATTAAAGATGCCTAGGTCAACTACCCCTACCCAGCCTCACTGGAGGAGGCCATGAAATTGGCCATCAGAATTGACTGCCCCTAGCGGGAGAGGAGACAGGAACTTGGAGGTGGAACCTGTGCCTTCCTTGACACCCAATTCCTGCACCACAATTGTTATGTCTTAGAAGAAACCTATGCAGCTACATCTGCTCAGGAATGCACACGCCATCGTAATATGGTAATCTGTTTGTATTGTGGCTTCAATGGTCATACGCTTCAATCTTGCCCCATAAATCGAGAAAACTCCAGGACCCTAGGTGATTGTGAAAAGGTCACCCTAGGTCTGCTATCAACTCCTCACAAGAAAAACCACCTGAACATCCCTGCTGTTATTCACTATAGAAAATAAAAACACAATATTGCTGCGCTAAAAGATATGAATAAATTGCAGGACTGCCTTTGCTCATTAATTTGGGACATTTTGTTAGGATTTAGCGCCACAGTTATTGTTTTATAGTTATTCACTATAGGACTGAGTCTGTTAATGTACTGGCCTTCGTGGATTCAGGAAATTTATTGATAAAGCTCTGATCACCCGCTTGTCTCTGAAAACTCATGCTCTGAGCTATCCTGTCCACCTAATTACTGTGGATAATCAGCCTCTCTCACAAAACCAAGTGCTATGGGCCACTAACCCTTTCCAACTACAAGTAGGAGCTTAGAAGTGGGAAAAGATTTCTTGTCCTGTCAATAATTCTTTATCCACACCTTTGATTCTAGGCTTTCCTTAGCTTCAGAGACACAATCCACTGATTGATTGGAGCACAGAAAATATTTTGGCTTGGTCTGATAAGTGTGTACAAGTGCTTTAATCACTTGACCACTGAAAGGTTTTACCCTTCCATAACCAGGGCATTTCTGCTATTCAGCACTGTGCTACTTTAATTCTGAAAAAAACAAACAAACAAACAAACACATTTTTCTGTTATAAAATTTTGCAAATAATCTTTCTTCACAAATTTAGGCCAAAATGTAGCCTGCTACATGTCTTTGGTAAAAATACCCCGAATCAGTGTATATTATTTAGTCTGTAGGTAAGTTATAGAGTCTACAAACTATGGTAT
Organism: Pelophylax lessonae; assembly: GCF_965119305.1. Classification (NCBI taxonomy): domain Eukaryota; kingdom Metazoa; phylum Chordata; class Amphibia; order Anura; family Ranidae; genus Pelophylax; species Pelophylax lessonae. Next base: position 42,399,058 of record NC_138777.1, on the reverse strand, counting down.
ATACAGTATATTAGGAAATTGATTAATCCTGGTGACTTGTGTGGGAGTGATCAGGGATACTGACTGGTGACAGTATGTAAAAAAAAAAATATTTTTTGTTCAGTTTTTTTAAACTTTTTTTTCTTATTTTAACATTTTCTTTTAAATTTTATTATTGTATGGTACTCTGTCATCAGATTAGTTTACTATTACCATAGAAACACTCTACTACTCTGAGGAGTGGGATGATTAGGGATTTTTTTTACACTATATTGCTTATAATAGTGATGATCACTGTTATAAGCAATAGTTAACTGTCATGAATAACTTTCCATTCATGACAGTTTGCTTAATGTTGGCATGCTGTGACTGGCTACAGAGGGCTGTGATTGGCCCAGGTATATGTGATAGCTGTGGGTCAATCACAGCATCACAATGGTAAACAAAACAGTCATGAAAGAAAGCCATTCGTGGCTGTTTTACTCGCTATGACCAATGGCCTTCCAAATAGGTGTAGGTCGATATGCACCTTATCCCCACAGGGGATCAGATAATAAGGAATTGCACCGATTCCTCCTTACAATCTCTCCAGAAACACCATAAAAGACAGAAAAGAGACAGTGTAAAACAGTGTAAAAAGCTTTTATTAAAACAACTTTTGCACCACAACAACCAACAACCCAAAAAAACTGTGCTAGAATATTTGGCGCCCTAGGCAAGACCAATCAATTGCACCCCACCCCAAAAAAAAAATAAAAAATCAAAACTATTAAAGGAGTACATACAGTTTTAATATACTTTGTTTACTTTGTGACAAACATTCAGGCAAGAAAAATAACAGTAATAAAAATAAAATTGCTACATTTCATTATTAAAAGGTACCTTGATTTTCTTAAGCCGGTTGCTTTTTGTGTGACTTGATTCATTTTGTTTGGAAGGGGAGAGTCACCCCTCACCTCCTGTGGTCCCACCCCATTGAAGGGTGCTGGGAGCTGCTTGGTATGGTAGTTGATAAGCAGCTGCTCGGGCAGTTGCAGGTGTCTGGTTCTCAGCCCCGGAAAACTGGAGCACCCGGGCGGAGCTCTGCTTGCTGGTCAGGGAGGAGCATTGGAGAAGAGGTTGAAGCCCTCCACCTTGACCTCTGCAATCCTATGGGAGTCCAGCCAGGGGATGTTAGGCAGGAGTCACTGAGCCACGATGCAGGGAAAGATGCTGGTGCACTTGAAGGCCGGGGTGATCCACACCACATAGTGCTCCTGGATCTGCAGGCAGACCTTGCTGGTGTCAACGATCATCTTCACCATGTTTCGGTAGCTGCACTTGTCTACGACCTGGGCCACCAAAGTCTGGAAGTTGGTCTGGATCTTCCTGGCTGAGAGGTAGCTGGAGGCTGTGATGAACTCTACCCACAGGGACATGCTCCTCTTCTGACCATTCCGCAGCTTGAGCACTGCGTAGCCTGGCAGGGAGCCCCATCTAGTTGAGGTAGAGCACTCCCTCAAACTTGGTGGGGGAGACCACCTCCAGGTCCTCTTAGTGGGCTTCAATCTCAGCCAGGAAGCTAAGTTGATAAAGCAAGGATGTTAGGAAGCCAGTGGATAGCAGGGAAATCAGCGGCCTTGGCTGCACCCTAGGCGGCAGTGCACCCTTGGCGTCTGCGACTGCTTAGCTCGCCTAGTGGTAGCGCCAACCCTGCATGTATACCTTGCTTTAGTCAGTGATACGTCGGCTGCCAAAGCCTGCAATTAAGGTAGTGCTGGGCTTTCTACCCTCTGGGATTTTTTACCCTGTTTTAAATGTCTATAATAAAGGATTTATAAAACTTTTCTGTTTTCAATTATCCGTTTATAAACTAGTAAACCTTCAAAAAGGAGACAAAAGGAAAGAAGACACCTACACTGGTAAAGCATTCATCACTGAGATTCATAGGTAAAGATACATTTTAAATCACAATTAACTTAAAAGGAGGATAGCAAAAGGGGGGGGGGGGGAGTATGTATTACAGACCCAGAACCCAGGACCCAGAATTTAAAGGATGCACACTTATGCTGCAGCTGTCTGATGTTGGCTCTAAGATTGAGAACTGAGAGTTTATTTGACTGCTGATTGCTGAGTTCTTAGTCTGCTCAGAGCAGAGAGAGGTGACTTACATTGGTGGTCAGTGGGAAGAATGCTCCTTACAATGGTGGTCAGTGGGAAGAATGTACCTTACATTTGTGGTCCTAGGAAAAATTTTCCTTATATTGGTGGTCCTGGGAAGAATGTTCCTTACATTGGTTGTCAGTGGGAAGAATGTGCCTTACATTGGTGGTCCTGGGAAGAAAGTTGATTACATTGGTGGTGCTGGGAAGAATGTTCCTTACATTGGTGGTCCTGGAAGAATGCTCCTTACATTGGTGGCCATTGGGAAGAATGCTCCTTACGTTGGTGGTATGTGGGAAGAATGCTCCTTACATTGCTTGTCAGTGGGAAGAATGTTGCCTACATTGGTGGTCAGTGGGAGGATTGCTCCTTACATTAGTGGTCAGTGGGGGGATTTATTTTTAGTTATCAGTACTGAGAAGCAGAAACTGCTCATTGCTCGAGGAACCCCTAGCATCCTCTGGAAAAATCCTGGTTGAGAAAGTCCGATTTAAAGCATATCTAAAGCTAACCTTTATTGTTTTTGTAGCATTGGATAGGGTATAGAAGGGTTAGAGCCTCTGTCTAGTTCCAATTGCTGTCTGTTTCTCAACTAGGGAATTTCCCCAGTGATTAGAAATGTTAATTTTTACAGTTGTTGGAGGTATAGGAAGTAAGGGAAATATTCTAAAAGGGACACCTGTTCCATCTACAACTGCCTGCCAGCGGGAGAGCATACCAGCGTAGATCTGAGCCTGAGACTATGAGTTAGGACACCCGGGGGCAGCGCAACACTGCCCACCTCACAGCACCTGCGCCCACTCACCCTCTGCTTCCAACCACTAATCAGGGACAGAGCCACTGAATGCAGGACACCAAGTGTACCCAATTCACACTGCAAGGCAAAGAACAGTGGACCCATCTTATCCAGCAGCTTCTACGGTGTTAGCGGTAGAGGAATTTTATGGATTTATATACACTTTTACCATACACTTTAGCAATAACTAAATAATAGTAAACTAAATAATAATAATTAAGTAATAATAAAAGAAACTATTGTGCAGGCAGATGTTCATACACCACCAAAGCTTGGAATCTAGCAGTATTTGTTGCTTTTAAATTTAGAGAATCCCACTTCAGTAAATTGCATGCTTTCGTTCTATCCGTGGTGGCCCAGGAGAGACTCGGGGCTTGATTTGCCCACTGATCTGCCGCTTTCTAAGAGAAGAGAGACTGAGCCTCTCTGGAGATTCGCTACAGATATGCTTTCTCTCTTGATAATCTGCAAGATGTAATTACTGTGTCTGTGCCTCTGTGTGTCTAATTGCCTGATAAACTTAATTGAATCTTATGGATTACTCTTATCACCATACCAAGCGTTTTATAGCAATTAACCCCTTCACATGCAGGCATTCAGACTGGAGCGAAAGTGGTTTATTCTGCGGCTTTTCAGACACAAGTCTGGATGACCTCCATCAGTACCTCGATAATTAAAGAACCTTAATTTCTAGTATCAATAATCTTAGAGCAAATTAATGTACAAGAATATCCAATCAACTGCAGTTGTTAATGTCATGTTGTAGCACACCTGTATTTATTTCAAACCAGCTAAATCTGGCTCTAATACAAACCTGGCCTGCTCCAGTATGAACATGGCATGCTTCATTATAAACCTGATGTGCTGTAATATGAACCGTATGAGTTCTAATAGGAACATGGGGTGATCTAACAAGGACCTGGAGTGCTCTAATTTGAACCTGTGGTTCTCCAATATGAGCCTAGTGTGTTCAGTATGAACCTTTCATGCTCTAATATGAATCTGGCATGCTCTGATGTGCTATACTATGAATCAGACGAGGCCTAATAATGGGGTGCTCTTGTATAAACCCGATAAGCCCTAAAATGAAACTTGCTGCCCCAATATGAACTTGGCATGCTCTAACAGAAACTTGGCCTGATCTAATATGAGCTGGGCTTGATCTAATATGAACTTGGCCTGCTCGTATATAAATTTGGCCTGCTCTAATATGAACTTAGCATGCTCTAACATGAACTTGGCATGCTCTAACATGAGCTTGGCCTGCTCTAATATGAACCTGGCAAGCTCCAATATGAACCTCATGCTTGACAATAAATTTGGCATGCTGTTATGAACTTGGTGTAGCACCCTCCTAGGTAGGTGCTAGAAGAGAGAAAATAATTTTTAGTTATTTTCTGCTTATCAGAGTGATTGCCAGGTAAATGTATTTTGCTCTCTGCCTACCAGAGAGCAGGATCTGCTAGTGAGGTCTGCTCATGGTGCTTAGGTGCAGCTCAGTTTGTCTGAAGTGTTTCACACTGGTCCAATAGGGAGGCATGTTGGACAGTGGGAGGAAACCTGACAAATGAGTGTACAGGCATTTTGTACAGCCCTGGTAATTGGCAGAGGAAAGTGCCTTGGTGCATGCTAGGACACTGAATAAATGCCAAGGGCACATGTGCTCTGGGTCTTTCAGCTGGAGAGGGGGGTACCGAAGGAAGGGGGTGGCTGCCCCCCCCTCTGTAGAAGCTGCCATGCGGCCTCTGGTGATTGAGGGCCGGAGAGTCAGAGATAAGCTGAGATAAGCTGAACCCAGATGTCCTGCAGAGCTGACTGGAAGGGAAACACTGGAGAGGAATCTGATTCTGCCTACAGTGAGTACAGATCTTGTTGGGCCTGTTCTGAGAAGGCCACCCCTTCTGTGAAAGAGTCAGTGGATGGGTGTCGGTCAAGGGGATGCTAGAGAGTGTCCTGAAGATAAAGTAGTTGCAACAAGGCTGCTGCTAGAGAGCAAGAGGACCTAATTCTTCAATACAAGTGGCAGCATGGTTAAAGCAGTATGTTTGCTTCCACAAATAACCTGGTGAGGCCAAGTCAGAGTTGTCCCTATCAATTGTAAATAGTTCAGGTTGGAGTATCCCACTATTCCCTTCTCCCATCCAAGTTCCACAACAAATATACAGTATCTCACAAAAGTGAGTACACCCCTCACATTTCTTTTATATATTTTAATATATATTTTCATGTGACAACACTAAAGAAATGTCACTTTGCTACGATGTAAAGTTGTGAGTGTACAGCTTATATAACAGTTTAAATTTTCTGTCCCCTCAAAATAACTCAAAACACAGCCATTATTGTCTAAACAGCAGGCAACAAAATTGAGTACACCCCTAAGTGGAAATGTCCAAATTGGGCCCAAAGTGTCAATATTTTGTGTGGCCACCATTATTTTCCAGCACTGCCTTAACCCTCTTGGGCATGGAGTTCACCAGAGCTTCACAGGTTGCCACTGGAGTCCTCTTCCACTCCTCCATGATGACATCACAGAGCTGGTGGATGTTAGAGACCTTGTGCTCCTCCACCTTCCATTTGAGGATGCCCCACAGATGCTCAATAGGGTTTAGGTCTGGAGACATGATGCTTAGCCAGTCCATCACCTTTACCCTCAGCGTCTTTAGCAAGTCATTGGTCATCTTGGAGGTTGTTTGGGGTCGTTATCATGTTGGAATACTGCCTGCCCTGCGGCCCAGTCTTCAAAGGGAGGGGATCATGTTCTGCTTCAGTATGTCACAGTATATGTTGGCATTCATGATTCCCTCAATAAACTGTAGCTACCCAGTCCCGGACCATGGCACTTCCACCGCCATGCTTATCTATAGGCAAGAAACACTTGTCTTTGTACTCCTTACCTGGTTGCTGCCACACACGCTTGACATCATCTGAACCAAATAAGTTTATCTTGGTCTCATCAGACCACTGGACATAGTTACAGTAATCCATGCCCTTAGTCTGCTTGTCTTTAGCAAACTGTTTGCGGGCTTTCTTGTGCATAATTTTTAGAAGAGGCTTCCTTCTGGGACGACAGCCATGCAGAGCAATTTGATGCAGTGTGCGCTGTATGGTCTGAGCACTGACAGGCTGACCCCCCCACCCCTTCAACCTCTGCAGCAATGCTGGCAGCACTCATACATCTATTTCCCAAAGACAACCTCTAGATATAATGCTGAGAACATGCACTCAACTTCTTTGGTCGACCATGGTGAGGCCTGTTCTGAGTGAAACCTATCCTGTTTAACCGCTGTATGGTCTTGGCCACCGTGCTGCAGCTCAGTTTCAGGGTCTTGGCAATCTTCCTATAGCCTAGGCACTCTTAATGTAGAGCAACAATTCTTTTTTTTCAGATCCTCAGGGAGTTCTTTGCCATGAGGTGTCATGTTGAACTTCCAGTGACCAGTATGAGAGAGTGAGAGCGATAACACCAAATTTAACACACCTGCTCCCCATTCACACCTGAGACCTTGTAACACTAATGAGTCACGTGACACCGTTGAGGGAAAATGGCTAATTGTGCCCAATTTTTACATGCTCACTTAGGGGTGTATTCACTTTTGGTGCCAGCGGTTTAGACATTAATGGCTGTGTGTTGAGAGGGGACAGCAATTTTACACTGTTATACAAGCTGTACAGTACACTCAATACTTTACATTGTAGCAAAGTGTAATTTCTTCATTGTTGTCACATGAAAAAATATAATAAACAAGTTAACAAAAATGTGAGAGTGTAATCACTTTTGTGAGATACTGTAAAACCAAAACCCCTGGACTGTTTATTGAGTAACGAGAAACTGGGAGTAAGGATGGATGAGTGAACTGTATCCTAAGTGACTGTCTGCAGGTAATCAGAGGAGGCCCAAGAAGTCATCACACAGCAAGCCCTACGGGGACAGGGCTACATTGGTAAGCTCTAACTTCTACTTAAATTCCCTATTGGAAATACACAAGACCAATAGAGAGTTTGGAAATGAGTAATGAATTGGCCAAGTCTTGACTAGAATAAAAAATGCTTTTTAGAACACTTTAGGATTCGGTAAATACCAGCACCTAAGTGTCCCTGCTTCCAATTTCTGAGGCCTGTTTAGCTGGTTCAACATGAAGACAGTTATCTTTTAAATGAAACTGGTGCTGAAAAAAATATGTAGCATGCCATTTTGAACTCTCCAAATGGAAATTCTACTTGATTTGTTGTCTTGCTGATCCTTTGGCTTCAGTACTTTGTGAGTCTCTGCCCTAAAACAGATATGCAGAGTAGGCTATGTTGGGGAGATTCACTCATCAAAGGAAAATGGTTGTTCTGACTCTTCCCTACTCTATCCAAAACTAGATCTTGCAGTAGTGGAGTATGGTACAGTGTTAGCCATTGATTAATGCAGAAAGTTTAGAGTTTAAAGTGGTTCTTTAGGCAGAAGGCTTTTTTTTTTTATCTTAATGTATTCTATGCAAAAAGATAAAAAACCTTCTGTGAGCAGCTAATACTTACCTGAGCCCCATCTCGACTCAGTGATGTTGCACGAGAGACTCGGCTGTCCAGTACTCTCCCTCCTGATTGGCTGAGACACAGCAGTGGGTGCTATTGGCTCCCGCTGCTGTCAATCAAAGTCAGTGAGCCAATGAGGAGAGAGAGGGGGGGCTGCACTGTAGCTCCATGTCTGTGTGGACACACAGAGCAGCGGCTCGGGTACTCCATAGCAAGCTACTTGCTGTGGGGGCAGGAGGGAGGGGCTAGGAGCGCCGGTGAGGGACCCGAGAAGAGGAGGATCTGGGCTGCTTTGTGCAATACCACTGCGTAGAGCAGGCAAGTATAACATGTTTGTTATTTTTAAACAAAAAAGATGCACCAGTCAACAATCATACCAGATTGAAGATTCCTATACCCATAAGGTTATCCTACAACCTACCGGTCGCAGTTACCTGAAAGTGGACCTCTCACCAGGGGTTTTGCTAAGTAGGAAAATGACCAGGGGCTTCAGCCCGAAGGTAAACTTTATCCCATGATGCCCCCTTCCGACATCAGAAGGGGGCGTGAAGATCAGTGCCAGGGAGCTTTGCCCGGCGCTGGATTAAAGGTGAGTGTAACACCAATCAGAGCATTTTGATGGGGCGATACCTCTGGACCCCTTTACATTACACAGCCCCCCCCACACCTCTGGACCCCTTTACATTACACAGGGCCCTCCACACCTCTGGACCCCTTTTGAATTAAACAGCCCCCCCACACCTCTGGAACCCTTTACATTACACAGCCCCCCTCCCACACCCCTGAACCCCTTTACATTACACTGCCCCCCGACTCCTCTGGACCTCTTTTGCATTACATAGCCCCCCCCCCACACCTCTGGAACCCTTTACATTACACAGCCCCCCTCCCACACCCCTGAACCCCTTTACATTACACCGCCCCCCGACTCCTCTGGACCTCGGGAATGAGGGACACTTGAGAGAGGAAGTGAACTGTGGTGCGTAGCATGGCAAAATTACTGTGGCTAAATGCTTGTACTTATAAAAAATCTTTCATTGCTGTCCCACAAGCTGGAGTCTCAAGGACACAAACCCCAGTACAATCATTAAAAAAAAAGAAAAAACGCTTCCATTACAAATGGTTTTGCACAAACTGTGGAAGAGTGCATTACGCTAAGTGTGGAAGGATTTGTGCATTTGTGTGTACAGAGTGCAAAGTTTAGGAATGCGTTGTACAGTGTGAAGATTTCAGGAATGCTTTGCACAGTGTGCAAGGTTCAGTAATGCGTTACATACAGAGTGCAAGGTTCAGGAATGTGTTGTACAGGGTGCAAGGTTCAGGAATGCGTTGTACAGGGTGCAAGGTTCAGGAATGCGTTGTACAGGGTGCAAGGTTCAGGAATGTGTTGTACAGAGTGCAAGGTTCAGGAATAAGTTGCACAGAGTGCAAGGTTCAGGAGTGCGTTTCATACAAAGTACAAGGTTCAGGAGTGCGTTGTACAGATTGCAGAGTTCAGAAATGCGTTTTTATACAGAGTGCAAGGTTCTGGAGTGCGTTTCATACAGAATGCAAGGTTCTAGAGTGTGTTTCGTACAGGGTGCAAGGTTCAGGAGTGCGTTTCGTACAGGGTGCAAAGTTCAGGAGTGTGTTGTACAGAGTGCAATCTTCAGGAGTGCGTTTCGTACAGGATTCAAGGTTCCTGAAATGCGTTTCGTACAAGGTGCAAGGTTCTGCAGTGTGTTTCGTACAGGGTGCAAGGTTCAGGAGTATGTTGTACAGAGTGCAAGGTCCAGGTATGCGTTGTACAGACTGCAAGGTTTAGGAATGCGTTGTACAGAGTGTAAGGTTCAGGAGTGTGTTTCGTACAGGGTGCAAGGTTCTGGAGTGCGTTTTGTACAGGGTTCAAGGTTCTGGAGTGTGTTTCTTACAGGATGCAAGGTTCAGGAGTACGTTGTACAGAGTGCAAGGTTCAGGAATGAGTTGCACAGAGTGCAAGGTTCAGGAATGTGCTGTACAAGGTGCAAGGGTCAGGAATTAGTTAAGCTGCAAAGATACCAATTAGTTAAATATAGCAGACTTATCTTAAAATCTTGATTAGCAGCACACAGGAGCCGAGGGAACAATGGCGGCATCAAATGGAACATTAATGAGTGCAGCCTACAGCAGGACATGCAGCAGTGTAACATTTATACAGCACATCCAGTGATAAGTGGTCAAGCCGGGTGCAGCCACAAGGAGAGTGATTGGAGCTGTCAAATTGAACCAGCAATGTCGAGGTGGGCAGGGCCAATATACGGGGCCCCGACCCTTTGTTTCATGCATAGACAAACAGCAGCTGGCCGAGGAGGAAGGTGGCAGGGGGGCGGGACCAATTGTAACTGCTGTATGTGCATCCACAGCGGTGTATAATTCATCTTTATTATAATTCAGGTTTATTATACACCACTGTGGGTGCACATACAGCAGTTACAATTGGTCCCGCCCCCTGCCACCTTCCTCCCTGGCCAACGGCTGTTTGTCTATGCACGAAAAAAAGGGGCGAAGCCCCGTATATCGGCCCCACCCACCCCATAATTACTGCTTCAATTTGACAGCTCCAATCACTCTCATTGCGGCTGCCCCGGATTGCCCACCAATCACTGGATGTGCTGTATAAATGTTATATTGCTGAGCTATTTAGCCCCAAGTTCCCAGCCAACCACAGGCCTTGTGGCTCAGGGCTAATCATTTTAAATAAGCAATACCAGACCCAGGGCTTTTTGGGGGCCCAATCAGGGCTATAGCCCCAGTCAGCCCCCATCCCGATGGCACTGCCTTTCACCCTTTTACAGACATTCTTGGGTAAGTTTCCTAGTGAAATAGAGCCGTGTCTGCATTAGAAAAGTGAAGTTAACCTTTGCCAAAATGGTCCTCTGAAAATGGGGCAGTGTTCCATCCAAGATGATGAATTTATCACACTCATTGATGGGTATAATGTGACCCCAATTGCTTTGATTACAGTGTTAAGACTGCATAAGCAACACTTTTTAGTTTTTGCAAATATGATTTCAGAAAGTGCCCTAGGCAATTCATGTTGGTGGTGCACAAAAGCAAGTAAAACATTATGATAATAACAGATAACAGTGTAAAACTTTTATAGGGCAATAATTCTCTTCCTCCTTCAACTGAGCACAGCTTGACATAACATCTTTAGAAAACAATGGAGAATATTTGTTGTGCTGGACAGATTAAATGGTATACTCAACAGGGCTCATTTATAGAAACTGGGGCACAGCACAAGTAGGGCAAGCCAATTTGTATTTGGTTATATTGGTTCTCTTCCAAACATGGCACTTGTAGAAATGGTATATTTTGCTTTCTTAGCTTTCAATTTGAAGCTCTCCATTTGGTAAACTGACATTGTGTACTTCCTAAAAATATAGTGTTTTTGTTGTCTTGAGGTTGTGTCCCTTAAGACCCCTTCTCAGCAAATGTATTATGATCGCTCTTTAGCTAATCCTCCTCCAAGACTCCTTCTCAGCAGATCCATATCCAATACTTCTCCTTGTAAAGCCCCGTACACACGCACCGATTGTCGGCTGAACGATCGGCCGTCTTTTGTCCAGTGCTGTTGTGTTGGTTGAAAAGTGCTCAAGACTGCACACAAATTTTGTCGGCCAACAACAACCAACTTTAGAAGTGATGTCATGTGATGGTTAACTTTCCGTGTGTTTTTTCTTCTCTGAGCATGCCCAGTCTTGCTCATCTGGCTTTTGTCGGCCGAAATCTGTACTGACTGACGAACAATCGGCCGTTCTGGTGTTGGCCAACAAAAATTTTATAGCATGCAGACCAGATTTTGTTCGGCCGAAAAGTCGCAGTCATTTGTCGGAAGCATCATACTAACAAGCCGACAATCGGCCGATCGGACGTTGGCCGAATATTTACGGCCGACAATCGGTACGTGTGTACGGGCCTTTAGATTCACCCTCAAGACCCCTTTTCAAAAGAGCCACCTCTAAATCCCTTTCTCATCATACAAGAGGTCAAGATCTCTTCTCAGCAGACCCCCCTTGAAAACATATCTATAGTTCATCAGGGCACAAGACTGTTCCTCCGTAGATCTCCCTCTTAGACCTCTCCTCAACAAATCCACCTAGAAGTCCCCTCTTCAGCAAATCAACCTGCATAACCCTTTCCCAGCACATCCCCACTTAAGACCCTTTTTTATCAGGTCCACCTCCAGCACCCCTCCTTAGCAGATCCCCCTTCAAGATCCCTCCTTTACAGATCTCCCATTAGGACTCCTCCTTTCCAACACCTATTGTATCTCAGCAGCTGTACCTCTAAGACCCCTCTTCAGCAGATTCACCTCCAAAACCCCTCCTGAGCAGTTCCAGCCCAGGAATCTTTCTCAGCAGAACCACCTCCAAAACCCCTTCTCAGCAGATCCATCCTCAAGGTCTGTTCTCAGCAGATCCACCTTCAAGACCTTTCATAGCAGATTCCCCATCAAGACTGCTCTTCTGCAGTTTCTCCAAAACCCCTCCCCTCTACAGCAGATTTACATCTAAACCCCATTGTCAGAAGATCTGCCTCAATACCCCTCTTCAGAAGATGCACCCCAAGACTCCTCATCAGAAGGTCCGCACCTAAGACCCTTCTTCAGCACAACTGCACCCTAGACCCCTCCTTAACAGATCCTCTCCCAGACATCACAGCTCACACAACCCTAAGACTGCGCCTCAGCAGATCCAACCAAGATCCATCCTCTGCGATTTCCCTTTCTCAAAAGAAATCCCTGAAAACCTTCCAATACTCATCTTTAGCAGACCCACCTCCAAAACCTCTCCTCAGCAGTTCCAGTCCAAGGCCCGTCTCTAGTAAATTCAACCCAAAACCCTTGCTCAGCAGATCCACCTCCAAAACCCCTCTTCAGCAGATCTATCCTCAAGGTCCCTTCTCAGCAGATCCACCTCCAAGACCTTCCTCAGCAGATCCACCAGCAAGACTCCTTATCAGCAGATCCACACCTAAGGCCCTTTTTCAGCACAAATGCACCCTAGACCCCTCCTCAACATTTCCTCTTCCAGTCACCTTCACAGCTGACACGACCCAAGGTATACTCCCCAGCAGATCCACCCAAGACCCCACCTCAGTGGATTTGCCCTCAAGATTCCTCCTCTGTGGTTCCCCCTTCTCAACAGATATGCCTCAAAATACTCATCTTCAGCAGATCCAACTCCAAAACCCCTTCTCAGCAGGTTCCCCTACAAGACCCTTATTTAACAGACCCATCACCAAGACTCCCCTCACTAGATCCATCTCCAACCCCCCTCCTGAGCAAATCCCCCTCAGATCTGCCTCCAAAAGCTACAGTGTCATTGTTTAGAAAACTCACATAATCCTATTTGAAAAACGAGGAAACTAGGCTCACAATACAAAAAAAACAGTATCGGGTTGATCTACTAAAACTGGAGAGTGCAAAATCTGGTGCAGCTGTGCATGGTAGCCAATCAGCTTCTAACTTCCGCTTGTTGAACTAAGCTTTGGCAGAAAAAAAAACTGAAAGCTGATTATTTCTATGTAGCTATGTAGAGCTGCACTATATTTTACACTCTCCAGTTTTAGTAATTCAACCCATCTCACTGCTCTGCAAATCTCCATGCAGGGTTTCAGTTACAGAGAAAGAGAAGGAAAAAGCTACTGCTGTACATTTTCTTTGGAAAACCCATAATGCTCTGCAAAAGCAGTGTCATGGGTACAATGTGTATTACATGTTTATTTGTAAAATAACAATTTGTTATAAATAACACAAAAGATAATACAAATACATTTAAAAACATGTATGCTTAAAGCGGTAGTATACCGCTTTTTGCGACTTTTAACTACAGGTAAGCCTATAATAAGGCTTACCTGTAGGTACAATTAATATCTCCTAAACCGGCACGGTTTAGGAGATATTTGCACTGCATGCAGCCGCTCCTGGCGGACCTTCAGCATTCCTTGCTGGGCACTTGCCCAAAAATGACTCCCGCGCGCATGCGCAGGAGTGACGTCATCGCGGCTCCGGCCAATCACAGCGCCGGAGCCGCAGAACCCGGAAGAGACACCGAGGGATCATGTCCGCTCCCACAGCGGTGTCCGGGGGTCCGTGTCGGGGCTTCGTTCTAAGGTAAGTATTTCATAATGAGCTAGTATGCGATGCCTACTAGCTCATTATGCCTTTGTCTTGCAGGGTTTTTTATTTTTATTTTTATTTTTTAAGTATACAACCGCTTTAAAAAAAAAAAAAAATTGACCCAAAAACCATCATAGTTGCCCTTTTAGCAATTCAGTGAGGCTAGCTGGCTTTTGTAGCTAGCAGAGCTTGTAGCGATAATACAGCTGAGCAGATAATGTGAACTGTAACTGAACCTCTGCCTGTTTCACTGACTTGAAAGCAGAATCCACACATGTCCTTGTAAACTTCAATAAGGACTTAGTGATAAGCATGACACATCCGATACAGAGATCTCTGCAGTCTGGTGAGTAAGCTCTATTCCTATCCATTCTGCATCGCTATATCCTGCAGATGTTAACTAATGACGGTCAACTAATCCAGCCATTTTTGCCCGGATAGGATGACAATCTTATGTCCGCAATTGCCTGCAAATGCTACAAGTCGATCAATGACAGATAGCGATCAGATAGCATTGTGTACAATTTTTTAAATAACTAAAAGCGTAACTCCACTTTTTTTGAGAAAAAAACATTCCCCTCTGGGTGATCTCTGTACATTGCAAGGATTTTAACAAACTTTGTTGCAGATTCCTACCTTTTGTTATTCTGAAGAAATCATTGTTTGTTCCTCTGTGCCTCTGTGCTGAGGGGGTCAAATGGGAGTGGTTTCATAATTATCTATCAGCTGTGGCAGCTGCAGGGCTCTAATGAGGAAAGCTGCCGGGCCTGCATCCCTTTGTTGTTCCTGTTTGGCGAATCTCACCAAAAATGACATTTTTGTTGCAGGGGATGCCAGAAATCCGACTTGTATCTTAGGCAGAGTTCTGGGAAATATGAGAAATGACACTTTGCTACAATGTAAAGTAGTAAAAACAGTGTAAATTTACTGTCCCCTTAAAATAACTCAACACACAGCCATTATTGTCCAAACCGCTGGCAACAAAAGTGAGTACACCCCTAAGTGAAAATGTCCAAATTGGACCCAATTAGCCATTTTCCCTCATGTGTCATGTGACTCGTTAGTGTTACAAGGTCTCAGGTGTGAATGGGGAGCAGGTGTGTTAAATTTGGTGTTATCGCTCTCACTTTCTCATACTGGTCACTGGAAGTTCAACATGGCACCTCATGGCAAAGAACTCTCTGAGGATCTGAAAAAAAGAATTGTTGCTCTATATAAAGATGGCCTAGGCTATAAGAAGATTGCCAAGACCCTGAAACTGAGCTGGAGCATGGTGGCCAAGACCATACAGCGGTTTACCAGGCCATGTTCCACTCAGAACAGGCCTCGCCATGGTCGACCTAGGAAGTTGAGAGCATGTGCTCAGCATCATTTTCAGAGGTTGTCTTTGGGAAATAGATGTATGAGTGCCGCCAGCATTGCTGCAGAGGTTGAAGGGGTGGGGGGGTCAGCCCATCAGTGCTCAGACCATACGCCGCACACTGCATCAAATTGGTTTGCATGGCTGTTGTTCCAGAAGGAAGCTTTTTTTAAAGAAGATGCACAAAAAAGCCTGCAAACAGTTTGCTGAAGACAAGCAGATGAAGGACATGGATTACTGGAGCCATGTTCTGTGGTCTAATGAGACCAAGATTATCTTATTTGGTTCAGATGGTGTCAAGCGTGTGTGGCAGCAACCAGATGAGGAGTACAAAGTCAGGTGTCTTGCTTACAGTCAAGCATGGTGGTGGGAGTGTCAACATCTGGGGCTGCATGAGTGCTGTCGGCACTGGGAGCTACAGTTCATTGAGGGAACCATGAATGCCAACATGTACTTTGACTTACTGAAGCAGAGTATGATCCCTTCGGAGACTGGGCCGCAGGGCAGTATTCCAACATGATAACGACCCCAAACACACCTCCAAGATGACCACTGCCTTGTTAAGAAGCTGAGGGTAAAGGTGATGGGCTGGCTAAGCATGTTTCCAGATCTAAACCCTAATCGGTATCTGTGGGGCATTATCAAGTGGAAGGTGGAGGAGCGCACGGTCTCTAACATCCACCAGCTCTGTGATGTCGTCATGGAGGAGTGGAAGAGGACTCCAGTGGTAATCTGTGAAGCTCTGGTGAACTCCATGCCAAAAAAGGGTTAAGGCAGTGCTGGAAAATAATGGTGGCCACACAAAATATTGACACTTTGGGCCCAAATTGGACATTGTCACTTAGGGGTGTACTCACTTTTGTTGCCAGCGGTTTAGACATTAATGGCTGTGTGTTGAGTTATTTTGAGGGGACAGCAAATTTGCACTGTTATACAATCTGTACACTCACTACTTTACATTTTAGTGTCATTTCTTTAGTGATGTCACATGAAAAGATATAATAAAATATTTACAAAAATGTGAGGGGTGTACTCACTTTTGTGAGATACTGTATATATATTGCCACCCTAGGAAAGGAAGTGTGTCCTTGGCAGGATCACCAGGTGAAAATAAAGGGAAAAAAGCAGCAGGCAAGAAAGTAGTCAGCTCCAGACAAAGGTCATGGTAGGCGGCAGGCAAGAGAGTAGTCAGGTCCAGGCTGAGATCATGGCAGGTTAGGCAGGCAAGAAAGTAGTCAGCTCCAGACAAAGGTCGTGGTAGGCGGCAGGTAGGAGAGTGGTCAGGTCCAGGCAGAGGTCATGACAGGTGAGGCAAGCAAGAAAGTAGTAAGCTCCAGACAAAGGTCGTGGGAGGCGGCAGGCAAGAGTGTAGTCAAGTCCAGGCAGGAGTCATTGCAGACAGCAGGCAAAAAGTAGTCAGTTCAGGCAGAGGCCATGGAAGGCAGCAAGCTAAAGAGTAGTCAGGTCCAGACAGGTCGTGGCAGGCAGCAGGCAAGGAAGTAGTCAGGGCCAGACAGAGGATAAGGCAGGCGAGAGCTTAGTTGAATAAATATAGGTTGTGAACAAACAGGCAACTGGCAGGTAAGTATTATATTTATTTAGCTCTCAGGTAGCTGGCAATAATACACAGCACCGCTAATCCAAAGGCTGGTCAGAGGACACGCCCAGCATTATTACTGGGACTCTGGAAGTCCAGGAGGTAGTAGATGTTCTAGGAATCCTGCAAATCCTAGCAGGGATCTTGTGAAGAATACTGGAAGACCTGATATGGGATTCTGTGAGGACTGCAACAGTCCTGTAAACGAATCCTCCCACATGTTTGATTAGACTGGGTGATAACCATGGCTTCCTCCATAGATACTGAAGAAGCGTTGTCACCTTAGAAAAGGAAGTTTATTAATCGCAGGATTACCTGGTGAAAATCAAAGGAAAAAAAGCTTAACAAAAAGAAAGAAATAGTTGTTTTTGGGTTAAAGGGTTAGTTCACCTTTACCAAAAGATTGTCTATGCAGGTAAGGGGCGACTATAGATAACAACAAACTGTGAAGCTTTGACTAAAATCAGACAATGCCCTTGTTGTAGGTGTAGGCCATTTACTTATCTCCTAGGTCTGGCCAAAAAAGATGGCACCATCCTGTCCTGCTTTATTTCTAGGACATGGCTAAAGCATTCCCAGTGGATTCAAACCCTCTCACATGTGACGATCGTGGACCACACATGTGCAGGGATTTTGTAGCACTTTTCTGCAATAGTGGGGATAAGCATTAATGTCTGGAAGTGTCATAGCAATGTGCTAGGAACAAAGCAGGATGGCATAATGCTTTCTCTGGGAGTTTTTTGGCCAGGCTTCAGAAGGTACATAAATGGCCTACACCCATAACAAGGGAAATATCCAACTTTAGTCAAAGCTGAACAGATTGCTTATATCTACAGGTGCCCCTTACTTGCATAGGCAGTTTTTTGTTAAAGGTGAACTAAACCATTAACCACTTTACCACCGGAGGATTTTGCTGTCTTCCGTCCAGGCCACTTTTTGCGATTCGGCGCTGTGCGACTTCAACTGACAATTGCGCGGTCGTGCGACGCCGTACCCAAACTAAATTTACGTCCTTTTTTTTCAGCAAACAGAGCTTTCTTTTGGTGGTATTTGATCACCTGTGCGATTTTTACTTTTTGCGCTATAAACAAAAATTGAAAAATATATTGAAAAAATAACAATATTTTTAAAATTTTTTTATATGAAATTCCCCCCAAAAAAGATGTAAAAACCAATTTTTTTAAAAATTTTTGGCCAATTTGTTTTATGCTACATATGTTTGGTAAAAAAAATCGCAATAAGCGTATTTTGATTGGTTTGCGCAAAAGTTATCGCGTTTACTAACAAAGGGAAAGATTTCTGTCATTTTTGGTGTTTTTTTTTTTAACGCGTAATGGCGGCGATCTGCGATTTTTTTTGCGGGACTGCGACATTGCGGCGGACAGATCGGACCCTTGACTGACATTTTTGACACTTTTGGGGGTACCAGTGACATTACTGCAGTAATCAGTGCTATATATATGCACTGTTACTGTAAAAATGACACTGGCAGGGAAGGGGTTAATTTTATTGGAGAGGAAGGGGTTAATGTATGCCTGGTGCTTACTGACGTGTAGGGGGGGAGGTGACTGAGTGATTCATGGACAGATCGGATGTCCAGCTATGCTGAACAGTCCGATCTGTCACTCCCTGTCACTATGGAGATCCGCCCGCTGTGTTTACACACAGCGGGCGGATCTCCAGACTCGATCCCCGACGATCGGGTAAGAGCAGCGGCGATCGCCGCTGCTCCTCCCCTGGCCCGACTCCCGCTGTGAATGAAAACAGCAGGAGCGAGCCTCCGGCGGCGCGCAAGCGCCGCCCAGAAGGGGGAGTGTCTGACGACGTAGTACTACGTCGTCAGACGATAACGAGCCACTCTGCCGCAGTAATATTACTGTGAGCAGTCGTAAAGTGGTTAAATAGCACAAGAATCGATTTGCAAGGTGAAATACACCTACCAGACGATGAGAATCCATTTTGTGGCTTTAATAAGATGAATTTTAAAGCACAACTCCTGGTAAAAAAAAAAAAAGCTTTCCCTTGCAGTGAGGCTGCGCTTATGCTGGAGGGGTTAAGTTCTTGTTTTGTCCAGGGAAGAGAAGAAGACCTTTCAATCACCTGATCTTGCATTCCACCAGCAAACGATGCTCCCCCATGGGCCAGAGGTGGGCTGTTCCTGGTGTCCTCACGTCCAGAGAAGGTCTATGGAGCCTGTTGTGGGCTTGATGATGTCAGAACTCAAGAAGACCATTAGAGCATAAGGGTGCAGGAGCTGCAAGGACCAGTCTTGAGTCCTTGCTTCATCCTTCCCCTAAGCAAAAACGGCCAATTAACCTTGCAGTGTGGGTACAGTCCCACTGCAGGGGAAAACTTTTTTTTGTTGAGCTTTAAATACTGTTTCACACTGGAATTACACATACCTCCCCAAATCTGTGATGGGACCGAGTGAACCGCTATAACTTGTCATATAGGATTAAATAAGGGGCATTTCAGTATCTGGCTCTGAGGAGATCGCTGTGGAGATTGATACATACCTATTGCTATTATCATTGAGGCATCTGGTAAGTGGGCTGTGCATGTGGTGTCGGTGGAGGAGCGCACAAACCCACGTTGAAAGGAGTGGCATTAAAGGGACCCACCATACCTATTCTTAAGAGTTGATTTTGACACAAGTTTTTGTTGACACTATATTGTATTGAGTTCTGAGCGCGGTCTACATCACCTATGGACACATTTATAATCTGTGTTTGGGGTGTTGTTAGGAGTACATTGACACCCGTAGCAGATTGCGCACCCAGTGCATTTTGAACATGGTGCAGGAAACACGCAAAGAATTCAGGTTTTCCAGAACCGCGTTCTGGTGCGAATGGGCACTAATTGGTGGCTGTGCTTTTTGTCCTTTGCAAATTTCATTGACTAACAGTGTGAATCATATGATAAAATGTGATGATGGGTTTTCATAGATATGGAAGCACACAGCAAAAAAAAAAGGCAACTATAACAGCTGCCAAAATACAAACAGGATGTAATTCCTGATCAGGTTATAATGAGTCAAACTGTTACCATGGCAACAAATAAAGACTACGATGGTGCGAGATCAAAAATAACTTCGACAACAGCCGCAATGTTTAATACAAATTGTGTTTCTTTCCAAATTGCAGGGATCTGCTGTAAGCAGAGATTCACAGGGGAAGATTGTGTAACAAGAGCTGCAGGCAGTCTGATCTTTGCCAAACTACACTGGAAGGAAGGTTAACGCAGTGCATAGGTGGCTCTCTACCGCGGCTCTATTTAATCAAAGAACTAATAGATGGCAAGCTTACTTGGGCACGGCCTTCTTCTCCTTCTTTCAAACAATATATACGGTCATTGTATACACAATCTGGAAAAGCAGTGGAGGAGAGGCCAAGGCCCGCATCTTTCTATGAAATTTGAAATGTGGCCAAATGGAATAAGCCTACAAGTAGAGAATATTGTTTCTTCACCGCAGGATCGTAATGTATTTTTTCCTAGATATGTATTAAAGACGAACTGTATGAAAAACACCCCAGGGGCCTCTTCCCTATATATATAGATATATATATATATATATATATATATATATATATACACAGTATATACAAGGGCATCTCATAAAATTAGAATATTATCAAAAATTTCATTTATTTCAGTAATTCAATTACAACAGTGAAACTCATATATTTCATATAGGTGCGTTACACACAGAGATATATTTAAAGCAATTCTTTCTTTTAATTTTGGTGATTACGGCTTGCAGCTAATGGAAACCCAAAATGCAGTATCTCAAAAAATTAGAATATTACATAAGACCAATAAAAGAAAGGATTTTTATTACAGAAATGTTGACTTAGTGAAAAGTATGTCCATGTACAGTATAGTATGCACTCAATACTTGGTCTGGGCTCTTTTTGCATGAATTACTGCATCAATGCAGCATGGCATGAAGGCAATCAGCCTGTGGCACTGCTGAGGTGTTATGGAAGCCCAGGTTTCTTTGATAGCGGCCTTCAGCTTGTCTGAATTGTTGGCTCTGGTGTCTCTCATTCTCCTCTTGACAATACCCCACAGATTCTCTATGGGGTTTAAGTTTGACGAGTGTGCTTGCCAATCAAGCACAGTGATACCATGATCATTAAACCAGGCATTGGTATTTTGGCAGTGTGGGCAGGGGCTAAGTCCTGCTGGAAAATGAAATCAGCATCTCCATAAAGCTGGTCAGCAGAGGGAAGCATGAAGTGCTCTAGAATTTCCTGGTAGAGGGCTGCGCTCATTTTGGACTTGATAAAACACAGTGGACCAACACCAGCAGATGACATGGCTTCCCAAATCATCACTGACTGTGGAAAAGTTTGCATTTCATTTGTAAATCCAGGTCCCAGAATCTGGAGGCAGAGCAGAGAGGCACAGAATCCAAGTTGCATGAGGTCCAGTGTGAAGTTTCTACAGTCAGTGATGATTTGGGGAGCCAGCTGAAGCTCTTATAGCTGCAAAGGGTGGGCCAACTCAATATTTAACCCTACGGACTAAGACTGGAATGCCAAAAAAGTTAATGTTCGTGTAAAGGCAGGTGTCCTAATATTTTTGGTAATATAGTATATATATATATATATATATATATATATATATACACACACAATGTCTCACAAAGGTGAGTACACCCCTCACATTTTTGTAAATATTTTATTGTATCTTTTCATGTGACAAAACTGAAGAAATGATACTTTGCTACAATGTAAATTAGTCAGTGTATAGCTTGTAAAACAGTATAAATTTGGTTTCCCCTCAAAATGACTCAACACACAGCCATTAATGTCTAAACCGCTGGCAACAAAAGTGAGTACACCCCTAAGTGAAAATGTCCAAATTGGGCACAATTAGCCCTTTTTCCTCCCCTGTGTCATGTGACTTGTTAGTGTAAGAAGGTCTCAGGTGTGAATGGGGAGCAGGTGTGTTAAATTTGGTGTTATCACTATCACACTCTCATACTGGTCACTGGAAGTTGAACATGGCACCTCATGGCAAAAAACTCTCTGAGGATCTAAAAAAAAGAATTGTTGCTCTACATAAAGATGGTCTGGGATATAAGAAGATTGGCAAGACCCTGAAACTGAGCTTCAGCACAGTTGCCAAGACCATACAGCAGTTTTACAGGATGTGGTCCACTCAGAACAGGCCTCGCCATGGTCGACAAAAGAAGTCGAGTGCACGTGCCCAGCATCATATGCAGAGGTTGTCTTTGGGAAATAGACGTATGAGTGCTGCCAGCATTGCTGCAGAGGTTGAAGGGGTGGGGGTTCAGTCTGTCAGTGATCAGACCATACGCCGCACACTGCATCAAATTGGTCTGCATGGCTGTCATCTCAGAAGGAAGCCTCTTCTACAGATGATGCACAAGAAAACCTGCAAACAGTTTGCTGAAGACAAGCAGACTAAGGACATGAATTTCTGAAACCATGTCCTGTGGTCTGATGAGATCAAGATAAACTTATTTGGTTCAGATGGTGTCAAGCGCATTTGGCAGCAACCAGATGAGAAGTACAATGACAAGTGTGTCCTGCCTCCATTCAAGCATGGTGGTGGAAGTGTCATGGTCTGGGGCTGCATGAGTGCTGGCAGCACTGGGGAGCTACAGTTCATTGAGGGAACGACATGACAACACGTACTGTGACATACTGAAGCAGAGCATGATCCCCTCCCTTTGGAGACTGGGCTGCAGAGCAGTATTCCAACATGATAACGACCCCAAATACACTTTCAAGATGACCACTGCCTTGCTAAAGAAGCTGAGGGTAAAGGTGATGGACTGGCCAAGCATGTCTCCAGACCTAAACCCTATTGAGCATCTGTGGGGCATCCTCAAACGGAAGGTGGAGGAGTGCAAGGTCTCTAACATCCACCAGCTCTGTGATGTTGTCATAGAGGAGTGGAAGAGGACTCCAGTGACAACCTGTGAAGCTCTGGTGAACTCATGCCCAAGAAAGTTAAGGCAGTGCTGGAAAATAATGGTGACCACACAAAATTTTGGTACTTTGGGCCCAATTTGGACTTTTTTCACTTAGATGTGTACTCCCTTTTGTTGCCAGCGGTTTAGACATTAATGGCTGTATGTTGAGTTATTTTGAGGGGACAGCAAATTTACACTGTTATACAAGCTGTATACTCACTACTTTACATTGTAGCAAAGTGTCATCTCTTCAGTGTTGTCACATGAAAAGATATAATAAAATATTTACAAAAATGTGAGGGGTGTACTCAGTCACAGTGTACACACACACACACACACACACACACATTTTTTGCAAGGGTCTTGTGACTGGGCCAGTGACATTATTGGTCCTTCTTCTTCTCCACTATTGCTGGGGGGTGGTCAGGGCAGTCCTTACAATGTAATTACGTGTGAGCACAGTTTAGTGCAGAAATAAAGTGAGCCTGGACGGTCAAGATTACACAACCCCAAGGGGCATGTCCATGACAGCTGGGACTCAGAGCATGTGGGATAAATTACGCTGGCCATCTAGTGGTGGAAAGGAATTCAGCTTAGAGTATATGTGACAGTTTTTACCCCCTCCCCCTAAAAAGCATTCAGCAGTGGATCCTGCTTTAGAGAGTGGTAGAGCAGTGACTTGCAAGGCATTCAGGAGATGAAACTGCCATCTTCTGAATGCATTTTTTCTTCTTGGCACTTTTTTGTCAAATGGGGATTCTAAATAGGGTTACTGAGCCACAATTGGGAGCCAAGCTCTTAGCTGGCATTTGTGGCATGGTCTAGTTGACCTCATTGAGTGAGTTTGACAGGAGGGACGCCTGTCAGATTGGACAAGCTATGTTAAACTTGCCCCAGCATATGTGAGTAGGTGCAGCATGTTGTGGCTATAGAAAACTGAACTGTATTAAAATTAAAATTCGGCAATACACAACTAGCACAGAGGGAGAGCACCTGACTGAGAACACTCACAGGATGTAACAGCGATAATGTGGTCTGGCCATTATCCACATGCAAAATGCACGCCAAACCCATGAGCCAGGGTCTTATATTAACTCTGCCTGACCCAAGATTGCCACCAAAGTCACATGGGGTGCCAGCTTCAATCGAATGCTGCCTCTCTGTGGTTGAAGAAACCATAGAGGAACTAGGTACCTCTTAAATTCCTCCTTCACCTGCATTGCCGCTGCAGATGAGCGCCGCCTGCAGTTCAGAAAATAGACTGCACCTGCCTACATATGTACAACCCCCTCTGACTGTAAGGTATCTTTTAGGTGTGCGGTTTAGGGGGGGGGGGGTAAAACACCTTTCCTACCCCCCTTTCCTCTCTGGCCTTACTGTAAGAGACAGATTCAGTTGAAAGTTGATTGTTGCAGCAAAAGCTGCCTTTTAATTTTATATTTTTGATAAACTATTTATTTAAGTATATATATATATATATATATATATATATATATATACAGGTCCTTTTCAAAAAAATTAGCATATTGTGATAAAGTTCATTATTTTCTGTAATGTACTGATAAACATTAGACTTTCATATATTTTAGATTCATTACACACAACTGAAGTAGTGCAAGCCTTTTATTGTTTTAATATTGATGATTTTGGCATACAGCTCATGAAAACCCAAAATTCCTATCTCAAAAAATTAGCAGATTTCATCCGACCACTAAAAGAAAAGTGTTTTTAATACAAAAAAAGTCAACCTTCAAATAATTATGTTCAGTTATGCACTCAATACTTGGTCGGGAATCCTTTTGCAGAAATGACTGCTTCAATGCAGCGTGGCATGGATGGAGGCAATCAGAATGTGGCACTGCTGAGGTGTTCTGGAGGCCCAGGATGCTTCGATAGCGGCCTTGAGCTCATCCAGAGTGTTGGGTCTTGCGTCTCTCAACTTTCTCTTCACAACATCCCACAGATTCTCTATGGGGTTCAGGTCAGGAGAGTTGGCAGGCCAATTGAGCACAGTAATACCATGGTCAGTAAACCATTTACCAGTGGTTTTGGCACTGTGAGCAGGTGCCAGGTCGTGCTGAAAAATGAAATCTTCATCTCCATAAAGCTTTTCAGCAGATGGAAGCATGAAGTGCTCCAAAATCCCCTGATAGCTAGCTGCATTGACCCTGCCCTTGATAAAACACAGTGGACCAACACCAGCAGCTGACATGGCACCCCAGACCATCACTGACTGTGGGTACTTGACACTGGACTTCAGGCATTTTGGCATTTCCCTCTCCCCAGTCTTCCTCCAGACTCTGGCACCTTGATTTCCGAATGACATGCAAAATTTGCTTTCATCCGAAAAAAGTACTTTGGACCACTAAGCAACAGTCCAGTGCTGCTTCTCTGTAGCCCAGGTCAGGCGCTTCTGCCGCTGTTTCTGGTTCAAAAGTGGCTTGACCTGGGGAATGCAGCACCTGTAGCCCATTTCCTGCACACGCCTGTACACGGTGGCTCTAGATGTTTCTACTCCAGACTCAGTCCACTGCTTCCGCAGGTCCCCCAAGGTCTGGAATCGGTCCTTCTCCACAATCTTCCTCAGGGTCCGGTCACCTCTTCTCGTTGTGCAGCGTTTTCTGCCACACTTTTTCCTTCCCACAGACTTCCCACTGATGTGCCTTGATACAGCACTCTGGGAACAGCCTATTCATTCAGAAATGTCTTTCTGTGTCTTACCCTCTTGCTTGAGGGTGTCAATGATGGCCTTCTGGACAGCAGTCAGGTCGGCAGTCTTACCCATGATTGCGGTTTTGAGTAATGAACCAGACTGGGAGTTTTTTAAAGCCTCAGGAATCTTTTGCAGGTGTTTAGAGTTAATTAGTTGATTCAGTTGATTAGGTTAATAGCTCGTTTAGAGAACCTTTTCATGATATGCTAATTTTTTGAGATAGGAATTTTGGGTTTTCATGAGCTGTATGCCAAAATCATCAATATTAAAACAATAAAAGGCTTGCACTACTTCAGTTGTGTGTAATGAATCTAAAATATATGAAAGTCTAATGTTTATCAGTACATTACAGAAAATAATGAACTTCATCACAATATGCAAATTTTTTGAAAAGGACCTGTATATATATATATATATATATATATATATATATACATATATATATATATTTTTAGCAGAAGTTCTGCTTTAAACAGTTTACCAAAAGCAATTAATTTAGTTTTTTATTGATACCAATTAAACTACATTATATATTTTTTGTCTTTTAGGAACTCTATTGGTGAGATCTCTGCACTCCTGAGCCTGTACACCTGCTGTGGCCATTACAAGGGTTCTTGCTCCCCTAAAACACCCAGTTGGATAGGAATCAAACCAAATCGCTGTTGGGGGATCTTACCAAGAATGAGAAGGGAGTTCGAGAAAGCTGGAGTCATACTTGAAGGTCACTTCCATTCCTTTAACCTCCTAGGTGGTAATCCCGAGCGTGACTCGGGGTTGGTTTTTCATATCAGGAGCGGTAACCCCGAGTCACGCTCGGGGTGGATAGGCAGAGAGCGCAGCGGTGTTCTCTTACCTTATTCTGGTGATCCAGCGATGATCTCCCATTGCTGAGATCGCCAGCAGAGAGTCCCGCCGCTCCTCCGTCCACCGTCGGTCTGATCACTTCCTAGTTCCGTTCCCTGCAGCAGCAATGCTGCATGGGAGCGGAACTAGGGAGGGAAATTCAAAAAAAAAAAAAAGAAAAACATTGCACAAAACACATAACACATTTTATATTATATATATATATATATATATATATATGCATATATATATATATATATATATATATATATATATATATATATATATATGCATATATACATATATATGCATATATATATATATATATATATATGCATATATATATATATATACATACACATATATATATATATATATATATACATATATATATATATATATATATACCGGTATATATATGTATGCATATATATATGTGTATATATGTATATATATATATATATATATATATGCACACACACACATATACATATATATATATGTATATATATATATATATAAAATTATATTATTGATTCAATTATAATTCATGCGTTATATATTACACATATATATATATATATATGTGTGTGTGTATATATATATATATATATATATATACACATACACACACACATATATATATATATATAATATATAATGCATGAATTATAATCTAATCAATAATATAATTTTATTATATATATTATATATTAAATAATAAAATTATATTATTGATTCGATTATAATTCATGCGTTTGTGTTTCAAATTTATCACTAGACTCTTGTTTTGGTCAGGTTTAAGTCAGTAATTACTAAGAATTGTAGGCCTATAATACATAACGCCAAATTTCCATGAAAACAATTGTACCGCTTTTGGTATGTAATTCCTGACATAATCATACCGCCAGGGAGGTTAAAGGCAGCATTCATTTGCCTGTTCCCACCAGCTCAAGTCAACTGTAACCCACTATCAAGGGAAAATCTCAAGTACATGTTTTTTTCTTATTACAAGGTCCCCACACCCAGAAGTGTTCTCCTGAGAATAAGTCACTTTGGAAAGATCACAAGATTTATATAGGATTTTTGTATCTGGTAATCTATTCAATAAATATCTAGCTTCTTGTCTGAGCTGCTTGGATCTGACCCTGAGTCCTGCACATTGTAATTCTGATTGCCCAGTTCCTGGCCATGGTCCCCTTTATTGTCTTTGCTACGCCCGTTACTCCCAGTTCATCAATTTTTAACTACGGCATTGTGTTCTAGGTGCCTATTCTTCTAACAAAATATGGCTTTTACCGAGTCACTGCACATGAAAATTACACTATATTTCACAGCCTTACTGATGAGTTTAAAGTGGAACATCAGAGAATATGTTTTTCTTAGTTTTGGATAGAATGTGTTTGGAATCTTCGTTGGGATTTAATTGATCTCTGGGGAGATATATCTTGACTTCCTGTCCTGATGACAAGAGGTAACAAGACAGGAGGTCAGGGAATTTTTTTTAACAGTAGGCACTGTTAAAAGAAGGGGAAGGGGGGAGGAAGAACCTAAAGTGCCCAATGGGGTAACAATGGTGCTGAGTGGGGGTTAGGCTAGAACAATGATCCTAGTGGAAGGGGAGAATGATAGTGCCCAACAAGGGCTGGGGGAGAACAGTAATGCCCAGCGCGATGATAATGAAGTCTGGCTAAACCCAAACTGTGTGGGGGAGATTAAGGAACTCATATTGAACACAATGTCACCCCTATTTCTCTAAAATGTGCAAGTTAGTGACAGATTTAAATCTCATGTCTGTGGTGAGCAGCCAGGGAAGGTGACACATTTAAAAAGCCAAAGACCAGTTTGAAGCATCTTTGAGAAAACATTAGCAGTGAAGATGGAATGTAGAGGTGTTGAAAAACTCTCCTCTAGTAGTCTGCAAAATAATCTTAATGGGCCCAGTTGTAAATGGCTGTTGTAGACTTGTTGTAAACAGTGAAGCAATGCACATCCTTTTTTTTTTTTTTTACTACTGAAGCCCAACTCTGGTTCATATTCCATCATTCCCGCTGTGATAGAGTTACCTTAATAAAAAGTGGTTACAGTGATGCAGGGTAAGAGGCCAGATGGACAAAAAAACATGTCTATACTACAGGGTTCGGCAGACTAATAAAAGACTGTCACATACCTTGTGGAAGAGCCTGACATGTAGAGGGTGGCCTCTCATACAGCCCCGACTCTGAGATCACTAATGTTGCAACAGTCAGCACAAGAGCGCGGCGAGGTATGAGTGATGTCATCTGCGGCAGGGGGGAGCAGGTGCATCACCAGAGATGGGTCAGATCATTGTAATAGCAGATGACAGTAGAGACAGCAGACCCCAGATTGGGCAGACAGAAGGCGGCAGGTGTTTGACAGGCAACTGGCAGGTAGCAGGTGTGGAAGAACTGGCAGCACTCAGCAAGTGAAAGACCAGCAGAGACGAGGTAGCATGCAGAGCAGGACTGGTGAATAACTAGATGCAAGATATCACGAGCCAGGTCAGCAACAGGCGGTCAGATACAGGTATAAATGGCAGGCAGAGAATGGTCAGAATACAGCAACGTAGAATCAAGCAGATGAGCAGTAGGAAGAGCAAATACAGAGACAGGCCAAAGTCAGGGTAGGTGCCGTTCAAGCAGAGACAAGTCGATAACAGAAATCAATACAGGAAAAAATACAGGAACACAGGTAATAGCTATAGATGAGACTGCACTGGCTAATAGAACTTTTGCATTTCAAATAGGTACCTTGGTGTCAACATTAGCAACAGGCACGCGAGTGTATGTGTGCGTTTGCACATGCCCATATGCATTTTGGACAGAAAAATGGGCAACCACACATCAGCGCCTGCGCACCCATGTATGTCTAGAGGCTTCATCTGTACTATACCTAGTGCCTTCCTATTATTGCCTGCTCTCTATGGGCAGCCTCCACATGCCCAACTGGCTTTCCTTCTTTGGGTGGGCATGGAAGAAGGCACGAATAAGCCCCTTAGCATGGACATTCAGTTTGGGCTCCCAGGAATTCAGGACTATACCATTTCCACTTATTCAGGTATTGCAGCTGATTCCTCCTCTTCCTGCAAACCAGAATAGCTTCCACTTCATATTCCTCATCTCAGTTTCGAAAGACAGGTTCAGGTGGCCCAGCTCCTCTATCCGGAAAGGGAACAGGCACTGCGGGCTTCAAAAGTAAGACGTGAAATATTGGGTGAATCTTTAACGAGTCTGGCAAGGGTTACTCATATGACACATCATTAGGTTTCCTTTTCACCAGAAACGATCCCACAAACTTAGGTGCAAGTTTCTTTGAGGGTCATGCCAATTCGAGGTTCGCCATAGACAGCCATCCTCGATCACCTGGTTGGAGACTCAGTTCCCCCCTTCTCTTCCTATGATATGCTTTTTTGCTATCTGCCTGTGCTTTAGTCACTGTTTCTTGCAGCAACTTATTATTGCAGTTGAGAAAGTTCACTGTCCTCTTCTTGAGCCATTCCTTTGTTGCCTTGGCCCTGTGTTTTGCATCATTGTCATGCTGGAAAACCTTCCATGACCCATTATCAATGCCCTGGCTGAGGGAATGAGGTTCTCACCCAAGGTTTCATGGTATATGGCCCCATCAATCGTCCATTTGATGCAGTGAAGTTGTCCTGTCACCTTAGCAGAAAAACACCCCAAAGCATAATGTTTCCACCTTCATGTTTGACAGTGGGGATGGTGATGTTGACGTCATAGGCAGCATTTCTCCTTCTCCAAATACGGCGAGTTGAGTTGATGCCAAAGAGCTTGATTTTGTTCTCATTTGACCACAACACTTTCACCCAGTTCTCCTCTGAATCATTCAGATGTTCATTAGCAAACTTCAGACGGGCCTGCTCATGTGCTTTCTTGACCAGGGGGACCTTGCGGGCACTGCAGGACTTCAGTCCTTTACAGCGTGGTGTGTTATCAATTGTTTTCTTGGTAACTATGGTCCCAGCTGCCTTGAGATCATTCACAAGATTCTACCGTGTAGTTCTGGGCTGATTCCTCACTGTTCTTGAAGATTTCACCACGAGGTGAAGCCTTGCATGGAGCCCCAGACCGAGGGAGATTGACAATTACTTTGTGTTTCTTCCATTTGTGAATAATCCCACTAACTGTTGTCACCCTCTCACCAAGCTGCTTGACGATGGTCTTGTAGCCCATTCCAGCATGGTGTATGTCTACAATCTTGTCCCTGACATCCTTTGACAGCTCTTTGGCCTTGGCCATAGTGGAGAGATTGGAATCTGATTGATTGATTGCCTCTGTGGACAGGTGTCTTTTATACAGGTAACAAACTGAGATTAGGAGCACTCCCTTTAAGAGAGTGCTCCTAATCTCAGCTCGTTATCTGTATAAAAGACACCTGGGAGCCAGAAATCTTGCTGATTGATAGGTGATCAAATCATTATTTCACTCATTAAAATGCAAATAAATGTATAACTTTTTTAAATGCATTTTTCTGGATTTTTTTGTTGTTATTCTGTCTCTCACTGTTAAAATAAACGTACCAATAAAACGATAGACTAATAATTTCTTTGTTGGTGCGCAAACATACAACATCAACAGGGGATAAAATATTTTTTTCCCTCACTGTATGCATCTGCGCACGGTTATGCACAGAAAAATGGGCAACTGCACATCTGCGCCTGCGCACCCAGGTAGGTCTAGGGGCTTCATCTGTACTATGGCTAGAGCCTTCCTGACAAACAAATTTAATCACCTAAGCGAGATATATAATATATATATATATATATATATATATATATATATATATATATATGCATACAGTATATATAGTATATATCATGCTTGGTCTCTAATAAATTGTAATTTCATTCTGCTCCATATTATTTCGGTTGTTGGACTGTGGAGCCATGCCAGGTGAAAATATAGATATATTTGAAATGGTTGGAATTAGGGGGGTGTCTGCTGAGCATAATAAAATACTCAAGGGTACACCTATTTACACACCCCTGAGACCTTTAATTACAATGTATATAGAAATAATATATATTTAAATCTGTGACTCCCTCTCAATTGCAGACAACATTCTGTTGCACCTGGCAGCTTCCCCAGTGATCATCACTCTCAGTTTGCGGGGGCTTAGGTAGGAGTCCCAAACAATGAAAGCAGCAGGGGTGGGGAGGCACAATAGTGCCAGGGGGCGTGGATACCTGGGTTAAACATGGGTATCAGTGTTGAACACTTACCTTGCACAGAAGTCTGTGTCCTGTGCTGTTGCTGTCCCCCCTCTTTCTGCTGTCACTGCGCTGCACAGGGGCTGCACAGAGCTGGAGCCAGGTGCTGGAAAAAGTGCTCCAGCACTCATGTCTGGGACACAACCTTGATCCCAGATTCTATAAAATCCCAGGACAGTCCTGTGGAATCCAGGCAGGCTAGGGGTTTGGGAATGGCCTAGCACCGTCCCATGAAGGTAGGGAGATAGTTCTCTGAGAAATAAAGCAAACCTATTGCTTTGCTATGTCTGGGCAAAGCACAAGTTTGCTGTAAAACATAGCTACAGTCAGACATTTTTTCTTCATTTTGGATAGAGTAGGGAATGGTGATAATCAATCAGGTTTTTTTTCTATTAGTGCCATTTCGGGAAGATTTCCCTTCCTGCCATGTAGACACATTAGAAAACCAAAGAAATGCCCTGCCAGACAGTATCCTGTTCCCTACTCCATTCAAAACAAAAAAAAAGGCTTGTCTTTAAGGTTATTCCTACCCAGGGCTGAGGCTTGGCACCCACTGGTCCGTCTTTGCACATTCCTACTGGTGCATACCTGAGGACGATCCCTTTAAAAGGGGTAATTCCTCAGTTCTGGATAATATTCAGTACAAACACCGGATCCAGATCACATAGAGAGCTGCTCCGTGGTGTAAAACAAAACAAGTCCTGATGACAGTTTAATTACAAGGCTCTGCTTCTTTAACAGCATCACAGCTTGTCTTTTCCCGTGTTGTCCTTCGCAAAGAAGCCAGACGTAGCGAAGTAGAACATGCAAATAAAAGTTAATTTCTGGAATAATGCATGATATCCCTGTTTGATATTTCACATAAATTATAATTATTTCACAAGACGCAGAACATTAATCATAAACCTGCCAAAGTTTTAAAGTGGGAAGTATCAGGATCAGCAGGAGGCAGTGCAGGGAGAATGACAACAGATGTAATGTGTCTGGACTGGGATAATGTGGGTGTTTCATCAGGGCTGCAGGGTAACAGCCCGGTGCTGAGTTAGATGTTCAGATCTTAAAGCAGAACTTCTCTTAGAACAGAATATGCTATTTTCAGAACCCCTGATCATCTGGATGGATGTGGCTTGGATATTAAAGTGTTACTAAACCCGCAACGGTAAAATCAGTCTGTATATGCAGTATACTCACTGTGGAACCTAAGAGGTTAATCCATCGCATTGTGTAAAAAGGCTGTTTGATCCTGTCTTATCTGACCTTCCCCTTCTTCCACTGTCCCCATGCCATCGCATGATAGAGCCTTGGGGAACTCTGTACATGCTCAGGGTGCATGTGATCGGCACAAGGCCAATCAGCACTGTCCAAACAGAGGGTCAGGGGCCCTGCAGCCTCATAGGACAGTCAGGTGAGAATAAAAACTCCTCCTACAAGCTTTAACTAGACATTGTTAGAAGTCACAGGACTGCTATATACTGCTGGTGAGAAAAGATATTTAGAAGTTTATATTTACTAATAAAATTGCATTTCTATGTTCTGTGTACTGTGGGAAACCAGATATAGTGAATGCAGGGTAACACTTTAAGCAAAAGTTCTATTTTGCCACCTCCATATACCCATTGTTTCCATGCACTGCAATGATGATGGCCAATGAGCTCTATGCGGTATGAACTGTGCTCTAAACAAGCAATTCTGGATGAAGGGTTGGCCACAGAGCATGAAGTGATGATTTGCATGACTCCACACACTAAAAAAAAAAAAAAAGAAGGAATAAACCTTTTATTATGTTATGGACGTGAGACATATAGATACATTGGGGGAAACTCATAAAGAGTGTCGTTGACAACCTTTAGAATTCTGTTGGGCCACCACATTGGAACTGTTGGTGGTAGCGCCAGATTCATGTACCTGTCAGAAGGAGGAGGGCGGCAACAAAGTTGGACTATCCATACTGGATGCTACTTCGAACCACTTCCACTACTAAGAACGGCGTCCCTGCTGCACATACGGCCTTTAGTGATTACGATCTCATAGGTGTTTTTAATCTACCTAATATTAATAAACGAAACGGAAATACTATACAATGAAGGGTCTCCTGTTCTTTCCATTTAATAGTATATATCTTGGAACCTAATTGAATAGTGGTGCTTGTGGAGGTTCCCTAATAGCTTGGGGGAGACTGCATTGACTAGACATGCAGATATCATTTTATTTCTGGTGAGTAGGCGTTTTATACATCAGTGGTGGAAGATCACTCATCACAGTTCACGGTTCTTGGAGGAGTTGAAATTCTTCACGACTACGTCACCAATCTAGTTCACTGGTGTTGATGGACAATAAATGGTAAATAATAATAGACAATAATGGTAAAATAAATCCCAATAAGCGTATATTCATTATAAATAGTAGTGTGAGTCTTGCGCTGTCTGGAGGATTTATATATAACACCCCTTAATGCTGCGTATACCCGTTCTGTGGACCAGACAGTTTGCAAACGAGTGATAAAGGGGGAGGTACCGCACTTCAGGGAAATGGTATAAAGATATAATTAAAATCTCCAAATAATGAATTTAGTGTAATAGTGCTCAAATATATATTGATTAAAACTTTCAAATCTATAAAAAGATCTCTGTGATGGTGTTCAGATAATTAAATAATATCTTTTTAAATTTCACACTGGTATATGTGACTCCAAAGTAGTTCAAAATAATTAGTGAAACATACTCAATATATAAATATAAAGTGCAACAGTGCTAGTATAATGAAGGGAAAAAAACTCATTTAAAACGAATATTTCTAAAATCTTCAGATAAACTCATAAGGTGACAAATAAAGTGTCAAGTGCTCAATATATACAAGTGTATATTCTTTTTAAACAAACTTAATATAAGGTGCTTATAGGATTTCTAAAGTGCTTAAAAGTGTCCCAAAAATAAAGCCGCATAAGCGGTATTCCTCCTTTTTCCAGGTGTTAGACCGCCACCTTTCACCGAGTGATAGTACGGGGTGCTTCTTAATCCTTATATCCCCTAAGGGTGTGCCAGCCGCTCACCTTAATATGTATGAAAATACACCTCTTAATTATGTGGATCTCCTATTCAACTCCTCTCCTTACTCGCTCCACAATCAAGGGATGATGATAGCCTCCTATATCTAGATCGGGGTGAATGCCCTCCGGACTTCCCACGAATCTCAAAAAAAGGTGCTTACATAGTGCAGTATTGCCATAATAAAAACCATTTATTTAAATACAATATATTACACTCACAAACAGACGAAGATTCTTAAGCCTTCGTATGAGTACAGCTATCCGCGGACCTTACTTCTGCATTCCGACGTCACTTCCGGTGCTCTGCCCTACGCGTTACGTCACGTCCGGTCACGTGACTTCTTCAGGGGCTCATTCATTGGTTTGCGCAAAAGTTATTGCGTCTACAAACTTCGGGATCATTTTATTTTTGTACTTATTTTAATAGTAATGGTAACGATAAGCGACTTATAGCAGGACCTCGATATTGCAGCGGACATTCGGGCACTAAGTGAAACTATTGACACTTTTTGGGAACCAGTGACACTGATAGAGCGATCAGTGCTAAAAATGTGCACTGTCACGGTACTAATGACACTGGCTGGGAAGGGGGTTAAACATCAGAGCCGATCAAAGGGTTAACTGTGTGCTTAGCCAATGTTTTTGTGTATTGTGTGAGGTGCTTTTACTAGGGGAAGAGATGGAATTTACTCCCTGCTTTGCAGGAACACAAATTCCATCCATTCCCTCCTGTGCGAACAGCGATCTGCCTTGTTTACATAGGCCGATCACCAATCTGTCTCTCTGCCTCTCTGCCTAAAGATCGGCAGGTGTTGGATCGTCTTCAGCTGTGTGGAATGACAGCGGAAGTGAGCTGGCGGCGGCGCACATGCGCGCCCCCTACCCGGAAGTGTCGGATCACGTATTTATACGTGATTCAGCACACACGTGCCGTCCTGTAGCAGTAAAACTACTATAGGGCAGACCTGAAGTGGTTAATATTGCTCCAAGCTATGCTACGCAATAATGACTGCATCAAGATACAATAAAGAAGAACACATATTCCCAACCACATTTAGGTAAAATAGACAGATATGTCTTAATACTCCCAAGAGTACCCCACTATATCAAGACCTCTAAAGTGCTGCTGAATTAGATCTTGAAAGCACCAAATGATGTCTCTTCATAAAAGTCACAATTTAATATCAAAATACTGTGTATTAAAACATCCTTCATTGTGGTCATATAATCTTGTAACAAAGTTCATATTAAGTATAAACCTCCAGAAAACCACAACTGAAAATTGGTCATGTAATACACGTTAATTATGAATGAAGTGCCATTAAGGGAGATAAGGCGAGACTGTTTTCAAACATCTTTCATTACAAGAGCATACTGCTGATGTGCATAATAAGTGTGGCATAAGGAAATGGCGTTCGCCATCTTAATGCACGCTGGATACATCATATACTTCCCCATTCTAAAAATCATGGTTTATAAATACACTGTATTACCAAAAGTATTGGGACGCCTGCCTTTACACGCACATGAACTTTAAAGCAGAGTTCCGGCCTCAAAATCTAAAAAATCGATTTTGGGCCATCCGCTTGTTGAGGGTCACCTGAAAAAGAAATGGATGCTCCCGAATTTTTTTTTTTTGTTCACTTACCTTGTTTTTGAAGAAAATATACTCACCTTCCTTCCACTTCCTCCCTCTGCGGCCATGGCCCACACCGTCACTTCCGGCTTGCGATGACTCCTGGGAGCTGAACGGGGCTGGTGCAGGGCATTCCAGGACTACGACGTCACCGAACAGGAGGCAGAAGAGGATGTGCTGGCTTCAGCTGCCCACACCTGAGATGGCAGCGCTGGAGAAGAAATTTTAAAGGTAAGTATTTCTTCTAAAAGGTAAGTGAGACCCGGGACAGTACAGAGGCTATCCATTATGGAATGCAGTAGCCCTGACTGTCCCGGGGGTATTTTTATCTAAAATTCACCCCCGAGGACGGAACTCCGCTTTAAAGGCATCCCAGTTTTAGTACATAGGGTTCAATATTGAGTTGGCCCACCCTTTGTAGCTATAACAGCTTCAACTCTTCTGGGAAAGCTGTCCACAAGGTTTAGGTGTGTGTCTATGGGAATGTTTGACCATTCTTCCACAAACACATTTGTGAGGTCAGGCACTGATGTTGGAGAGAAGGCATGGCTTGTCATCTCTGCTCTAATTCATCCCAAAGGTGTTCTTTTGGGTTGAAGTCAGGACTCTGTGCAGGCCAGTCAAGGTTCTCCACCCCAAACTCGCTCATCCATGTCTTGCTTGGTGCACTGGTGCGGAGTCATGTTGGAACAGAAAGGGGCTCAAACTGTTCCCACAAAGTTGACAATGAAATGACCAAAATGTCTGGCTATGCTGCTGATGCCTTCACTGGAACTAAGGAGCCAAGCCCAACCCCTGATAAACAACCCCACACCATAATCCCCCCTCCACCA
The DNA here is from genome assembly GCF_965119305.1 of Pelophylax lessonae. Taxonomy (NCBI): domain Eukaryota; kingdom Metazoa; phylum Chordata; class Amphibia; order Anura; family Ranidae; genus Pelophylax; species Pelophylax lessonae. The sequence goes on along the minus strand of NC_138777.1, from coordinate 42,362,258 downwards.
AATGACTTGGACCAGTGCATAAAGCAAGGTCCATAAAGACATGGTGAGCTCCATAAAGACATGCTGAGAGATTTTGGGGTGGAGAAACTTGACTAGTCTGCACAGAGTTCTAACCTCAACCCAACAGAACACCTTAAGGGTGAATTAGAGCGGAGACTGCGAGCCTGGCCTTCTTGTCCAACATCAGTGCCTGACCTCACAAATGCGCTTCTGGAAGAATGGTCAAACATTCCCATAGACACACTCCTAAACCTTGTGGACAGCCTTCCCAGAAGAGATGAAGCTGTTATAGCTGCAATGGGTGGACCATCTCAATATTTAACCCGACTGACTAAAACTGGGATGCCATTAAAGTTCATGTGCGTGTAAAGGCAGGCGTCCCAATACTTTTGGTAATATAGTTTATTTAGACTCCCTACACAACTGCTGTAATAGGGAAGATGGTGGTTGTTACTACACTGTCTATCTGACTACATATCTATAATGGCTTTGAAGTAGGTCTGAAAAAAGGAGCCCACACTTTGGAGGCCTAACATGGTATTTATGTAAATGTCCACTGATAAAAAAATCTATTTTTGACACGGCATAGGGTTCGATGTTTTGTGATGGTGATCCCCCAGCCTGAACCGCACTCGGTTCATGCGGCACATAGCACAATGTCAGGCGGTGCCCTGAAGCAATACGGATGCAGAGAGTGCGTGACGGTCAGACTGCAAAATCTTCATTCTGCAGATGAGAATTTTTCTTCACTCACTGTGTCATGAGCGATGTAATTAATTTCAGTCAATGCATTTTAATTTAACATGCATATCCATTTCTGTGCCCCCCAAGGCTAGCTTTATGGAGAGGAAATTAAAGTAAAGCTCGTGGAAAGTTCTGGGAAGGCTCATCTCTGCAAATTACAATTGGAGAGGGTGCGGCAAGAGTCAAATCGGGATCTGTGCTCCATAATAACTTCTGTGATATTATTATAAGGCTGTGAGAAGCAATGGAACACAGTTTCACAAGGCTGGAAAAGTGGAACTAATGTCTTTGTGCTTTTATTGTTTCATTTTAATGAAGAAGACAACATATAATTTCTTTACCTTATCATATTTTCTTTGTAATGTGAGCTGTGTGTGTGGAACACATCTCTGTATACTGTGCTGTTATGCCCTGACTTAGTATATGACTAGGGAAATAAAGATGATTTGTCTCCATTCTGCTCTGACCATCACTCTCCTCCATTATAAATAACCACATGGCCACAGGTTGGAGTTAAATGGCCATAGCAGCCTTTTATTAACAAACTTTATACATAACAGGTAAATAACACGTTAAACCCAGTTTTTTATTGGAGCCTCAAGGTCCCGGTAGGCATTAAAGAAGGAGGTACCTGCGTTCGCCTTAATTAGGCCTTCAGCCGCCACAGCACCGGCTCGGAAACAACAAGTCGCAGGTACCAACATACCAACTACTGGGAGCCGTACCTCAGACGGGTCCCTACCAAGTATGAGTTTGCACCATCAGGGAGCCGTACCTCAGATGGGTCCATACCAAGTATAAGTTTGCACCATTAGGGAGCCGTACCTCAAAGGGGCTGAGAGCTTCCCACTTGTTAATGGTTGTGTTGGACGGACTTTTGAAGTTGACTCTGGTGTGCGCCAGGGATGTCCTTTGAGCCCCCTGCTATGTGCATTCGCAATTGACCCCTTCATAAGAGGGTTAGAGGGTGGATCATTGTGCTGGGTGCCTTTAGGCATTGCTGGTGTACCACCTTTAAAGGTTGTGACCTATGCCGATGATGTGTCTGTTATCATCTCTGGGATGGAGGAGATGCAGGAGGTGGTCTCTGTGATAGAGCAGTACACGGAGGCTTCTTGCTCTAAAAGCAACCATGAAGAGTGATGTTTTCTGGATGGGTGAGGAGGGTGAGGACTTCAAACTTCCGGATTCCTTCCCAGAGCCCCAGCAGGAAATTAAAGTGTTGGGCATCAAATTTGGTCCTGGTGACTATGGTCTTTGGAATTGGGGAAGCAGGTTGGTGGATGCCAAAGCCAAAGTAGCAAGCTGGAAGAAATGGAAATTTTCCTTAAGGGAGAGGGTTGACTTGATCAAAACTTACCTCATCCTGATCTTTTTTTATGTCAGATTTGTTTGTATCTTGCCAGAATCTCTCTATGCAAGGGTGTACAGCTGCTTTTTCCAACTGTTATGGGGAAATAGGCTGAACCTGATCAAACGCAATGTAATTTACCTGTCCAGGTGGGAGGATGGCCTAGCAATGGTCAACCCTATAGTTTTCTTTTCTCTGCTCTTTTTAAAGTACAATCTTGGTAATATGTTAGCAGAGACCCCGCCTATATGGGTGGGCATTTTTCAATCTTGGTTTAGGCCTTTTCTACAATGTTGGTAAGATGGCGGGCCAGTGAAAAGTCTAATTGTCCGACAGGGCAAGCTTTCGGGCTTATGTTGCCCCATGCCTGAAAATACTTTGGCAGTGGCAGGTGACAGTGGAGAATATCAAAGCCTTCCCCAGAAAGTTTCTGGAGAAGAGGATTTTGGGCTCTGCTTTCAGTGTGTCATTGGCCTTAAGTTATTGCCCAGGCGAGGAGTTGCGTTTAAACAATTTGGGAAGAATTCCTTTGAAGTTTAGGGATCAAGCCTGGCTCACTTTCCATGGAAGGCTCTATGTGAGAGAGAATCTGAAGCATCGCCCTGTGGAAGATCGGGATTGACCTAGAGCAGAGTGTGTTGGAGTCTATGGATCCCTTTTTGCTCCAGTGTCCCTTTAACATAGATGTGTATAAAAGGGTGGGGAGGGCTCTAGGCATCCCCTCTCTCTATCTCATGAGTTATGTGGAGTGGGTGTACGGGGCATTCTCGACTCGCTGGGATTTTGATTTGGATACACTTTTTCTAGTTAGTATAGTTGTCCATTACCTTCACATGGAATGCACGGTGCCAGATTACCCTGCAGAAGAAAGTTCTCCCTGTCGAGGTGGTGGTGTACGATATTCTGGGTGAGGTTGGGAACATTTGGGGTATTGAGAAGGGCAGGGAGTCTCGAGTGGTCTGGATAAGAGCGTGGAGGAATATCAGACCTGCCTTTGGTGAACTGTCCATCTCTGAGTGAGGAGTTCTTTTCCTATACTATTTCTTTTACTCCCTTAGTTTTTGTTGGTTAATATCTTCTTTTTGAAGAAGGGCTGCATGCATAATGGGGGTGGTTTTGTTTCTTGACCTCACAGGTTTGATGTCTGGTGTAGTGGTGTGAGTCTTACTAAGATTATTTTCCCCGATAATGACATGTTTATGTTCGAGAGTTCTGGTTTTGCTGTAAAGCCATTCTTTGTTTGAGAGCAGACTTTGCTATATATTTTTTTTCCATTTCATGTAAATATGTATATATTTATGTATATTGATTTTATGCTTATTGATTGCAAGACTTTTAATAATGAAAAATTGGGAACTTGAAAATGAACACCTTCCAGCCCAGCCTGTAGTAGAATGATGGCCGTGGCTTTACTGTTCTGACTGGAAGTCAAATGACGCCCTTCAGATGGGGGCACGCAGCATCACCGATAGGTATAAAGAGCCGATGACATAGGCTCTTTAACATGTGATCAGCTGTGTCCAATTACAGCTGATCACATGTAAACAAATGCCAGTTATCCTCACCTCCTTCTCTTAGTACTGTCAGTGCCTAAGGAAAGGAAAGCCAATAACCGGCTTTCCAGTTACAGAGGACATTTACACTGATAATAAGGGCACTGTTCATCAGTGCCCTGATGATCACTGCAGCATATCAGTGCAGCCTCTTTATTGCCCATCAGTACAGCTTATCAGTGCCCACCTGTCCGCCTCATCAGTGTCTATCAGTGCCGCCTATCAGTGCAGCCTATCAGTGCCCATCATTGCTACCTATAAGTGCCCATCAGTGCTGCCTATAAGATGGATTTACATCGAGGGACACTGTTGTTTTTGTTCTTTTTATTAAAGGACTTGTCAAAAACTGTCTTATGTGGTTTTTCCTTTTTTACATTTTTTTCTGGTGAATGGGTAGGGGAACGATGTACCCGATACCCATTCACATGGGGGGGGCAGGATCTGGGGGCCCCCTTGTTAAAGGGGGCTTCGAGACTCCGATAAGCCCCCCCACCCAAAGACCCCCACAACTACAGTGCATGGTTGTTGGGAAGAGGCCCTTGTCCCCATCAACATGGAGACAAGGTGCTTTGGGGTGCACCCCAAAGCACCCTCCCCATGTTGAGAGAAAGTGGCCTGCTATGGTGCCTAGTGTTGAAGTTGTTAAAAAACCTACAGTGGTGCTGTGACTAAAGTTGAATAATGCCAATGACAAAGGTGATGGCCATTTATGTACCTCCTGAAAATTGGCTGAAAAACACATAGAAATTGCACCCTTCCATCCTGCCCTGCTTCTATAGTGTGGTCTAGTCTCAATCTATAGTACATACTGTGATTTATGTCTGCTCTGTCTTTTCCTATGCTATCTGCATGAGTCACTTCAAATAGGTTATGCTGACACCACAGAAGCCTGGGAGATAGCTCTGCCCTTTACCCTCCAGCACACAGCAGGTGATTGGCAGCCTCAGGTGTGCATGCTTTCCTATGAGACAGTGTAGAGAGGGTGTGTCGTTTCCCTCCACTCAAGTCTCAGATTACACTCAAACTTCTATGCTGTGCAGTGTGTGACATCAGAACCCTACCCCCTGCCTTCAGGAGCTGAGAAATACCCTTTGATCTGTGAGTTTTAGAAGACTGTAGAGAAGAGATGGCTGCAGGTACAACTTATGTAGGAGGGTTTTTTTCTGTCATGGTCTGCAGTCAGGTTCTGTGGCCAGTAGCTATAGCAGTGGAGCAGCACCCACCAACAAGCAGGACAGGTATACAAGCAGGTCACCCTGGCTGATGATACGGATTCACCTGAGGTGCAGGGTCTAATTACGAACTGGTATTCACCAGAGCTCCTGATGGTGGTTGGGTTTTGCTGCATGTGAGTACCAGGTCACAGTCCTCAGGATCGCCCCACTAGGAGGTGAGCAAGCCGGGGTCCAATAGCAGATATACCAGGTGGGGATCAAGCAGAAGTGTAATTAGGAGACAAGCCAAAAGTTCAGTAATGAATAGTTGCAGGTTGGGATTAATCAGGAGCGTAGTCGAGGAACAAGCCAAAAGGTCAGTAACGAATGGTTGCAGGTTGGGATTAAGCAGGAGCGTAGTCTTAGGAACAAGCCAAAAGGTCAGTAATAAATGGTTGCAGGTTGGGATTAAGCAGGAGCGTAGTCGAGGAACAAGCCAAAAGGTCAGTAATGAATGGTTGCAGGTTGGGATTAAGCAGGAGCATAGTTGAAAAACAAGCCAAAAGGTCAGTAATGAATGATTGCAGGCTGGGATTAAGCAGGAGTGTAGTGGAGGAACAAGCCAAAAGGTCAGTACCAAGTGACTGCAGGTTGGGATTAGGCAGGAGCGTAGTCGAGGAACAAGCCAAAAGGTCAGTAACAAGTGGTTGCTGGTTGGGATTAAGCAGAAGCGTAGTTGAGGAACAAGCCAAAGGCTGGTAACGAATGGTAGCGAAGATATGCACGACAGCAGGAGAGACAAAGGTGAGATATTGGTTGGAGGGAGCACAATAATCTGGCAAAAAGGAAGTGCAGAGACATGGCTTAAATCAGGAAGTTCATGGAGGGCGCAAAAAGTTCAAGGTTCAGGACAAACAAGATTCAAGGCAGGATCATTCAAGGAATTGTCCAGGTTAAATCTCCAGCATTCCAGGTGGCTCAGCAAGCAGTTCATTACCAGACACAGAAGAGGTCCCAGGTTCAAGTTCAGACCTTGACAGTTTCATCTCTGTGTATCACCTGAGGCCGGTCACTTCACTGCGTATATGAAAGGGTTTACATACACTTTAATTAGGTTAAAGCTTTAATCTTTGATAAATAGATATGTATCCTATTATTTGGGTAAGGTTAACAGCTAGTATGCGATGGCTCCATTGTTAATTTTGTCGACTAAAACCGACTAAAACGTTTTCGTCGACTAAATTAACACATTTTTAGTCGACTAAAATACGACTAAAACTAAAACAATTCAGATGACTAAAATACGACTAAAACTAAAATGGCATTTTAGTCTTAAGCCTAAAATATGACTAAAACTAAAATGGCATTTTAGTCATAAGACTATAACTAAAACTAAATAAAAAATTGACATCAAAATTAACACTCCTCTGCTGGCCATTTCTATATCGGCAACACAATTTCATCCAGAGCATGTAATAATAGCACATTAAAGTTTAAACATGTATTGCACCACCGCATAAGTAAGGAGCATCTACTAAGCGGCTGAAAACAAAACAATTAAGAAAAAGGTTTTTCTTATATTTTTCCCTAATATTTAATGTTGGTAATATATTCAGGTAATATGTGCAATGACATTACAGCCAATGGAGTTTACAGCAGTGTTTATTTAGTCAACGAAAACGTTTTCGTCACCGCTTTCGTCACCGCCATTTTTCAACTGACGAAAACGAGATGCAAAGTATAGCACATTTTCGTCAAATGACGACAACTATGACGAAAATCAAATCCGTTTTCGTTAACGAACGAAAACTAAACGAGAATGTGAGGCAGGGACATTTACCCAACTTCCGGTTTTCATGGAGCTCCGCCTGTGTGGCGTCTGGTGTGGCGTGCCCCGTAAAGTCCGACGTGAGGAGTGGACTACTACAAGAGAGTCGACTCGAGACCAGTCACCTGACCTCACCAGAGCACTGCAGCTGCAGCACTACAGCCAGACGCACCAGGCCCGACTCATCACACGGCACTGGCATCCGGCCACCACCACATCCAGAGCAGAGCACCCACTGTGAGTTAATAGCCAGGCCAGCTATTACTGCCTCCCTGAGTCCCCTCAGACCACTCACCAGTCACCACTGGCATCCGATTCCGCCATCCATTCAGGACTGTGTGCGTGCATATAGGCCGCTGAGGCCCGCCCGGCCCATCCTGTTCAACAACTTCAGTTCAGAGTCAGACCAGAGACCACCCTTAAACCTGAGACCCCCATCCAGCACTCTGAGCAGCACTGTGTGCACTCACTGCACTGACTGCAGGCAGCAGCATTACAGGCCTCCTCTCTGACCTGACCATGACCATTTAGATGACTAAAATGGGTTTTAGTCGACAAAAATGTAGGACGTTTTAGTCGACTAAAATGTAAGATGTTTTAGTCGACAAAAATGTACTGAAGTTTTAGTTGACTAAATACGACTAAAACTAAAACACTTGCAGAAGACTAAAATGGGACTAAAACTAAAATGCCATTGTAGTCCTAAGACTAAGACTAAAACTAAATAGAAATTTGCTGCCAAAATTAACACTGGATGGCTCACGTATGTACTCCTCAGCAGTTAAGCATTTAAATGACATTGATGTTCTACGTGTTTACTTTTCAGCAAAGGACTTAAGCAAAGTTCAGTCACATCAGGTGTAAGCTGTTCTATCATCACTTGCTTCGGCTCCGTTACAGGAACAATAATGGTTATTTGTTCCTGGAAAACACAAAGCAAATGGAAGGCTGTACACCTCTCCAGAGAGTCTTTATTCCAGCAATGTAAGAGAAGTCTTTACAGGTACTACGACTGCAATGCTCACCCTATATATACGGGTGATAACACAAGACAGACCTAATTGACTAGGCCAGTTGCCATGACAACAAGTTACTACACCCTTATGATACTGGCGCTAACCCTCTCATGCCTGGGCATGCACTGGGCTACCTTGCATTGGTTTTCTTGCAGAGAAATCACCCATCGCATTGCTCTGAAGAAAAATCTCTATCTGTCTCATTTGGTTCATTTATTCACTTCCTGCAGGCTTTAAACCTGTCCAACTAATTCACTTCTCCCTCCCCATAAATGACTCGCTCGCATTTTTCCACTGGCAGGAATATGAATCTGAGTGCTTTAGACTTAAACAAGCACAACATGCACCCAAAACACAAGGCGATCCCCAGGGCTACTTTTAATGGAATGTTTAGGAACCAACATGCAGCATGCTGGCTCTGTGTGTGTGGCATGCATGATAGTACATGTATAAATCCCCGCCAGATGGGGGGGGGGGGGGGGGATAGTCATAGGAGTAAGTGATCAGGTAAGTAACCACTGACCAATAAAGGAGGGGGAGATTTGTCAAACGCACAGCCACTGACCACCAATGTAAGCGGTGGGAGCGTTGAATAACACTACCACTGACCACCATTGTGGGGGTTAAATAATACTGCCACTAAACACCAATGAGGAGGGGGATTACATAATACCACCACTCAGCGACAATGCAGAGGGGTTAAATAATACCACCACTGAGCACCAATGCAGAGGTTAAATAATACCACCACTCAGCACCAATGCAGAGGGTAAATAATACCACCACTGAGCACCAATGCAGAGGGTTAAATAATACCACCACTCAGCACCAATGCAGAGGGTAAATAATACCACCACTGAGCACCAATGCAGAGGTTAAATAATACCACCACTGAGCACCAATGCAGAGGGTAAATAATACCACCACTCAGCGACAATGTAGATGGTAAATAATACAACCACTCAGCACCAATGCAGAGGGTAAATAATACCACCACTCAGCGACAATGTAGATGGTAAATAATACCACCACTCAGCACCAATGCAGAGGGTAAATAATACCACCACTGAGCACCAATGCAGAGGGTTAAATAATACCACCACTCAGCACCAATGCAGAGGGTAAATAATACCACCACTCAGCACCAATGCAGAGGGTAAATAATACCACCACTCTCAGCACCAATGCAGAGGGGTTAAATAATACCACCACTCTCAGCACCAATGCAGAGGGTTAAATAATACCACCACTGAGCACCAATGCAGAGGGTAAATAATACCACCACTGAGCACCAATGCCGAGGGTAAATAATACCACCACTGAGCACCAATGCAGAGGGTTAAATAATACCATCACTCAGCACCAATGCAGAGGGTAAATATTACCACCACTGAGCACCAATGCAGAGGGTTAAATGATACCACCACTCAGCACCAATGCAGAGGGTAAATAATACCACCACTGAGCACCAATGCAGAGGGTAAAATAATACCACCACTGAGCACCAATGCAGAGGGTAAAATAATACCACCACTGAGCACCAATGCAGAGGGTTAAATAATACCACGACCACCACCAGCCTATATGACTATAAGACTCTATAACAACAGAGAGTCAAGTTTAGAATCACTACTTCAGGAAGACATTTCAGAACACAGCTACTTGCGCTTATCCTCATAGGCAGTGTCACTGTCAGTGAAGTCAAAGGTAGCTATGGTAACCCAGGTATACAGCTGGAAGGATCCAAGACCCAGGGACAAAGCACCATGCCACTGGATTTAGAGTACTCTGGGTGCTCCCGAAGTGGCTGGGTGTTCTGAAGTAGTTGTGTTATTAGGCTTTTGCCTGGCTACCTACATGCTAGTTCTGACGGTGGAGGGCCGCTCACCTGGATGCAGACCACTGCTTTATGCTACCTCATCTGGTGTGACCTGTCTGAGCTGCTGAGGGAGGGAAGCTGAGTGATGTATCTTCCTTGGGTGTGTCCAGGAACCCAGGCACTTGTGGGAAATTTAATTTAGGCCCCTTTCCGAGTCCGGTGTCTGCAACGAGAATAGTGAGTAAATGGGCAATCCAATACAAAAGCACTAACCCCCCAAAATTCCCATCCTAACACCCCCCCCCATCACCTATTCTAGCACAACCACATCCAAATCCCCCTCCTAGCACAAATCCTCTTCCCCCTATCCCCCCAGCACAAATCCTCTCCCCCTTATTCCCACAGTACAAATCTCCCTCCTAGCACAAATCATCTTCCCCTCATTCCCTTAGTACAAATCCCACTCCTAGCACAAATCCTTCCCCCAACCATCCCCACAGCAAAAATCCTCTTCCCTCCATCCCCACAGCAAAAATCCCTTCTCCTAACACAAATCCCCCCCCCCTCCCATCCCCACAGCACAAATCCCCCCTCCTGGCACAAAGCCTCCTCTCTCCCCCCCCCCTCTTCATTCCTCACAGTACAAATCCCCCTCCTGACAAAAATCCTCTTACCTCTATACCCACAGCAAACCCCCCCCCCTCCTGGCACGAATCCTCTTCCCCCATCCCCACAGTACAAATCCCCTCCCCCCTCCTAGCACAAATCATCTTCCCCCCAAATCACCCCTCCTAGCATCCCCCCCCAATTCCCCCTCCTAGAACAAATCTTACCCCTGTCAAATCCTCCCCCATCAAAATTTTCCTCCTAGCACAAATACCCCCCATCATTCCTACCAGCACAATTCTCCTCCCCCACCCCCACCAAACAGCCCCAAGGTTTCCTGTTCTAGCACAAATCCCCCATCCCAAAAATCTCTTCAAGGAAAATCCCCCAAACCCCCCCTCCTGGCACAAATCCTCTTTCCCCAGCACACATCACCCCTCTTAGCACTCCCCCCCCCCCCAAACACCACTGCTAGAAAAAATCCCCAGTGCAGTTCTGCCTTCCCTCGGCTTGGCTGCAGCTTTCTTTAAGCACACAGACCTCAGATACAGCGCGGCCCATCGCTCTGTGATGCCCCTCTTCTGAGGCTCCTCCTCATCGTGATATGTCAGAGCTGGGGAGGAGCCTAGGAGAACCTAATTTCTAAACCTTTGCATGGACAGCTGGCGGGAGAGATGCCACTGCTGAAGGGGAACAAGATCACAGCTTGGGGATGCCACTGGATGTCTGTTCTGGTCTGTTTGTTACATATTACATGTTACACACTCAATATGGGTGTAACATGTTACGACAGGTAAACTCATCCTTTAGAGTCGATCCACACTAGCGCGACTTGTCAGCCTGACAAGTCGCGCTCCCTCGCGGTCCATTGACCGCTACAGGACCCGTTCTAATAGGAGCGACACAAGTCGCACCGACTTAGAAAAAGGGTCCTGTACTACTTCGGGGCGACCTTGGAGCGACTTGCATAGACTTCCATTATGTGAAGTCCCTGCAAGTCGCTCTGAAGTCATGGTGCATGGCAATGCACAAGTCGCCCCGGAAGTAGTACAGAGTCGTGTCGCCTTAGTGTGAACCGACTCTTAGGCTACGTTCACATCTTGGCGTTGCTATTTACAGTCGTTTTTTAGGCGTTTTTTCAGGCATTTTTATGGGCGTTTTTGTTCAGGCGTTTTTAGGTTGACTAGTAACCAATGGAAAAAAAAAAATGCCTGTAATCTGCCCAAAAACAAGCTCATGTACTTTTTTGAGCGTTGGGCGTTTTGCTTAAAACTTCAAAACGCTCAGATATGAACAGGGGCCATTGAAATAAATAGGATTTGTCTTGTTGGGTGTTTTTTGAGCTGATCCTAGAGCAGAAAAACTCCCCAAAAATGCCCCAAAACGCCTACATGTGAACTTAGCCTTAAGGTTAAAAGGCTGGACATATCAGGGTAAAGTGGGAGTGAACTCCCATTTATGACTTCTATACCATAGCTCCCAACTTTCCCTGATTTGGAGGGACTGTCCCTGATTTGGAGCAATGTCCCTCTGTCCTCCTCATTTGTCCCTCATTTTGGTCTGGTCCATATAGTTGTATATAAAATGCAAAATGTGTCTTTCAAAAAGTGTTTCCCAGTGCTAAACCTTTCATCCATTTTCTAAATTGCTGCATTTGTAAATGTCAAAAGCCAATATAAAGAAATAGTAGTGGTAAAAAAACACTTGTGGGTTCAACTAATCTTTTTTTTTTTTTTTTTGTATAATTCTCCTTTAAGGGGGCGTGGTAGGAGGTGTGTCCTATACCTACATACTTTTAACAACAGGTATTCCTCATTTCATCCCAAAAAGTTGGGAAGTTTGCCTATAGGTAAGCCCTATAGTAAGGCTTACCTAAAGGTACAGTAAATATCTCTTAAACTTGCACCATTTAGGAGATATTTACTTTTGATGAAGCCAGTGATGTCACCAACGCATGCGCTCTGAAGAAATGGCATACCATTCTGTTCCTCCAGAGTCCTGTGCTGTGAAAGGCGGCTCCCACGCACTTGTGGGAAGTTGGAAGCACCTTCAGTGGATCGCTGTAGGGATTCGTTTAACCACTTAAGCCCAGGAAGATTTTACCCCCTTCCTGACCAGGGCCTATTTTGCGATTCGGCACTGCGTGACTTTAACGGACAATTGCGCGGTCGTGCAACGCTGTACCCAAACGAATTTGACGTCCTTTTTTTCCCACAAACAGAGCTTTCTTTTGGTGGTGTTTGATCACCTGTGCAAATTTTTGATCATGCGCTATAAACAAAAAAAAAAGTGTCAATTTTGCAAAAATAACAATAATTTTCAAATTTTTTTATATGAAATTCCCCCCCAAAAAAATGTAAAAATCGAAATTTTTTAACATTTTAGGCCAATTTGTTTTCTGCTACATATGTTTGGTAAAAAAAATTGCAAAAAGCGTATTTTGATTGGTTTGCGCAAAAGTTATTGCGTTTACTAACTAAGGGTAAGATTTTTGTCATTTTTTTTGATGTGATGGCGGCGATCTGCGATTTTTTTTTGCGGGACTGCGACATTGCGGCGGACAGATCGGACCCTTGACTGACATTTTTTACACTTTTGGGGGTACCAGTGACATTACTACAGTAATCAGTGCTATACATATGCACTGTTACTGTAAAAATGACACTGGCAGGGAAGGGGTTAACTTTATTTGAGGAGGAGGGGTTAAGTGTGTTCCTAGGGGCGTGATTCTTACTGTGATTGGATGTGGCTTGTGATGTAACAGCAGAGATCAATGGTCCTACATAGCAGGACCTTATGATCTGTGCTGTTCCACAGGGGAGAATGACAGGCGGCTTTGTTTACATTAGCCGCCTGCCTTTCTCCCGGTGTAATCGACGATCGCGAGTGACCGGCGGGCATCGGGTCCGCCGGTCAGTCGCGCGCGGGGGGGGGTCCGTGAGCGAGCGGGAGCGCGCCTCCAGCGGCGCACACTCGCTCCCTAGAGCCTCACAGGCTAGCGACGTAGTACTACGTCACTTTGCCTGTGAGGGGCTGGCCGCCGCAGTAAATAGTCGTGCGGCGGTCGGCAAGTGGTTAAAGGTAAGCTTAACATAATGTGCTAGTATGTGATGCAAACTAGCACATTAGGGGCATTGCCTTGCAGGATTAAAAAAACAAAAAACAAAAAAAACAGCAGTTTACTACCAGTTTTAAGAGTTCTACAATTGTTTCTCAGGTTATATAGATTACTAATTGTACTGTCCTTGTGGAGAAAGAGATTTGGGGAACAAAGGCAATTTGTGGAGGACGGCTTTGACAAAAACAGCCTACCAAGACATTTTTTGAAAAGTAAATCCTCCACAGGTAAACAGGCAGTGTTGGGGTAGTTACTCAAAAAATGTAACTAGTTACTAGTTACTAGTTACTTCTGTAAAAAGTAATGAAATTACTTTACTAGTTACTGCATTTGAAAAGTAACTTCACTACTTATTACTTTACTTTACTTTTGAAAAAAATATGAACAAATTCCAATGCGCATATTTATTTGTAGTGCACAAAAAAAAATACAATATTTATTGTTTTATTTATATATATAACACCAGAGCGTGCCCCCTTTCAATGCCAGAGCGACACAGCATGCCCCCTTTCAATGCCAGAGTGACCACAGCGTGCCCCCTTTCAATGCCACAGTGACCACAGCGTGCCCCCTTTCAATGCCAGAGTGACCCCAGTGTGCCCTCTTTCAATGCCAGAGTGACCACAGCGTGCCCCCTTTCAATGCCAGAATGCCAGAGTGACCACAGCGTGCCCCCAGATTGACCACAGTGTGCCCCAGAGTGACCACAGTGTGCACCCTTTCAATGCCAGAATGACCAGTGTGCCCCCAGATTGACCACAGCATGCCCCAGATTGACCACAGCGTGCCCCCAGAGTGACCACAGTGTGCACCCTTTCAATGCCAGAGTGACCACAGCGTGCCCCCAGATTGACCACAGTGTGCACCCTTTCAATGCCAGAGTAACCAGTGTGCCCCCAGATTGACCACAGTGTGCACCCAGATTGACCACAGTGTGCCCCCAGAGTGACCACAGCGTGCCCCCAGATTGACCACAGTGTGCACCCATTCAATGCCAGAGTGACCAGTGTGCCCCCAGATTGACCACAGCGTGTCCCCAGATTGACCACAGCGTGCCCCCAGATTGCCCACAGTGTGCACCCTTTCAATGCCAGAGTGACCAGTGTGCCCCCAGATTGACCACAGTGTGCACCCAGATTGACCACAGTGTGCACCCAGATTGACCACAGTGTGCTGTCGGGCCTGTTGGGGGTTATTAAAATAATAATAGGTAAAAAGAAAAATGATTTTAAAAGCCATGTATATTTCATATTATGCATATAAGAGATTCTGAACAGGATGGCGTCCATCTTGTTTTTAAGGTGAAACAAAGTTCATATATATATACTTGTTAAAAAAAATGTCTCTCACAGGCTTACAAAGGGTCTATGGTTTCAACAGAGATCTTTGTATTTCTATGTAATCGTAAATAAGATTTCTTTTGACATCTCGATCAAATAAAACTTAGTCAGTCTGACGCTATGTTAAGGGGGGATATCTCAGTCTGTCTATAAGTATATAACAATGGACAATACCCCAGTATATTCTAGCAGACATTTAAAGATGAACCATATACGTTTTCATAGATACATTATTATATGTGAGAAGATATTAGCTATAATTATGTTATTATATTATGTAAGGCATATACATATATATTTAGGAATATTGTATCACATTTTGGGTTTATATTCTCAGTAATAATCTTACTTAGAATTCTTTTTCTAATAAGTGTAAGGACATATGTATCTCGTCACTAGTTGCCTCACTTCAGAGAAGTCTAGTCTAAGTGCTCAAGGTGTTGTGAATCCTACAGGCCAGACATCTTAATTGACAGTGTAAGACATGGTCAAAGAAGTAATGGCTATTCACTAGCCAGAGGTCAGAGAGGTCATCAGATAAGGACATGGTGGTAAAAGTGTTAAATACAAAATCTAATGAACGGTACGATACTGCCCTCTGGAGGCGAAATACCAGGTGCAGTCTTGAGATAATTTGAGATATTCCCATATAAAAATATTATATAGTGTTAAATAATATAATTATTGAAATGGCATTACTTGCCGAGATGAATGATGGAAATACAGGTGGACATTTATGTATGTACTGGTAGTCTGGACAAAGTTTTATGTTGTATTATATGATTAATCTTACATATAGAGGAATCATCCTTAATTTTATTAGACCAAGTATGGGGTTAATTATCAAAAGGGGTGTGTCTCTGACCTCACTAGTTTAGGTATAGAATATCCTGACCAATTGGGATAATGTTTCATCCCTCTGGGTTTTACTTATGGTAATTTTTATAGCTCTTTGTTCTTACCATATAAAAGACCAACCCAGATATGAGAGAGGACACACACATTACACTACTGACAACACACCTCACACTTACACCACACACGCTATTACATTTTTCAATAGACTCATCCAGACATACTTCCTGGTCCATCATTCATCTGAAACTTGAAGGGAATCCACCATCTTAAGAAAGGCATCCATCTTAGGACTCTGGTAACGATTTGAAGCTAGCGGCTATCTTAAGTGTGGTAATTATGCCTTGCTATATTATTTGATTTTATTCAACAATTGTTTATTCCTTCCTTATATGTTTTATATTGCATATTTAAGGGTAATGAGATTACAATCCCAGCCGTATAAGCCATAGTAGATTTTTCTCTAAAAAGCTGATTTTTGTTTTTATACATTTTTATTAATATCAGATTAAATGCATTATTTGCAATTTTAAGTCTTCCGTTTTGCATGGCTTATTCTCATTCCTTCTGCAGTGGAATGACTTTGGGCCCTGTGATTCGCAGACCATTGTAGTCTGTTTATATAGAACATTAATTTATGGCTTATACTATACCTGGGAAGAAATGGTAATCTTGCTTTCATTTTGTTTTGGTTTCACTTTGTTTTAGTTTCACTTTCATTATTGAGCTAAACATCACATTGCATTGATTATTTGAAGTTAGTATTTTTCTTGTAGAGTTATCTTTTTGTGTCACTTCTTGTTTGATCATATATTGTGTTTGCATGTCTTGAGAATAAATATTTTTATATATATTCCACGCTGTAGACTGTACTCACTAAGATTGGTATATGCTTTTAAAAAGAAATTAATCAATTAAAAAGAATTCACGACATTGATTTATGGCAATAGGTGAAGACTCTCCTTTTTCACAGATCTTTGCTTATTAACCATAAATAAATACACTGCTATATTCAGAGCAGTATAAATATTCTGACATAAGTACGAGCGCAAGATATTTATTATTAAATATTCTTACATATAATGGAGGCCCCAGTGAGATAATTATTGATTTCTTACATATGCCAATCATAAATATTGATCAGGTGACATAATCAATAACTTAAAAAAAAAAAAAAAAAAATTTTTTTTTTTTTTTTTGAATTTTTTTTATTAATTGCAATGTGATAGAAATGCATTAAAAATGTCAACAGCAGGTAATGTTCATGCTGCCAACTCTGGCAAGGTGTCAGTCCCTAGTGGTAATGCCACAACCCTAGTAGATTTGGCACAGATCATAAATGTGTGGAAACACCTCTCTGAGTCTGAAATGGTGGAATATGTAAATGCTGGTTAGAGTCATATATCAAAATCCTCAGAAGTCGGGCCAATAAGGGCATCTGACATGGGTAGAGGACAACCTGTATGTATGAACTCACCAATAAGCTTATCTAACACCAAAAGACACCGGGAAGTGTGATCACATACTTTTAGAGTCATGGCCAATCTTACTATATCTGTGTGAGGAACTGCACCACAAGGCTCAGCAAAAAGGAGTTTAGTAAAGTTTCAATCTCCACTCCAAATAAATGAGAGAATAAGATTAGGAACCTCCTTGAGCAGGTGAAAGTAAACTCTATTGGGACACATCAGTTAAGAGAATGTAGCGTGAAACTGCAAAATAAAGTAGAATTGTGGCAGAAATTTTATCAAGGAAGCTGTAATGAAAGTAACCATTTGAAAGAGAAATGTAAATGATTAATGCAATAATTAGGAAGTTTTGAGCAAGGAAAAATGTTTTTCTAGCAAAAAGTTGCCGAGTCACCAGCAGTGGAAAACTTTGAAAATTAAAAATAATAATAAAAAAAAAATGTAACAGTTCAAATTCATGACAGGAACTCATCAGTAAATACATAGCAGAGTTCCAAAAGGTCATGGTGTCCATGTAAAAAGGGCAATGCTTAATTAGTCCTGCTTTTTAAATATTAAATAATTATTCATAGACCCAGATATGATTCCCAGTCTGTTGGTTATGACCCAGACAAGGGTGGGAATCAGGCAAAGAGTCCATGTCCTACCCCAGCCATATTCCTAAAATAGGAGGGCAGAAATTGGGCAGCCATGCATAAATAGGTATGAGTCATATCAGGTCACTGCAAAAAGACTAGCACCCCTAAAAAGATACCATGCACCTCCAGAATTGAAATAAGTTTTAAAAAGAGTACTGTCCTGATTTTATGTTAATAAAGGGTCCTTAAACATTATTGATTACCCTGAGGCCTATGAAAACACTTTCTGTGTTGTGCCTGCAGGATGTCATTTAAAAGTCAGCCCATACAAAAACTTTACTGCTGCTAGAGCTGTGATCTACAATTTAAAATGTACACAGCATAAAAGCCCCTTTGAATTTTTTTTTTTTTGTCTGTACTCAAAAGTGCCTAACACCCTTCAATGAAGGAGCTGAGTACAACCACCTGAAATTTAAATCCCTGTGCTTTGAGGCATTGCCCATGCACATAATAATAATAAATTTGGCAAAGGAGCAAGACATGCCACCTAGGCCCCAAGGGGAACACCGGATACCTTAAGGAGGACACCGGACATCCCATTAACAAGGGGGGAACACCCGCAAATAAATAGGGATTTCCAAAATCCTCGGGAAAGTAAAGTGACATTAAGGCCCAGACCTCGTGCCAGAACCAAGTAACTGGTTCTGATGGGGATCTGTTCCATCTGTCTGAACCCGAGAGACATAGGCACCGCAGGAGGCGGAGCCAATAATCCAATTCTGAATAGGTTTTCAGCAGAGTAGAAGCCAAATTGGATCAGCTGATCAATTGGTTCACTCAGGGCACTGCAGCCCAGAATTAAAATAATTCCTCTTTAGGAACAAATCCTATGGCCAGCCAAAGGCCACAAAATCCTTAAATGCCCAAGTGATAAGGAATCAGTAGGGATACACTGAATAGAGGTATAGGATACAGAGGTTCTAACACCATTTTATTCCAGGTCACAGCATTGAGGATCCTGAAATCCCTATCAGGGAATCTTGGTTGTTATATACTAACTACCCTCCTATTTTTCAGTGGTCACTTCATCCCTCTGACTCAAACAGGTCACTCAAAGCGGGCACATTTTTGAAAAATCGCCAATGACGGTGATACCAAGGAGGATCAAACCCTAATGACGTAATGCAGTCAAGAGGTTAAAGGTTGTATACGGTAACCAAGAAGGAATCCTCAATGCCAGGTAGTTTGTTGCCTACAATAAATTGCATTGATGCCCCATAGGGGGAGATATTATATATTTTTTTTTTCCCTAAGTAGTAGGTAAATTATAAACAAAATATTGTATCATTGTACAATTGCCCAATGTGTAGTATCCATGGCGATAAATACATCTCCATGTTAATAAGCCCCAGAAGTCAGTCGCCCTAGGAAAGGTCGCATATATAGTCTCACCTTCCCTGGTGGTCATATAAAAGACTGATCACACGGTGGACTAAAGGAGAACTCTGAGGAAGCTTAGGGTACCTACATCGCATTGAAATGTCAATTGATAAGAATGTATATTCATACTATATGTTTTATCCAATAGGAAGAGCTTAACCTTCCATGCCAGGTCGTTGATTGGTACAGACGATGATGTTTGCCAAAAGACACAGCGATCGGATGGGTCATCTCTCCCTAGAGCACAGCTCAGGACGGAACCCCTCATTGAATCGGATCCCTCTACAGGAATCAAGCTGCGAGACGCCCCAGATTCTTGTTGACGGAGAGGAAGATTTGTTTCAACAGATCTTTGTGCATTTGATCCGAGGAAATCCATTGAGAGAAATCACACTATCTCCTGTTTTCAGTTGAAGGAGATGTGAGAATGATGCATTGCTTATGTGAGCAAACCTCAGTCTAGGTGTATGACACTCTAGACCATGCTGAAACCATTCATTATCCAACCAACATCCAAGGTTGAACGTCCAAACGGATTTCTCGGATTCCTGATTGCCAACGTTGTTTTACTGCGCTTTGAATGGTAATTGCCAATGCCATCGCAGCAGTTAATTTCTGTCTCCATTAACACTTTGCAAGCTGGAGATGCAGATTTCAAGGAACATTTGAGTTTATTTACTAGGAGATCAGAAGTCAAAGAGACTAACAAGGAACAGTTGGTGACATAGCTAACATTGCAAAGTCGCTACGAACTGACATTTTGAACTGATTGTTTTTTTTTCTCTTCTCATTTTTTTTTATTTTACCGATTTACTTAAAAGTTATGAGCAATTCCCAATATGAACTATTCTCTTACAAAAAGAAAACAAGACATTTTTTTTTTTTCCACTACTCCTTAAAAAGCTTTCTTTCCAGATAGGCCTAAGTTGCTCACTTGTCTACTGGGAAGAAAGGGGGGGGATATGTCGGGCCTGTTGGGGGTTATTAAAATAATAATAGGTAAAAAGAAAAATGATTTTAAAAGCCATGTATATTTCATATTATGCATATAAGAGATTCTGAACAGGATGGCGTCCATCTTGTTTTTAAGGTGAAACAAAGTTCATATATATATACTTGTTAAAAAAAATGTCTCTCACAGGCTTACAAAGGGTCTATGGTTTCAACAGAGATCTTTGTATTTCTATGTAATCGTAAATAAGATTTCTTTTGACATCTCGATCAAATAAAACTTAGTCAGTCTGACGCTATGTTAAGGGGGGATATCTCAGTCTGTCTATAAGTATATAACAATGGACAATACCCCAGTATATTCTAGCAGACATTTAAAGATGAACCATATACGTTTTCATAGATACATTATTATATGTGAGAAGATATTAGCTATAATTATGTTATTATATTATGTAAGGCATATACATATATATTTAGGAATATTGTATCACATTTTGGGTTTATATTCTCAGTAATAATCTTACTTAGAATTCTTTTTCTAATAAGTGTAAGGACATATGTATCTCGTCACTAGTTGCCTCACTTCAGAGAAGTCTAGTCTAAGTGCTCAAGGTGTTGTAAATCCTACAGGCCAGACATCTTAATTGACAGTGTAAGACATGGTCAAAGAAGTAATGGCTATTCACTAGCCAGAGGTCAGAGAGGTCATCAGATAAGGACATGGTGGTAAAAGTGTTAAATACAAAATCTAATGAACGGTACGATACTGCCCTCTGGAGGCGAAATACCAGGTGCAGTCTTGAGATAATTTGAGATATTCCCATATAAAAATATTATATAGTGTTAAATAATATAATTATTGAAATGGCATTACTTGCCGAGATGAATGATGGAAATACAGGTGGACATTTATGTATGTACTGGTAGTCTGGACAAAGTTTTATGTTGTATTATATGATTAATCTTACATATAGAGGAATCATCCTTAATTTTATTAGACCAAGTATGGGGTTAATTATCAAAAGGGGTGTGTCTCTGACCTCACTAGTTTAGGTATAGAATATCCTGACCAATTGGGATAATGTTTCATCCCTCTGGGTTTTACTTATGGTAATTTTTATAGCTCTTTGTTCTTACCATATAAAAGACCAACCCAGATATGAGAGAGGACACACACATTACACTACTGACAACACACCTCACACTTACACCACACACGCTATTACATTTTTCAATAGACTCATCCAGACATACTTCCTGGTCCATCATTCATCTGAAACTTGAAGGGAATCCACCATCTTAAGAAAGGCATCCATCTTAGGACTCTGGTAACGATTTGAAGCTAGTGGCTATCTTAAGTGTGGTAATTATGCCTTGCTATATTATTTGATTTTATTCAACAATTGTTTATTCCTTCCTTATATGTTTTATATTGCATATTTAAGGGTAATGAGATTACAATCCCAGCCGTATAAGCCATAGTAGATTTTTCTCTAAAAAGCTGATTTTTGTTTTTATACATTTTTATTAATATCAGATTAAATGCATTATTTGCAATTTTAAGTCTTCCGTTTTGCATGGCTTATTCTCATTCCTTCTGCAGTGGAATGACTTTGGGCCCTGTGATTCGCAGACCATTGTAGTCTGTTTATATAGAACATTAATTTATGGCTTATACTATACCTGGGAAGAAATGGTAATCTTGCTTTCATTTTGTTTTGGTTTCACTTTGTTTTAGTTTCACTTTCATTATTGAGCTAAACATCACATTGCATTGATTATTTGAAGTTAGTATTTTTCTTGTAGAGTTATCTTTTTGTGTCACTTCTTGTTTGATCATATATTGTGTTTGCATGTCTTGAGAATAAATATTTTTATATATATTCCACGCTGTAGACTGTACTCACTAAGATTGGTATATGCTTTTAAAAAGAAATTAATCAATTAAAAAGAATTCACGACATTGATTTATGGCAATAGGTGAAGACTCTCCTTTTTCACAGATCTTTGCTTATTAACCATAAATAAATACACTGCTATATTCAGAGCAGTATAAATATTCTGACATAAGTACGAGCGCAAGATATTTATTATTAAATATTCTTACAGTGCCCCCAGATTGACCACAGCGTGCCCCCAGATTGACCACAGAGTGCCCCCAGATTGACCACAGTGTGCACCCTTTCAATGCCAGAGTGACCAGTGTGCCCCCAGAGTGACCACAGCGTGCCCCAGATTAACCACAGTGTGCACCCTTTCAATGCCAGATTGACCAGTACACTTACCTGCAGTGGCAGGCATCTTCTCCTCGGTCCTCCCGCCTCCTCCGAGTCCTCCGCAGCCCCCGCTCTCCTCGGTCCTCCCGCCTCCTTCAAATCCTCGGCCACACAGGATCCCCCGCTCTCCTCGGTCCTCCCGCTCCTTCGAGTCCTCGGCCACACAGGATCCCCCGCTCTCTTCGGTCGGTCCTCCCGCTCCTTCAAATCCTCGGCCACACAGGATCCCCCGCTCTCTTCGGTCGGTCCTCCCGCTCCTTCAAATCCTCGGCCACACAGGATCCCCCGCTCTCCTCGGTCCTCCCGCCTTCTCTGAGTCCTCGGCCACACAGGATCCCCCGCTCTCCTCGGTCCTCCCGCCTTCTCCGAGTCCTCGGCCACACATGATCCCCCGCTCTCCTCGGTCCTCCCACCTTCTGGTCCTCCGCAGAATCACTCCGCTGACGAGGAGGGCAGAGCCGCAGAGCATAGGCTAGGCAGGCAGTGGGCGGCCCGACCGGCGCCCAGCCGGAACTTCACGCGGCGCTTCTTCATGTATACCTACGCGCCCGAAAATGGAGAAAAAGTCCGCCTCCTAGGAAATTATTTAAGGTAAAGCCCCTGGGAATAAAGCTGCCCTGATGATTGTATGATCGCATGGCTTGAGTAACGCAGGAAAGGGCGTTACTCAAGCCGTGTAAAGTAATTTAGTTACCAATTTTACCAATGTAACTCGTTACATTACTACGCTACCAAAAAAAGTAACGTAGTTACTGTAATCCGTTACATTGTAACTCGTTACCCCCAACACTGTAAACAGGTATGGTTAGAAGAATCCCTGTATCAGGGCCAGCCCTACCATGGGTCCCGCTGGGACCATTGGACCCAGGCGGCACTTTGAGAGGGGCAGCAAATTGAGACACAAGATTTTTCTTCCAGCAGTTTTGTGTGTCATCAGTTTGTGGCGTGTTACGGGCAGCATTTCCCCATCTCTTACTGCCGCCCGTAGTGCAAACTGATTAGTACCAGGAGGCAATGGCGTCAGACATCAGCGCACTCCATATCACGCAGGGCAGGTTGGATCTTCTAGGGCAGTGGGTGCGGCAGACACAGGAGTGACAGGAGGACTGAGGACAGACAGTGAGTGTTTGGTGGACCAGTCCTGGTGGTGAGTTATGGAAGAAGATAACAGTATATATAATATTTTCAAAATGTTATATTTATATAAAATAATGGATGTGGGGGGCCTTTTGGTGGGCTAGATTTTTTTTTTTTGCGGGGGGGGGACCATTCTTGGACCCAGGCAACACAATGTCTTAGGCCAGCCCTGCCCTGCATCGGCGGAGCATTCCAAGCTGAATTGCATCTTCCACTGCCTGGCTCTGGTTGGTTGGCTCTGGCTGCTACAGTATCCACACAGAGACACAAGTACCTGTGTACACAGTGGGAACCTGGAACCAGGACGACTGCAGTGTTTACCCTTTTTTGATAAGTGAGTTTCTGTTTTTATTATGTGAGTTGCGAAGTTAAAAGCTTAATAAAAATTATTGCTCTGCAGCACTTAAATGACGCTTCCCTCTTTCTGCTTACCTCCCTCCGAAGACTGGAGAAGTCCCAATATCATGCTTAAAACAAACCCAAGAGAGAAGGCCCACCAGACTAGACCCATCCCATCATTCCAGTATTCATTTATTGTAAAAATTAAAAACATATCTACTCACAAAGGATAAAACAGACCAGGCTCATAGTTGTTCTGTCTACTCCGCATGCTCCTAGGTTTGGAAGGATCCGACTGGCTTACGTTTTGAGGGTAGTATCCTCTTCCTCAGAGCCAAGTCTTTTGGATCCTCAAAGCTTACCTACACTATATTACCAAAAATATTGGGACGCCTGTCTTTACACACACATGAACTTTAGTGACATCCCAGTCTTAGTGCATAGGTTGCTTAGGTCAAACATTTCCATAGACACACTCCTAAACCTTGTGGAAAGCCTATCCAGAAGAGTAGAAGCTGTTATAGCTGCAAAGGGTGGGCCAGCTCAATATTGAACCCTAAGACTGAGATGCCATTAAAATTTATGTGTGTGTAAAGGCAGGTGTCCCAATACTTTTGATAATATAGTGTATTTATATGTTAATAAGCATGGCATAAGATTATTTTGCGTCTCCCACCCACATTGGTGAATGTGGTCCAGCTTCACTTTGTTAAGAATGCCTATTCAGGTGCTTGCTCATGATTGGATAATGGAAACCATCAGAGCTTCAACACATTCAATAAGCTCTGGGGAAAATGAGTGCAAGCACACTTGCAAAGTTCTGAGCCTATTTGCCTTTAGTAAATCAACCACCTTGACTAGTGCAGGCATAGATGTGAGTCATCAACAGCAAAAAGTCAGTTCTGATGGGTGCATAAAGTCAGGAATAAAGCCACATTGGCAACAGGTTAGGAGCAGGCTACCAGGATAGCAGGCAGTTGAATTGTCAGGAAACACGCCAGGTCAGCAACAGGCAGGCAGATACTGTATAAAAAAATGTAGACAGGTGTGTTAAGGCTTATGGTCAGCAACAGTTAGCAAGTAAGGTGCAGATTAGAACCTTGTCCGAAGTACAATACAGTCTATATTTACCAACTGGCAGGAACAAGGATATGTTGAGAGGGAAGTTGGGGCAATAATGGAATGGAAAGATCACAGGTCCCAGAGTTTGGTTGAACACTAGTCAGTACTGAGCCTATGTGGAGCCTGGGTGGCACCAATGCCAAGCAATGTCAAACTGTGAAGAGTGTGCAATTGCTTGCACCCATACACACAGATATGTAGCTGGAGGTGACCGGTGATGTTTTTATATGGTGGACCAAGCCTGACATTTCATATACATACTGTCTTTATTTAGACCTCTGTCTTACATCTTTGGGTAGTCTGATAAAGCAAATATTCAAAAAAGTTATAAACTGTCTCAGAGGTTAATTTCAGAAGCTCAGGTTATATATGACAGCGTATCCCCTTTGGACTTCCCATCAGTACAACTCCTGTATGCCCTTGTTATTGTTTCAAACAAATTAAAACGATGAGGCAAATTTGAAACATTAGTAGCGGGCTACATAAATAATTCCAGTGAATCGATAGCTGCTTATTCTGCTTTTTTGTATCCACTAGATGACTACATCCACACAATGTCAGTGACTTTAAGGCCCCGTTGACACTGGGGAGACGCTACTTGCCGGGGCGACCTCAAAGGTCGTGGCGCGCTGCTCGCACCGCGACCTCGGAGCGGCCGGCACAGACTTCATAACATTGAAGTCTATGCAGGTCGCTCCGGATCGCCCCAAAGAAGCTCCAGACCCTTTTTCTAAGTCGGAGCGACTTGTGTCACTCCTATTAGAACGGGTCCGCAGCTTCTCTATGGAAGACGACCAACGGCGACCTGTCAGGCGACCAGGTCGCCCCAGTGTGAATGGGGGCTTAAAGCTCAGCTCCAGCTAAAACTATGTTTTGTTTGGCTTAAAATAAAATTAAAGTATTTAAGGTCATGTTTTTATCGTTGCCCATATTTTTCATCACTTGCTGCCTACTTGAGAGTTGTCAGAGAGAACAAGTAAGGCCCCTTTCACACTTGTGCAACCTAAAAGTTGCACGATTTTGCAGCAGATTTTTTTTGCCGCGATTTTGATGCAATTTTGACTGGACTTGAAGCAATACCTGTGTAATCTTGAGGTCTATGGACCTCAAAATGCATCAAAGTCAGACCAAAGTAGTGCAGGGACTACTTTGAAGTTGTTGCGACTTGAAGTCGCACAGATATGAACGGTACTCATTGGAAATCATGGAGTACAACTTGTCATGCAACTTTGCAGTCCCAAGTTGCAGGACAAGTCGCACAAGTGTGAAAGGGGCCTAAGGGATGCTTTTTAGTGGAGTTACAGACAGCATTTGAAGCCCAAATCATGGGCATTAACAAAAAAACTGTATCACACTTAGGCCCCTTTCACACATGCGGATCTGAATGGATGCCCCATGCATCTATATGGGGCAGCGGATGTCAGCGGAGACATGTCCGCTGACACCCGCTGCCAATCCGATCCAATCCTGTCCGTCAAATCCGGACAGATGGAAACCCTATTTTCCATCCATCTGGTGGATCGGATCGGATGAGAACAGACAGGCAGTCCATTCTCATCCGATTCCCCCATAGAGGACAGCGGGGATCTGACAGCTCCGTCTCCGCACACAGAGCGGAGACGGAGCTGCCATCCGCCTGCTTGATCGACTTCCCGCTGAGAAAAACGGAGTCCGCTGACGGAGCGGACAGTGTGAAAGGGGCCTAAGGGTTTAAAACAAATTAGCAATTGTGGCTGCAATGCTAACCTTTTGTCTGCTCTCGCAGTAATTCCTCTCTGCCACTAGATGACCTCAGTCTTCATGTTAGAAGACTTGCAGCATCATTCAACCTTGAAGACTGAAGACATCCTGTGAGTTCAGGGCGCCATGGACCCATTACCTAAGCGGATGTCGCAATGGAGCCCTGTACTCACAAAGCAATATCACAGAGTTCTGTTAACCATTGAGGACCACCTATCACTGGAGAAGACCCAGAGTCTGGCCTTAAGATAAGTATAAAAAAGACTGGAGTTAGGGAGTAATACCTGACCAAGGTTCTGAACCTTCTCCTTTCTATTATTTGCTCAGTAAGTTCACTTCACAGTTCAAACCATTCAAGTTTAGAGATCATAGTCATTATCAGTGCAATAACGTGGGTCTCCAATGTCCAAAGCTGATTCTGTGCAATTTTCACATTTTGTTCCCTTAGGAATAAGTCAATAAACTGGCCAACTCTCTTTCTAAATAGCTACACATACAACAGAGCTTAGCCTGAAACCAACTGTATATTGTGCCATGCAATAAATGTAGCAATATTTTTTTCATTGCTTGATTGTCCACAATGTTCTTTTTGTCAAAAAAAAAAAAAAAAAAAAGAAGCTAGGTCTTAAAGGCCAATTCCTTCACTTACTGTGTCTGCTGCTGTTCCCATCAAAGGTATGGGTAAAGCCCCGTGCACAGGCACAGATTGTTGGCCGTAAATTGTCGGCCAGCGTCCGATCGGCCGATTGTAGGCTTGTTAGTATGATGTTTCCGACAACCAACTGCGAATTTTCGGCCGAAAAAAAATCTGGTGTGCATGCTATAAACTTTTTGTTGGCCAACAACAGAACGGCCGATTGTTCCTCAGTCAGTACAGATTTCGGCAGACAAAAATCAGATGAGCAAGACTGGGCATGCTCAGAGAAGAAAAAACACACGGAAAGTCAACCATCACATGACATCACTTCTGAAGTTGGTTTTTGTTGGCCAACAAAAGTCCAGTGCAAGTCTAGAGCACATTTCAACCCACAAACAACACTGGACAAAAGACGGCCGATCGGTTGGCCAACAATCTGTGCATGTGTACGGGGCTTTAGTTCTATTTGGATCAAACTGGTAACCCGTCAGTTTTTGTATGCTACCCACAATTCAGTAATTTGGCTATCCTGGCCATTGAATCTCCATTGCATTCAATTCTAAAATGTAAAATGTTGTTATTAGTCTGACCCCAAGACAAGTTACGGACACAAATTGGTATTTGGAAGCTGTATCTATGCTGAAAAATGATCTGTAGGGGAAAATATGCAGAGATATAGATAAAAGTAAAAGGTAAAGTCCTAGTAGACTATTGTGAGTACAGGCAGGGACAGGGAGCTCGTCCTAGCTCCAAGCTGCAGCAATGTCAAAGGAAAAGGCCCATAAGCCGCACATCATGAAGCATCCAATGAAGCATCCAATGTGCATGAAGTGGGATGAATGGTAGCCTCAGCCCGGACTCCATCCAGACCACCCCCAGATGTATTTTGCTCTACCACTTGAAGCTTAATCATTGTGAATCCCCTTGATTAAGCTGAAAGAAGCAGAGTGTAATGCCTTGAGCACAGTTCATATTCCTATCGCACACCTTCCTGGTTTATAAGCACTTGTATACTGGGTGCTGAAGCGATCACCAGCTGGCCACATGCCTGACGAAGGGGTCCTGCGTGGCTCCGAAACGTTGCACTATTTATTTTTTTGATGTGATCTTCTCTGGAATAAAGTTCTTGGACTGCCTTTGCAAGATCCTTGGTGTGCTGGGAATATGTATCTACTTGTAATGCGTTGAGGGCACGGCCTGGCTGGAGACCGGGCTGAGGCTGCCATTCATCTCACTTCATGCACATGGGTTTGCTTCGTGATGTGTGGCTTATGGACCTTTTCATTTGACATTGCTTAAAAAAAATCTGGGTCCACATATGTCTTTGACCAACTCTTGAAGAGAATCTGTTACTTTGCCCATTCAGGTTCTCTTGGCACTTCCTCTGTTGGAGCTGGGAGTCCAAGCCCTGTAAGCTCTGTGTAGGAGCTTAAGGAGGGCTATTGACTTATTTTTCTTCCTCATAGTCAATGTTTGGGTCTGGTGATTGGGCATATGGAAAGAGCTAACTGGGTAAAAGGGACCAGACCAGGTGAAACGACCTCTTCTTGGAATTTTCAGGTATCATGTAGTGAATATTGAACATTACAGAAATGTGTTAATAATCCATTAAATAAAGTATTAGTATGTACAATAATTAACTTTACAGTTTCATAACAAGGTGAACAGTAGGGCGATCAGGTGATGAGAATTTAGAGATGGCAGTATGTTCAAGGAATATTCCTTAAACAGGTCCCCGTAGGCATCAGCAATGAACCTCTCAGATAGGGTATGCAATACCATTCAAGCATGCTTCAATACAGATTCAGGCTGGCTTCTGCAAGTATTTTAGGGGAACTCAAAATCCTCCCTCTGCTCCTCAGTAACCCTTCTGTGCTATGGTTCTGTCTCTCCCTAACCAGCCTATCTCTCCCTATCTAGGTACTCCCTACGTTGTGGGCATGACAGACCAATCCAACAAGGCATATATATACAGTATATAGTCTAGTTCAAATATGGCTGCCCAGATCTCAGGAGGATCAGTATCCAATCAGACTGAACCAGCGAGGGATATATATAGTCTGTCTGGGACAAATATGGCTGCCCAGATCTCAGGAGGATCAGTATCCAATCAGACTGAACCAGCGAGGGATATATACAGTCTGTCTGGGACAAATATGGCTGCCCAGATCTCAGGAGGATCAGTATCCAATCAGACTGAACCAGCGAGGGATATATATAGTCTGTCTGGGACAAATATGGCTGCCCAGATCTCAGGGGGATCAGTATCCAATCAGACTGAACCAGCGAGGGATATATATAGTCTGTCTGGGACAAATATGGCTGCCCAGATCTCAGGAGGATCAGTATCCAATCAGACTGAACCAGCGAGGGATATATATAGTCTGTCTGGGACAAATATGGCTGCCCAGATCTCAGGGGGATCAGTATCCAATCAGACTGAACCAGCGAGGGATATATATAGTCTGTCTGGGACAAATATGGCTGCCCAGATCTCAGGGGGATCAGTATCCAATCAGACTGAACCAGCGGGGGATATATATAGTCTGTCTGGGACAAATATGGCTGCCCAGATCTCAGGAGGATCAGTATCCAATCAGACTGAACCAGCGAGGGATATATATAGTCTGTCTGGGACAAATATGGCTGCCCAGATCTCAGGAGGATCAGTATCCAATGAGAATGAACCAGCGAGGGATATATATAGTCTGTCTGGGTCAAATATGGCTGCCCAGATCTCAAGGGGATCAGTATCCAATCAGAGTGAACCAGTGAGGGATATATATAGTCTGTCTGGGTCAAATATGGCTGCCCAGATGTCAGGAGGATCAGTATCCAATCAGACTGAACCAGCGAGGGATATATATATATATATATATAGTCTGTCTGGGTCAAATATGGCTGCCCAGATCTCAGGGGGATCAGTTTACAATCAGACACTGGCTCCCCAAGATGGCCACTGGGAGCCCAGAACAGAGGACAAGTCACTCCTCTGTACAGTTCTCCTAGTACCAGAGGTAAGCAGCAATCACATTATGTCCAGAATAGCATGTGTAATACAACTGATGTTTTTGCTCATAGGTGCCGGCAAATTGTGTTCCCAACTTTACAGGCGATCTGCTGAGAGACTGAGCCAGCTGCTCTCTCCACTCACCAGCACAGTGCTCCAATGAGCAATGGAGGGGCAGAACAGACAGCCGGTGACTGACAGTCAGAGGGGGAGGGGGAGAACTGAGCGATCAATGGTATTTCATTGCTCAATTTTCAGTGCAGATTGGATCAATCCTGCATCCACCTAAGTCAGTATAAGGCCCCTGTTACATGGGCGATCCGGTCCGCCTATCAGTTTTCCAGGCAGACCTGATCGGATGCTCCATGCATCCCTATGGGGCAGCGGGTGTCAGCGGAGATATCTCCGCTGACACCTGCTGCTATCCGATCCGATCCTGTCCGTGAAATCCGGACGGATGGAAACCCTATTTTACATCCGTCTGGAGGATCGGATGGGATCGGATGAGAACGGACAGGCGGTCAGTTCTCATCCGATCTCCCCATAGAGGACAGCAGGGATCTGACAGCTCCGTCTCTGCACACAGAGCGGAGACCGAGCTCTCATCCGCATGCTCAGTGGGGATCGGGGGATCGATCCACCGCTGAGCAGAACGGACTCCGTCCTGTGTGAACGGAGCCTCAAGCTTTTTTTTTCTAATACCCCATACTTCTCTTTTAAATGTTTTGGAGTAACTTTAATACATTTTTTTCTACTAATCTATACTTTTTATTACACTGGAGACCATAATTCCCCTATGTGTTACTATTTTGTTGTGACAGGTTTTCTATAATGAGACATCAGGGGTCTTTTAGACCCTTGATGTCTCATCTGCCTTCAGTTGAAGCTAATGGCATTCAGATTGTGCGTGCTTAGCTTCCATAGCAGCCGAGGAAAGTGACAAAGTGATGTAGAGCAGGTCGCTTCCGTGTTCTCCCCTCTGCCCGGCGAGACCTGCCATGCTGATTCTGGGTCTGCAGGTTTGACATTGGCACCCAGGAAACATGGCAGGGGGATGCAAAACGACAGGGAGTGCATGGAAGCTGTAGCAGCTGGGAGTGTGTGTAAATGCCTGTGGTCAAGTGACACTCCAGTCCTGAGTTTTCTATTTACAGGAGACAAAATTATTCAGCCCCTTTACTTTCAGTGCAGCAAACTCTCTCCAGAAGTTCAGTGAGGATCTCTGAATGATCCAATGTTGACCTAAATGACTAATGATGATAAATAGAATCCACCTGTGTGTAAACAAGTCTCCGTATAAATGCACCTGCACTGTGATAGTCTCAGAGGTCCGTTTAAAGTGCAGAGAGCATCATGAAGAACAAGGAACACACCAGGCAGGTCCGAGATACTGTTGTGGAGAAGTTTAAAGCCGGATTTGGATAAAAAAAGATTTCCCAAGCTTTAAACATCCCAAGGAGCACTGTGCACGCGATAACATTGAAATGGAAGGAGTATCAGACCACTGCAAATCTACAAAGACCTGGCCGTCCCTCTAAACTTTCATCTCATACAAGGAGAAGACTGATCAGAGATGCAGCCAAGAGGCCCATGATCACTCTGGATGAACTGCAGAGATCTACAGCTGAGGTGGGGGACTCTGTCCATAGGACAACAATCAGTCGTATACTGCACAAATCTATCCTTTATGGAAGAGTGGCAAGAAGAAAGCCATTCCTTAAAGATTTCCATAAAAAGTGTTGTTTAAAGTTTGCCACAAGCCACCTAGGAGACACACCAAACACGTGGAAGAAGGTGCTCTGGTCAGATAAAACCAAAATCTAACTTTTTGGCAACAATGCAAACAAAGTATTAACTTAAGGGGGCTGAATAATTTTGCACGCCCAATTTTTCAGTTTTTTATTTGTTAAAAAAGTTTGAAATATCCAATAAATTTCGTTCCACTTCATGATTGTGTCCCACTTGTTGTTGATTCTTCACAAAAATTTACAGTTTTATATCTTTATGTTTGAAGCCTGAAATGTGGCAAAAGGTCGCAAAGTTCAAGGGGGCCGAATACTTTCGCAAGGCACTGTAATATGAGGTGAAACCTAAACACTTTCAATTTGTATGCAATCAGGCAGGCCCTTGCACTACATAGAAAAGGTAAATCTGAAGGAAATCTAACCACAAAAGTTGGATAGTGTGTAGCCAGCTTGTTAGATTTCCTCTAGATTTAAGCTGGATACACACTATACAACTTTTGTTGGTAGATTTCCATTAGATTTACCTTGCATACAGATTGTAAGTGTTTAGGTTTGACCTCATATTATATGGTTTTAGTAAATCTAAAGAAAAAATCTAAAGAGAATTGTATAGTGTGTATCCAGCTTTAGATAAATAGGGGGGTGAGAGGGAGAAGTGGGTTAATATTTGCCTGCAAATGGGCTTTAACCTTTATCCAGGAAAAAGATGGAGAAAAATAAAGTGTAGAAGAAAGGAGGCCGGGGTACCTCACTAATCACTTTGACTATAGCAATTCCCATAAAATAATTCTGAGAGCACTGAACCTTACTGATGAAAATGTCAGAAATAAGTACAGTCTGTATTGCCCCAGGAAAACCAGTCAGATTCAGATTTTTATTATCCAACTTTCTCTCTCCATTTCCCGTTCAGATTGGTCACTGACCTTATAACAATGACACGTGAGGTCGTGATTGGGACCTAGAGAGATATTCCTGGAAAGGACGGGGAAAGACATCTTATTAGAAAGTCATTGTCACCTTTTAATTAAGGAAGCGATCGGATGCCGCTGGCTGCAGATTATAGGGTGAATGTGTGTGCTTTGCAGGCATCTGAGGACACCTGATCCAAATACTGCTAATAGGATTTCAGGACAAAAATTCCAAAAGTGAGGTTCAGAAAGACAGTACAA
This sequence comes from Pelophylax lessonae, assembly GCF_965119305.1. Classification (NCBI taxonomy): domain Eukaryota; kingdom Metazoa; phylum Chordata; class Amphibia; order Anura; family Ranidae; genus Pelophylax; species Pelophylax lessonae. The sequence goes on along the minus strand of NC_138777.1, from coordinate 42,329,258 downwards.
CATGAACAGCGGTCTGGTCGGAGCGCACGTCTTTTAAACGAGACTCTGACACATTCTAGATAATATTAAAGTTGTTTTATTTTACACTGTCAAAGGACAACTTCACCTTTAGGGGCGTCTGTATAAGAAATTTGCACCTTTTTATTCATCACAAATACATTTATTCTGGGTGACTGTGCTAAAACCTAAATGATTGCAGATTGAGTGTTATTTATTAATCACTTGCAGATATACTGAGGCAGGCTGTGAGAGCCAGCGGTAGCGCTCCTGGGGGTTAGCGCCCGCCCCCATTTAGAAGCGGGGAAGCAATCCACGGGACCAAAAAACATGAAATTGCTGCGCATTTAAGGTAAAAAACTGTAAAAACAGCAAATATACAGTAGTGGGTACAGCAGCCACACTAATCTGAAATGTAGCAGATTAAAAGAAATAAAAAACAAAACTGTGGCGCTAAGACCCTTAATAAATGACAGTCCCACTTGAGGATGTATATAAAGCAATAAAAAAGCAGTCCATGTGTGTCCGTCTCCACATAAAGAAGTAATTCTCGAGCAGAAAACCACCACCAGAAAGCACTCCAACACCAGTACTTCTTACCAAAAGTGATTGATCTCCATCACAGAGATCAAAAGTAGCGCATAACTGGAAATCATGAAGGCTTCTCCAATGCAGTCTTAGTAAGCTCTCGATGTGGTATGTTATGCAAAGAAAAAGAGGGACATCACATAGCGCAGACCGCTTTAAAAGGCTTTATTCTTAAATAGAATGGTACTCACAAGAAAAGTACTACATCTCGCATGTAATACATGGGCACCGAGACCTCCCAGATGTCCTTAGGGCGTCCCAGCGGTGAACCACCGAATCTATGGCTGTCCTGTCTCCTCCACGGATCGTAGCACGCGCCACCCAGCACGCCACCCGACGTACGTTTCGTCCGATTGGACGTCGCCATGACGACGTCCAATCGGACGAAACGTACGTCGGGTGGCGTGCTGGGTGGCGCGTGCTACGATCCGTGGAGGAGACAGGACAGCCATAGATTCGGTGGTTCACCGCTGGGACGCCCTAAGGACATCTGGGAGGTCTCGGTGCCCAATCCACGGGACCGGCAGCCGCGATTGCTGCCAGACACCTGCGATCGCTTCCCGCTGAGAGAGAAGGACGGTCAGCTGTTGTAAACACAGCAGACCGTTGTTTTCTCTGGAATGATCACAGAGCGCCTGTGATCCTCTTATTTAGGATCACAGGTCTTTGTGTTCATTTTCCACCATACAGTTAGAAAACACCTCCTTGGCTCACACTTAGCCCTTTGATCACCCCTGGGTTTGTCGTGGAAATTAATAGGGCTTGGAGCATAGAAACCCGCTTCAGTGCGCTCAAGATTATTACGCACCAAGCTCCATTAATAGCTTGTACAGAAAAGTACAATTGTACCGCTCTTTTGTATAACGGTTTCCAAGCGCTGGCAGCAAAGTAATTGAACAGACATGCTTGCTGTAGTCAATCCGATGCTCTCTGGAGGGTCCCTCTGAGTAACTGAACTCCTCCAGGACACATCAGGTTTATTTAACAAAAGGGAGTTACAGGGAGTGGCTTCAAGACCACCAATCACAGAACATGTATACATTCAAAAAACACAACAGAAACTGTGGAGTACATTCCCATGGATGGACACGAGCGAACAAAGGGCTCAACTGCCACAAGGGGCACATGGCTTTTCATTGTTCATTCATGTCAATCCATAAACATGAATCCATTACCTGTTAGTGGATCTTCATCAAACATGATTCACATATAAAGCATATTTGATAGTGACCATTCTATTTGTTCCAGTTGATGAGGTTTTATCTGCATAAGATAATAGCAACAGCCCCTCAGTCACACCGATCGATTGTGACTAAAAGGTGCCATCCATTAATCTTGGTACAATGATAAGAATTTCCATATCACAAACATATCCCAGCAGTACAGGGCCCCGAACTGCAGACATAGATCTGTGCGATGGACTCTCTTTGCTACTAGTATTGTGCCATCTCATCCAATGGAAGGTTTTCACTAACAAGTCTTTCCTGCAATGACAGTTAAGCCCCGTACACACGTACCGATGGTCGGCATACAAATGTTCCTCTTTTCTCCCCGGGATGTCGGTGTCTGCTGAAAAGTGCAAAGACAGCACAAGGACAGCACAAGAATTTTGTCCGCCGACTGCAGAAGTGATGTCATGTAATGGTTAACTTTCCCTGTGTTTTCTATTTTCTGAGCATGCCCAGTCTTGCAAATCTGCGGTCTGTCGGCCGAATTGTGTACTGACAGGCGAACAATCGTCCGTTCTGGTGTCGGCATACAAAAATTTTCATGTTTGCAAGAAAGACTTTTGTCCGCGGATTGTGCGCAGACATCTGTCGGAGGCACCATACTAACACGCGTACAATCGGCAGATCCTTCGTCCACCGACGTTTGTATGCCGACGATCGGTACGTGTGTACGGGCCTTTAAAGTGATAATCACTGTAAATAGCGATTATCGGTAAAACTCGACACTGGGAGACATTATGACTATTTAACTAAAGAAATGTCCACAACCAAATTTTCCACAACAGGTTAACCCCTTCCCTGCCAGTGTAATTATTACAGTACAAGGGAACAAAAAGTGTGGGCGACAGTATGGGCTAGATATGTGTTATGCCCCCCCCCCCCCCAGGTAATTGTACAAGAAAAGAAAAAATTGGTCCCAATGGGGTTTAAGCGAGGCATACACATATTACATGGAGTAAGAGACAATGAAGTGTTAGTGTAGTACTACAGTTCATTGTCTCTTACTCCTTGTAATATGTGTATGCCTCGCTTAAACCCCATTGGGACCAATTTTTTTTATTACAGTAACAGTGCATATTTTTAGCACTGATTACTGTAGTAATGTCACTGGTCCCCCCAAAAGTGTCAAAAATGGTAGGTAGGGGTCCGATATGTCGCAATTCCACTAAAAATTGCTGATCGCCGCCATTACTAGTAAAAATGACATAAATCTTTTCCCTAGTTTGTAGATGTGATAATTTTTGCACAAACCAATCAAAATACGCTTATTGGGATTTTTTTTTTACCAAAAATTTGTAGCAGAATACATATTGGCCTAAAAGAATGAAAAATTTAGATTTTTACATTTTATTTTTTTTGGGAATGGTATATAGCCGAAAGTGGAATATATTGTTTTTTTTTTCAGAATTGTCACTCTTTTTTTGTATATAGCGCAAAAAATAAATATCGCACAGGTGATCAAATACCACCAAAAGAAAGCTCTATTTGTGTGGAAAAAAAGGACATCAATTTTTTGTTGCGTACAGCGTCAAATGACCGCGCAATTGTTAGTTAAAATAACGCAGTGCCGAATCGCAAAACACACAATGCCACTAGGGAAAATCCTGCATTATGGCCACTAGATGGCATTCTCATAGGCAATAAGCATGCTCCTCAGCGACATCTAGTGGCCATAATGCAGTTTTTTTTATTAATTCACATTTTTTAATGAATAGCATTCAATCTGCAGAGAATATAGCCTGATAACATTTAATATTGGCCTATTCACACAGAATGAATGTACATGCAGTTTCAATGGGTGAACAGCTATTTTTTAATAGCCACCTACTAAATACTTATCTTCAGTTCCCCCTACTGAGTTCTTGACTGTGCATCCCTGCTCGGCACAGCAATGCCTTCGCAAAAAGGGTCTCCAAACTTTCTAAACAAAGTGCCAGTTTACTGTCCTTCAGACTTTAGTGGGGCCAAACTGTGGCCAGTGGGAGTAAACAATGCCCCATCTTTGATATTAGGGGGAGGAATAGTACCCCATTGTTGGTGTCAGTGTGAAGGGGGGGGGGAATAGTGCCCTATCATTGGTGTCAGGGGGAGGAATAGTGCCCCCTCATTGGTATTTGGGGGCAGAATAGTGCTCCATCATTGGTGTCAGTGGGAAGAACAGTGCCCCATCATTTGTGTCAGTGGGAAGATAAGTGCCCCAGCATTGGTGTTAGTCGAAAGAATAGTGCACCATAATTGGTATCAGTGGGAGGAATGGTGCCCCATTATTGGCGTCAGTCAGAGGAATAGTGTCCCATCATTAGTGTCAGTGGGAGGAATAGTACCTCATCATTACTGTCAGTGGGAGGAATAGTGTTCCATCATTGGTTTCAGTGGGAGGAATAGTGTCCCATCATTGGTTTCAGTGTTAGGAATAGTGCCTCATCATTGGTGTCAGTGGGAGGAATAGTGCCCCATCATTGGTATCAGAGAAAGGAATAGTGTCCCATCATTGGTGTCAGTGGGAGGAATAGTGTCCCATCATTGGTATCAGAGAAAGGAATAGTGTCCCATCATTGGTGTCAGTGGGAGGAATAGTGTCCCATCATTGGTTTCAGTGGGAGGAATAGCGCCTCATCATTGGTATCAGTGGGAGGAATAGTGCCCCATCATTGGTATCAGAGAAAGGAATAGTGTCCCATCATTGGTGTCAGTGGGAGGAATAGTGTCCCATCATTGGTATCAGTGGGAGGAATAGTGCCCCATCATTGGTATCAGAGAAAGGAATAGTGTCCCATCATTGGTGTCAGTGGGAGGAATAGTGTCCCATCATTGGTATCAGTGAGAGGAGTAGTACCCCATCATTGGTGTCAGTGAGAGGAATAGTGTCCCATCATTGGTGTCAGTGGGAGGAATAGTGTCCCATCATTGGTATCAGTGGGAGGAATAGTGCCCCATCATTGGTATCAGAGAAAGGAATAGTGTCCCATCATTGGTGTCAGTGGGAGGAATAGTGTCCCATCATTGGTATCAGTGAGAGGAGTAGTACCCCATCATTGGTGTCAGTGAGAGGAATAGTGTCCCATCATTGGTGCCAGTGGGAGGAATAGTGACCCATCATAGGTGTCAGTGGGAGGAATAGTGTCCCATCATTGGTATCAGAGAGAGGAATAGTGTCCCATCATTGGTGCCAGTGGGAGGAATAGTGCCCCATCATAGGTGTCAGTGGGAGGAATAGTGTCCCATCATTGGTATCAGAGAGAGGAATAGTGTCCCATCATTGGTATCAGAGAAATGAATAGTGTCCCATCATTGATGTCAGTGAGAGGAATAGTGCCTCATCACTGGTATCAGTGGGAGGAATAGCCCCCATCATTGGTGTCAGTGAGAGGAATATTATCTCATCATTGGTATCAGTGAGAGGAATAGTACCAAATCATTGGTGTCAGTGGGAGGGATAGTTAGTGTCCCATTATTGGTGTCAGTGGGAGGAATGGTGCCCCATTATTGGTGTAAGTGGGAGGAAAAGCACCCCATTATTGGTGTCAGTTGGACGGATAGTACATCATTGTCTGTAATGGCAGGAACTATTCCCCACTGTTGCTGTCAGTGGGAGGAATAATGCCCCAACAGCTAGATAACAGCAAGCTGCTCTGTTTCAAAGTTTAACTAACTTTTTTTTCTTCAGTTTTGGACAGAGTGGATATGGATTAGAACACCTGCCAAGTTTTTATTTCTGTCTGTGCCCCCTCCCTGTTTCCTGTTTACCATTATTGCAGAGAGCAAAAGTCCCACATTTTGGGTTGTCTCCAAAACAGTAATAGAGGGGAAATCTTCCAAAGGGGACACTAATTCTACTGACAATCAGGAATTCCCTCACATTGCAGGGATTTCCTCTTACTTCCTGTGCAGGGATTTCCTCTTACTTCTTGTGCAGGGATTTCCTCTTACTTCCTGTGCAGGGATTTCCTCTTACTTCCTGTGCAGGGATTTCCTCTTACTTCCTGTTTTTGCTGTGGTTCAGGAAGTGAAGGGGAATCTCCTAATGGGACACAGATGGCAAAATGAAAACAAACAGGGGTTATAACCCTATGTAAATCTCAGGAATGGATGGACAGAAATACAAATACAGGTAAAATGGCTCACATACTGTATATGTATTTCTTTTATGTATTTACTGTAGCTGTTTGTGAGGAGTTCAGCTTTAAAGAGAATTAAGAAAATAAAGAATTTACAACAACATAATGCTGGTAGGAGCATTTGCTGTCCATAACAAACAGTTGTGAACATGTTTTATATATAAGGCCTGCCGTCACTACGCAGTAGGAATATTCATTACTGGTGAATGGTTGTCTGTGCAATGCCATGGCAAACTAGAATGTGTTATTGATAACTAAGGAAGACATCCGGCCATCGGTTTTCTGTCTTCTTCCAGGCCCGGTAATGGATGTGATGTATAGCACATTGCTCAGACGTTCTCTATGCTGTGCCAAGCTTGGCCCCCTGCAGCTCTCCCACCAACAATGGCACATGGCAGTGTTTGTATTCCTGCTGACGTCTGACATGTTTCTCTCTGTGCTGCCAGTAATGGTTTCCACAGTAACACTCTTTTTTCGTATGATCTGTTCCTATCGAAACAGCAGGATATGCTAACCAACGTTTATTGCCTGTGACATCATCACTTCATGTGTGCGATAAAGAACAAAATAACTGTCTTTTGGGATGGGGGACTGCTCAGAAATATAAATATGGGAGCTGCCTTTGCTGACTTGTGGGGAAATGCAAGCTTTCAGGCTGTCACCCCCATCCTTACTCCAATGCTGTGTGCATCTGTGAACCAGGACAAGTATGCAGCCAGCTAGTTGAGCATTGGGCTGGGGGTGCATTTGTCTCCAGGACCAGTACTAACGGTGACGGCCTGTCCATTAGGGGCGCAGGGATGCCGCCCCCCCCATCCATGCATCCATGACGTATGGATTCCAATAGGGCCTTTTTTTTTTAAGCACCTGATTAGAGCCACAGGTTAATAGGCTCAAAAAAAGGGTGGGCTCGGGGCGCAGAGCACTGCGCCCTGAGCCCACCCAGTTGTATGACAATAGCGAATGAATATTCCCTATTATCACACTGATTCTCCTCCTAGCCAATCAGGAAGTGGGTCGTGAGTCCCCTTTCCTGATTGGCTGTAAAGAGAAGCGATTTTACTGGCCATTGGCCAGGAAGAGGGAGGAGAGGCACAGCCGGAGGAGAATAACAGCCACTCGGGGGAAGGAGGAGATAAGGATGCTGGCTGTCTGGCTTGCCAGCCGTCCGTCCGTCCCAGGGGGTGGTGGATTTGCCGGCCAGCCGTCCCACGTGGGGGGCTTAAGGATTTATCGGCCAGCCGTCCCGCAGTTGGGGGGGGTGTTGGTTTTTCCTCCCCCTAAAATTATCATGCACCAGCCGCCAATGAGTACTAATAAATACAGTCATGGCCAAAATTATTGGCCCCCCCTGCATCTTTGTATTGGTCAGGACATGCTAATCCACCCTGCAACCAGGGCCTTTGTAATGTTGTAAGTTTGAACCTTGGTTGCTGGGTACCCCAAAGGAAAGAACCCAAACTGGAGTAGATTATCTTGAAATATTTCTTAGGAATCCACACAGGGGAATGCCGTAAAACATAAAGGAACCCAGGTAGCAGTTTCATCTTAAATAAATAAATGCATCCCACTACGGAAAGTGGAACGTTAGTCCAAGCCTTCAATTTGGTCTTCATGTTCCCCAGTAAAGGGACTAAAGCTAGTTCACAATAATCTGAGGGGGTCGAAGAGATTGCAATGCCCAGATATTTTACAGTGTCTGCCCACATGAGAGGTAAGGTAGGGTCGGTCAAATGGAATGCCTCGGGGTATATGGGAAGGAGTTACGATTTCTCCCAATTGACCTTTATTCTGGAAAATGTAGAGAAGTCTGAGAGAATATGATGGGCTTCTTTAAGGTAGGGTTTTCGGGTCATTTAAAAACAAAATAGGGTCATCTGCATACATAGCTACCTTTTCTACAATAGATCCCACCCGGATACCAGCCACAGTAGAAGCACGCTTCAAAACCAGTGCCCCGGCTCCGTCACTATGGCAAACAGTGCTGGAGAACAGTGCCCCCCCCGACCCAAAAGAGTTCACCCCCTAATTTGATCTAGGTTTTGGAGATGAATGGAGCAGCTTGACCAGTTTGGGAAATTCTGGACTCAAAAACCCATTAATTCCAGAACTGTAAGCATGTGTAAACTTCTTGACAATGTTGTGCAGAGTGGACACAGGGGCAATAAGATCTCTGAAGACGGACTTGTAAGCTTGAGATTGTCCATGCTTTTCCACAATTTTTGTTGTCAAATCCTCAGACAATTCTTTGCTGCTCTTTAAATTTTTCAATATTTTAACTGATAGCCCGTGTGATTTCTATATTGTCAGCACCTAGTAATTGATACAGGTAAGTTTAATTACAGCCACGGCAATACCTGCCTGGAGTTTGCATGTTCTTCCTCTGCCTGCGTGGGTTTCCTCTGGGTACTCTGGTCTCCTCCCATATTCCAAAGACATACTGGTGGGTTAATTGGCTCCTGTCTAAATTGGCTGTAGTATGTGTGAATGTGAGATAAGGACCTTGGATTGTTAGCTCCTTGAGGGCAGGAACTGATGGCAATGTACAATATATATGTAGAGCACTGCATACATTTATGACTCTAAAGTGCCTGTAATAAATAAAAAAACAGAGAGGGTGAACCTCCCTAATGGGGGCACAGACAGCAACAACCTTAACCACTTCTGGACCGGAAGGATTTGCCCCTTTAACCACCTCCCACCCGGGCCATTGTAGATATACGGCCGGGTGGGAGTCTCGTCCTTCTGAATGGACGTTCCAGAACGTCCTTCAGAAGGAGCGAGATTGCGCCGCCGCAGGCACGCGCAGCGGCGCGATCTCGATGTGCCTGTGTCCCTCTGACACAGCGCAACAAGATGCGTCAGGAGGGCCCTGTGATTGGCCCTCCTGATCACATGACGGCTGTGTCCAATCACAGCCGTCATGCAATGTAAATACAGCCGTTGTAACGGCTTCGATCTCTTCTCCTCCCTGACAGATCCTGTCAGGGAGGAGAAGAAGAGGATCGATACTGGAGCTGGGGTGATCAGTGAGTATTTCTAAGTACTCACTGATCACAGGGGGGGTCTGTGCTGGTAATCAGAACATTGATTACCAGTGCAGCCCTGGGGGGGGGGGGGTGGGGTGCCACTAGAGCCACCAGGGATGCCCACCCATGACCACCAGGGATGCCCACCATGGCCACCAGGGATGGCAAACAGCCTGCCAGTGGTGCCCTCCTATCAGTGCTGCCCACCAATGCCATATATCAGTGCTGCCCACCAGTGCCCGTTATTGCCATCCACCAGTGCCCATTATTGCCCACCAGTGCTGCCTATCAGTGCCCATCAGTGCCCCCCATCAGTGCCCATCAGTGCCCCCCATCAGTGCCAATCAGTGCTGCCCATCAGTGCTGATCAGTGCCCATCAGTGCCGCCGATCAGTGCCCATCAGTGCTGCCTATCAGTGCCCATCAGTGCTGCCTATCAGTGCCCACCAATGCTACATATCAGTGCTATCTATCAGTGCCACATATCAGTGCCCATCAGTGCTGCATATCAGTGCTACCTATCAGTGCCCATCAGTGCTGCATATCAGTGCCACCCCATCAGTGCCACCCCATCAGTGCCACCCAATCAGTGTCTCCTCATCAGTGCCTGTCAGTGCGGCGTCATCAGTGCTCATCAGTGCAGGAAAAAAGGTATCTATTCACAAAATTTTATAACCTAAACAAAAAAACTTTTTTTTTTTTTTTTCAAACTTTTTGGTCTTTTTTTATTTGTGCACCAAAAAAGAAAAAACCTGGCAGTGATCAAATACCACCAAAAGAAAGCTCTATTTGTGGGGAAAAAAATGACACAAATTTGGTTTAGGTACAGTGTTGCATGACTGCGCAATTGTCATTCAAAATGCAACAGCGCTAAAAGCTGAAAATTGGTCTGGGAAGGAAGGGGGTTTAAGTGCCCAGTATTGAGGTAGTTAATGACCAGTCCATTTTTTGTGATTCGGCACTGCGTTACTTTAACGGACAATTGCGCAGTCGTGCGACGCTGTACCCAAATAAAATTGATGTACTTTTTGTCCCACAGATAGAGCTTTCTTTCGGTGGTATTGGATCACCTCTGCGATCTTTATTTTTTGCGCTATAAACAAAAAAAGAGCGACAATTTTGAAAAAAAAAAAAACAATATTTTTCACTTCCTGCTATAGAACATCCCCCCCCCCCCCCAAAAAAAAATGTAAAAATCAAAATTTTTTAACATTTTAGGCCAATTTGTTTTCTGCTACATATTTTTGGTAAAAAAATTACGATAAGCCTACTTTGATTAGGTTTGCGCAAAAGTTATTGCGTCTACTAACTACGGGAAAGATTTATGTCATTTTTATTGTTTTTTTTTTTTTACTAGTAATGGCGGCGATTTGCGATTTTTAGCGGGACTGCGACATTGCGACGGACAGATCGGACCCCTAACTGACATTTTTAACACTTTTGGGGGAACCAGTGACATTACTACAGTAATCAGTGCTAAAAATATGTACTGTTACTGTAATAATGACACTGGCAGGGAAGGGGTTAACACTGTTGGTGATCAAGGGGTTAAATGTGAGCTTAGGGGAGTTATTCTAACTGTATGAGGGATGGTCTTTTGAAATGATCACAGAGACCTGTGATCCTATATAGCCGGATCACAGGCACTCTGTGATCATTCCAGAGAGGAGAACGGTCAGCTGTGTTTACAACAGCTGACCGTTCTTGTCTCTCCGGGGAGCAATTGTGGGTGTCAGGCAGCAATTGGAGTTCCTGCCCCGTGCATTGGAGTCCCCACTGCCGAGTGGGGGCGGGAGCGCGCCTCTGGCAGAGCACGCAAACCCCTTAGCTGCAGGCGCACGACCGACGTATACCTATGTCGGAATCCCGCAGGAGGGGCTGCCTGCCGCAGTAAAACTGCGGCGGGCGGTCCGGAAGCGGTTAAAGAGGGTCTCATTCATTATATTTTAATGGTGACAGGTCAATCTTTTTTTAATCTAATGATACTGTTGCTGTATATTGTGACATATCAGAAATTTATGCATACAGACTTGTTACTGACAGGTCCAATTTAACCACTTAAGCCCCGGAAGATTTTACCCCCTTCCTGACCAGGCCCTATTTTGCGTTTCGGCACTGCGTGAATTTAATGGACAATTGCGCGGTCGTGCGACACTGTACCTAAACGAATTTGACGTCCTTTTTTTTCCCACAAACAGAGCTTTCTTTTGGTGGTATTCGATCACCTGTGCAATCTTTTTGATCATGCGCTATAAACAAAAAAGGAGCGACAATTTTGCAAAAATAACAATATTTTTCACATTTTTTTATATGAAATTCCCCCCTAGAAAATGTAAGAATCAAAATTTTTTTACATTTTTGGCCAATTTGTTTTCTGCTACATATGTTTGGTAAAAAAAATCGCAATAAGCGTATTTTGATTGGTTTGCGCAAAAGTTATTGCGTTTACTAACTAAGGGAAAGATTTTTGTCATTTTTGTTGTTTTTTTTTTAACGAGTAATGGCGGTGATCTGCAATTTTTTTTTTTTTTGCGGGACTGCGACATTGCGGCGGACAGATCGGACCCTTGACTGACATTATTGACACTTTTGGGGGTACCAGTGACATTATTACAGTAATCAGTGCTATACATATGCACTGTTACTGTAAAAATGACACTGGCAGGTAAGGGGTTAACTTTATTAGAGAAGGAGGGGTTAAGTGTGTCCCTAGGGGCGTGTTTCTAACTGTGCAGGGATGTGGCTGTTTGTGTAACAGCAGAGATCTACATAGCAGGATAATATGATCTCTGCTGTTACACAGGGAAGAATGACAGGCAGCTTTGTTTACATTAGCCGCCTGCCTTTCTCCCTCTGTAACTGACGATCACGAGTGACCGGCGGACATCGGGTCTGCCGGTCACTCGCGCGGAGGTGTCCTTGAATGAGCGGGGGCGGCAGCACGCCTCTGGTGGCGCGCGCTCGCCCCCTATTGGCTCACAGGCGAGTGACATACGTCACTTTGCCTTCACAGGGCTGACCGCCGCAGTATATGTACTTGCGGCGGTCGGCAAGCGGTTAAGGCTAATGTCCTCATTTGTATTGTCTACTTCTACTGTATATCGTACTCAGAACTCAACAATATAACACAGGGATATGCGTGAAAAGGAACAGTGCTTTCTTCTATGCAACATCCAGCAATAAAAAAAAAGAAATCAGTAGCAGTCATGCTTTGGCCCCCATCACCTCCTGGGCCCTGGGGTCAATTACACCTTCTGCAACCTCTGTAGTAGTATATGTGCAGCTCAGTATTGTGAATTCCATCTAAGAAGTCAGAATCTCTTCTTCCAGGCAGCCACTCATTTCATGCTGAGTATAAGTGAAGTCAGGCCGGGTAACAATGTGGCTCTTTGAGAGGGGGGGACGTGCGGAGTTAACGCTGTGCGGTGCGGTCACGGGCAGCCGGGACGGTCTGTAGCAGAGTCGTCGTTTGTATTCCTTCTGATTCATATGGATGAAATCATGGTGATTGCAACAACCCTTCCTCCTCTTCCCCCACCGCTGTGTGCCCTCTGCACACACTGTACCATTGTATACAGGCAGACTAATTATTATAACCTCTCAACTTTACACTGCTTCTATTCAAAATCAAGGCCCTTGGGGGGGCTCCCGCCGCAATGTATAGTAGGAAAAATTGTAGCCGTTGCTATAACCCTTCACTGTCAGTCTGGATTTGCTAAAGCCCAAATGCACAGACATTAACAGACAGAAGCATGCACAGCATCCAGCTCTCCCGCCCTTAGGGCTCATTCACACCACAGAGCACTCGTTTTTATGCACACATATGCTGGCATGTGATTTTGTAATGTATTGAACCACAGCTGATTTTTAACATGCATTGCAGTGTGCTGTTTCTTTTTTCTTGCTTTTTACTTCTGTTTCAGTCTCCACCTGGGATCTCCACTCTCTTTTGGAGTAAAGGTGAAGGAGACCGAGCGGGAGCACCAGGTTTTGCTATTTGCACAATTTTGATATGCTTTGCTACTTTTATTCACTGTTATGAAGGGGGGCTTTGGCTATCCAATAAATTTGATTTGACGTTATTACACTATGTAGCCTTTCTATATGTATTTGAGTTGTGTTGCTCTGGGCCTAGCATGACCCAATGGTGGAATACAGAAGAATATCTCTACTTCAGTTTGCTATCATCTGATGTTTCCCCATGAGAAGTGACTGATACAAGGCTTATTTAACCACTTTACCACCGGAGGATTTTGCTGTCTTACGTCCAGGCCCCTTTTTGAGATTCGGCGCTGTGCGATTTTAACTGACAATTGCGCGGTCGTGCGACGCCGTACCCAAACAAAATTTACGTCCTTTTTTTCCCACAAACAGAGCTTTCTTTTGGTGGTATTTGATCACCTGTGCGATTTTTTGATCATGCGCTATAAACAAAAAAAGAGCGTTTATTTTGAAAAAATAAAAATATTTTTAAAAATTTTTTATATGAAATCCCCCCCCCCAAAAAAAAATGTAAAAATCTAATTTTTTTAAAATTTTTGGCCAATTTGTTTTCTGCTACCTATGTTTGGTAAAAAAAATCACGATAAGCGTATTTTGATTGGTTTGCGCAAAAGTTATTGCGTTTACTAACTAAGGGAAAGATTTCTGTCATTTTTGGTGTTTTTTTTTTTTAACGCGTAATGGCGGCGATCTGCGACTTTTTTTTGCGGGACTGCGACATTGCGGCGGACAGATCGGACCCTTGACTGACATTTTTGACACTTTTGGGGGTACCAGTGACATTACTGCAGTAATCAGTGCTATATATATGCACTGTTACTGTAAAAATGACACTGGCAGGGAAGGGGTTCATTTTATTGGAGAGGGAGGGGTTAATGTATGCCTGGTGCTTACTGACGTGTGGGGGGGGGGGGGTAACTGTGTGACACAAGGACAGATTGGATGTTCAGCTATGCTGAACACTCCGATCTGTCCCTGCCTGTCACTTAGGAGATCCGCCCGCTCTGTTTACACAAGCGGGCGGATCTCCTCACTCGATTCCCCGACGATCGGGGAAGAGCGGCGGCGATCGCCGCCGCTCCTCCCCTGGCCCGACTCCCCTGGCCGACTCTGGCGATGCGCGAGCGCCGCCTACAGGGGGAGGAGTCCAGCGACGTAGGTCTACGTTGCTGGACGATAACGAGCCCCATTGCTGCAGTAGCAGCAATGTGAGCAGTGGGTAAGTGGTTAACCAGGTTCCTGGTGAGTGCTATTTCCATTGGGAAGGGGTGCACACGCGGTGTGGTGAAGGCACTTTCGTAGATTGAATTATTTTGATCAATTATTTGGGATGGATTGATGAACTTTGTGTAGCACCCTCTTAGGTAGGTGCTAGGAAAAAGCATCTATTTGCTCCCTCTGCTTATCAGGGGAGCCTGATCCATTAGTTTGCCTGTCACATGTTTCCAGGTGTGATTCACTGGGTCTGAGGGAGTGTCCCCACTGTATTCCAATGAGGGAGCTTGTTGGACAGTGGAGGAAACCTAGCCAGTGACACTTCATGTTTTATGGCAGTCCCAGTGGGAGTGCAATCCTGCAATGCATTCCGGAATTGATCATAAATATGGTGGGGACATGTGACAGGGAGACCTTTGGCGGGAGCAAAGTCCCAGGAGGAGGTGGACGGCTGTCTCTCCTCTTGCAGATGTGAGGCATCAATGTACAAGGAATATTGAAGGTGAAGCATGGATATATTTCAGCGAGCATGCCTTGTACATAACTTTGCTCAATGAGCTATTACAAAATATTCAAAAAAAGAGACAAGGAAAGAGAAGTATATCTGTGCCCATTTTCCCTGTCGCTCTTTTGAGCAAAATATAGAGAGAGAGAGAGAGGGAAACTGGGATAACAGAACCGTATATAGGTCCCCAAGCCATAATATAGGTCCCCATGAGTTATGAACCTAGTGGGGGTAAGAGGGAGTAGTGAGAAGCAAGAACAACAGCCAGGCCCACACTCCACTTATGGCATAGTGCAGTGGTCTCCAAACTGCGGCCCGGGGGCTGGATGCGCCCCTTTGCTAGCTTTTATCCGGCCCTTTGGGCATTATTCCCTTTACTGTCAGCAACAGTGGGGCGTAGTTCTTGCCACTGACACTGACATTGAGGCACTATTTCTCCCACTGACACCAGTAATGGGGCACTATTCCTCCTGTAGTCACCAATGATGGAGCACTTTTCCTTCTACTGACACCAATGATGGGGCACTATTCCTCCTACTGACACCAATGATGGGGCACTATTCCATCTATTAACACCAATGATGGGGCACTATTCCTTCTATTAACACCATTGATGGGGCGCTATTCCTCCTATTGACACCAATGATGGGGCACTATTCCTCCTATTGACACCAGTAATGGGGCACTATTCCTCCGGTAGTCATCAATTATGGGGCACTATTCCTTCTATTGACACCAATGATGGGGCACTATTCCTCCCATTGATACCAGTAACGGGGCACTATTCCTCCCACTGACACCAATGATGGGGCACAGGGGCAGACTGGCAACCTTCGGCCCAGGGGGCAACTACAAACCAGAGGCCCATGGTGCAGTGACTTGCCCCCCCCCCCCCACACACTCTCCCTCTTCCTGTCATCCTCTCGAGCCCCATTCCAGGCTGAAGCCCTGCTCCAGGTACTCTCTACTTACTGGCTGAATCCGGCCAGGGGGCAGTAGGGGGGAGCTAAGGCAGCCCAGTTGGGGCTGGCAGGGGGAGGAGAGTCTCCAGTGAGACATGGAACTGGCCTCTGCTCAGACACAATTTACACCATCCATGCCTGGGGGGGGGGGGGGGGGGGCGGGAGGCCTGGGCTCTTTCCTTGTCTTCATCCCGCACTCAGTAGGTCAGCAGTGCAGACTTTTTACTTTACTTCACCAAGAATCCTTTAGGCATGTCTATGGCAGAAGCGGTGCAGCCTTTTTACGGGGCATCAGAGTGGCCCAGGGGGCAATTGCTCCCCTGCCCCCTGGCCCAGTCCTCCCCTGATGGGGCACTATTCCTTCCATTAACACCAATGATGTGGCACTATTCCTCCCATTGATGCCAGCGATAAGGCACTATTCCTCCCATAGTCACCAATGATGGGGCACTATTTCTTCCATTAACACCAATGATGACTATTCCTCCCATTGATACCAGTGATGAGGCACTATTCCTCCCTTAGTCATTAATGATAGAACACTATTTCTCCTGTAGTCACCAATGATGGAGCACTATTCCTTCCATTGACACCAAGGATGGGGCACTATTCTTCCCACTGACACCAATGATGGGGCACTATTCCTTCCATTAACACCAATGATGGGGCACTATTTCTCCCATTGATACCAGTGATGAAGCACTATTCCTCCCGTAGTCACCAATGATGGGGCACTATTCCTCCCATTGATATTAAGAATGGGGCACTATTCCTTCTATTGATATCAAGAATGGAGCAATATTACTCCACCTAATACCAATTGTGGGTCATTGTTTACTCCCTCTGAAGAACAGTAAACTGGTCCTTTGTTTAGAAAGTTTGGAGACCCCTGGCATAGTGTTTCGTATTGTATAGCTCCCTGGCAGATCGAAAGAAACACTCAAAAAAAGAAAACAAAGAGGAAGAAACAAAAAAAAAAAAAAAACCAAAAAGACGAAAAGAGAGAAGAAAAGGGGAGGGAGGGAAGAGTAGTGAAGGTATTTTTTTAAAAGGGAAAAAAAAGGCAATTTATATGATACACAGTGCTAAAAGTTATCTAGTTAGGGTTTGGTAGATGCTACAGTGTTAAACCACCTGACAGTCTCTTCTGTCTCTCGGGGAATCTATTTATTAAACATTTGTTGGACGAATGTCACACTAGCATGCATTCTGCACGAATTTCAGAAGTAATTTCTATAATGGAATAATTCCAATGATCCTCAGATCCATCTAGTGGCCATAATGCTGTATATTTTTCTAAAATACCTCAATAAAGAAATATTGCTTTCTATTCCACTGAAATAATTTCCACCCCTATACCTGCTGAGCTTGTTGGGAAGTTGCCGTTTCTTTGATTGTGTTTTTCCAGACAGCCGCTGTTCCTGAGGCTGGGTGGGAAGCATCGATCAGAAGTTCAATAATCAATAAGTCTAGGCATGTACAGGATGGGAAAGCGAAACTTTTCAGTTCATTTTATTGTCAAACTGGTTTCAGCGAATTGCATACTGGGCAGCTCATTAGGCTTTTGTCTTTGTAGGCAAAATATAAAAACTTCATACGGTATTTTGCTGAGTGTTTAAGTGCCCCTATTATGAGCCTAAAATGTTCTCTGCAATAGAGGAGCTTTTATACTTACCTCTATGGTGGCCCATATCTCCTGCTTTCTTCCATTCTACAGCTGCAGCCTTCCTCTGAATTGTCAGGATTTGACACTTCTAGGAGTTTCAGGTGTCCCCTCCTTAGAGTACTATGGTTCCTTCCCTTGATCCCTATGTCACTACTGTGTCCTGTAGTGGTGGAGGAGAGAACCATCTTGTAGGCAGGTTGAAGCATGTAAGCCAGCAGCTGACCCAGGCTGGGAGCTGGGGGAAAAGGTTAAATATTTCTAGCTTAATTTATGAATCCCGGGCTTTTGGCCCTAGCCAGCTCACCTATGCTACAAAAAAGGGGACAGCTGAGGTCAGGGGAGGACTAGGCCAGGGGTCAGGGGGGCAATTGCCCCCTGGGCCACTCTGATGCCCCATAAAAAGGCTGAACTGCTTCTGCCACAGACACGCCTAAAGGATTCCTGGTGAAGAGAAGTAAAAAGTCCCTGCCACTGACCTACTGAGTGCGGGTTGAAGACAAGGACAGAGCGCAGGCCTCCCCTCCCCCCCAGCATGGATGATGTAAACTGTGTCTGAGCAGAGGCCGGTTTCATGCCCCACTGGAGACTCTTCTCCCCTGGCCAGCCCCAACCGAGCTGTCCCAGCTCCCCCCAACCTCCCCCTGCTGGCAATGTTGGGAACCCGGATTCAGCCGGGAAGTAGAGAGTATTTGGAGTAGGGCTTCAGCTTGGAATGGGGGTCAGGAAGAGGACGGGAAGGAGAGTGGGAGGGGGGGCCGAGTCGCTGCACCATGGGCCTCTGGTTTGTACTTGCCCCCTGGGCCGAAAGTTACCAGTCTGCCCCTGGCTGAGGTCCAAAAAAAGCGGGTTACGGTGGGTCCAGGAGTTACAGCATCACCTGTGAGCGCGGTTGATGTCGCTATTGAAGAACCGGGATTTGTGGAGGACATCCAAGCTATAATAGACTCTTACCTCATGGAGGTATGCTTGGGCCACTACCTATTCTTAGGATTAGGAACAGGACGTTTTTCATATTGAACTGTATGCTGCATCATGTTCTTTAAAGTTATATTAATCGGTATGAGCCTTGTCTAAAGTTATTTAATGGGGTGTATGATGGTTTTGGCGTATTCCAAAGAACTGGAGTCTGTAAAGCACTACGGGGTATGAAGTAACATCACTACAGAGGGTTATCTCGGCAAGACCAGAAGAGGAGTGTAGTTGCTATGGGTAACCAAGTTAGGGACAAGCTTCAAGGTGGCAAGTACTCCGGTAGTGAGAAGATTGATGTTCTGGCTTCCTCCCTAAAGGTCAGAATCCAATGTCCACCGGATCCGAACCAACGTTATAGAGAAGAGATCTATGGCCTGGTTAGGTACTGGAAGGGAAGAGTTAAGCAAGAGCACGCGTGAAGTTGAGTTAGGTTAATATAACAGAGGTAGGCTGGACTGGTGGTGTGGGCGCAGGCACAGCACATCCCTCCTAATCCAAATACACAAGTTACAGTGTGTACTGATGTGGGACAAGTCGCTTTTCAGAGCAACGCTGCAATTTTTGACTGCATGCATCTCTATTGCCATAATGTTAGATTCTTCACATGACCGCAGTCATGCCTGCCTGGTCCTGGGCATTGATGAGCGTGCAAACTCTTCCAGTAGTGTCAAATCCTAAAGATTCCGACAAAGGCTGCAGGGGTTGTACAGAGTGAAGAGCAGCTAGTTGCTCTAGGATCACATGCAATCTGTTTGTTTCTCTCACTTAAAGCTGACATTTTAAGTGGCTCTTTTGCAGTTAAATTGGTCCAGCTTGCACCAATTTAAGTAAGTATGTGCCATACTTGCAGGATTCCATTGGCAACTGAAAATTTGTGTATTAGACAGCGCTACTACAGTGATTGCCAATAGCATGAGAGCCATTCAGAGAACACTTCGCCATTTCTCAGTGCATGCAAAGTGTTTTTTGATTGGAGGGGGTGGAGATTGTGACGTCACTGCCCTACCTCTCCACCTTGTCCAGTCAGAAAACACTTTAAATGCATTGATGTTCCCTGAATGGTGTGTAGCACCCTCCTAGGTAGGTGCTAGAGAGAGAGTATAGTTTTGATTCCCTTTTTGCTTACCAGAGGGATTGCAGGTAAATCTATATTGTTCTCTGCCTACCAGACAGCAGGATCTGCTAGTGAGGTCTGCTCAGGTGCAACTCAGTCTGTCTACAGAGTGTTTCACACTTGTCCAATAGGGAGGCATATTGGACAGTGGGAGGAAACCTAACAAATGAGTGCACAGGCGTTTGGTACAGCCCTGGAGGAGAATGCCTTGGTGCTTGCTGGGATACTATATAAATGCCAGGAGCACATGTGCTCAGGGTTTTTCAGCTGGAGAGTGGAGTCCCGGGGGGAGGGGACGGCTGCCTCCTCCTCTGTAGAAGTTGCCATGCGGCCTCAGGTGGTCAACCCGAGGGTCTAAAGAGCTAGAGAGGAAGTAAACCCAGAGGTCCTGTAAAGCTGACTGGAAGGAGAGACACTGGAGGATCTGATTCTGCAGTACAGAGTACAAATCTGTGTCAAGGGGACTGACCTGAGGGGGCCATCCCCTGCAACTAGAAGAGTCAGTGGACGGGTGTCAGTAAAGGGGATGCTGGAGAGTATGCTGAAAAGAATGTAGATCACCAAGTTTATTGCTGGAGAAAGAGCAAGGAGACCTTACCATTTCCATACATGTGGCAGTATGGATTAAGCAGTGAGACTGCTTTAGGCCAAGTGAGAGTTGTCTTTATCCAATGTAAATAGTTCCAATTTAAGTATCCCATTTTTCCCTTCTCGCATCTAAGTTCCACAATAAATACAAAAAAAAAAAAACAATGCCCCTGGACTGTTTATTGAGCAACAAGCCTTTGGGAGTAAGGATGAATGTGTGAACTGTACCCTAAATGACTGTATGCTAGTAATCAGAGGAGGCCCAAGAAGTCATCATACAGTAAGCCCTACGGTGAGAGTGCTATAGGTGCATGTGCAAAATGTTCGGCACTGGACTCAGAAGCTAGAGGTGATCACTATAGTAGCTGTGCCTTCTGTGATTTCTGGCTTTTAAGGGGGCTGGCTAGGGATGGCACACACATACGAACCAATGTAACTACTGTATGTAAAAAATGCCATACCTAAAAGTCCAGGATTGAACTAACTAAGTTTAACCAGCTTCCACACCCTTTTAACTTCTATACTAACTACCTTGTAGAAGGAAGATGCATATACCTACCTATTCTCTGAGCGCTCTGATTCAGTCTCATGATCTCCCCTAGCAGCTGGCTTTAGGGGAGAGGAGAGATTGCCAACAATAGATGGAATGCCTGGGTGGTGACATCACCCATAGGCTTAACATGAGGCAACCATTGTTGGCTGTCCCTCCTCTCCCCTGAAGCCGGCCACTGGGAACTGTTCATGTGACTGCACTGGAGCAACCCGAGAATAGGTAAGTATCTTTCTTCTACAGGGTAGTTAGAAAAACAGTTAGAAGTGGGGTGAGAGCAGTTTTAATCATAGACAGATCTAGTCGGGACTTCTACTTTAATGGAGATCTGTCATAAAAAGATACACTATATTACCAAAAGTATTGGGACCCCTGCCTTTACATACACATGAACTGTAATGGCATTCCAGTGTTAGTACATAAGATTCAATATTGAGTTGGCTCACCCTTGCAGCTATAACAATTTCAACTCTTCTGGGAAGGCTGTCCACAAGGTTCCAATACTTTTGATAATATAGTGTATGTGGGCTGCCTTTGCTAGCCTCCATCAGAAACTGCCTGGCTAGAATTGTTGGCCTCCATATGAAAAAGCTGCCTGCTGGGTACATCTAGGCTCACTTTCCTGCAAAGCTGGTATACCTTAGACCAAAAGTCACTAAATGGTGGACCGTAGTCTGGACATGGACTGAGTAACAGTCCTTTTAGAACCGTAGCCACACTGCTTAGCAGCCTGGGTGGACTCCTCTAATGCCGCTGCTGTAGCTGCTAAAAGTCACAGGCACAGCATTGCATAGGGTGGGAGGAATGGTAGGGTGGACATTCACTTCTGTATGTACTCGCCTGCCTGCCACCACCACTGCTGTTGAACTCACAGCAGGGAAAAAGGCAGGAGATACTGCAGGTTTACAGGGGGAGAAGGGGGGTGTCCAACCTCTCATATTAAGTGGGTCATTTGCTTTTTAACTAGAAGAGTTGGGCAGCACCTGCAGACCTTCCATGCCTCCCATGCCTCCCTGCGGCAGGCATGCGAGTACAAACAGAGGAGTTCAGCCTGTCATTCCACCCGCCCTTTGTCTGCAAAGCTGTGTTAAGGTATTACTGTAAAGGTGGAAGATTATGGGGGTAGCTGTGATAGTGAGAGGGGGGAAGGGTGATATGGGGGGCTGTGATGTTAGAGGGGGGTGCTTTAACATGGGGGGCTGTGATGTGAGGGAGGGGGCTGTGATATGGGGAGGCTGTGATGTGAGCGGAGGGAGCTGTGATATGGGGGGACTGTGATGTGAGTGGGGGGAACTGTAATTTAGGGGGGCTGTGATGTGAGAGGGGGAGCTGTGATATGGGGGCTGTGATGTGAAATGGGGGGCTGTGATGTGAGAGGGGGAAGCTGTAATAGGGGGGAGCTTTGATTTGGGGGGGGGCTGTAATGTGGGAGGGCTGTGATGTGGAAGTGCTGTGATGTGAGAGGGGGACGCTGTGATATGAGGGGGTTGTGATGTGAGAGGGGGGATTTGTGAAATTGAGAAGCTGTGATGTGAGAATAGGAGCTGTGATAAAGGGGGCTGTGATGTTAGAGAGGAAAGCTGTGATGTGAGGGGGGAAGCTATGATATGGGGGGGGGGGCTGTTATGTGAGAGAAGGGAGCTGTGATATGAAGGGTCTATTGTGAGGAGGTGGGCTATGATTGAAAAGGAGCTGTGATGTCAAGGGGGGGGGGGGGGGGTTGAGGTGAGGGGTTGTGATTGCAGGGGACTGTGATGTTAGGGGGGTCTGTGATTGCAAGGGGAGCTGTGATGTAAGCAGGACCGTAATGTTAGGGGCTGTGAGGTGAGGGAGGGGTCTGATGTGAAAGGGGGTTGTGATGGTGCCCAGAGGCCCTGGGTGGCTACAAGACAAATTATGACACTTATTGCAGGATCCCAGGCAGATCTCTCCTGGGCCCTCTTCTAGTCGCCCACATGCTAGGAGGTCTAGGCCTTCTGAGCTCTTCAGTCCTGTGGCGACATCTCCGACCCACACAGTCAAGAGCACACCTGCTTCCCCTGGTGTGCGAATCAGAAGGAATCCCCATCTACAGTGAACCCAGGTCAGGAGTCTTTTCATCTGCCACCCACTCCCCTGCCCTCTGACCACGCAGTGAGGATGGTGTGGCTGCCTATACAGGCTCCCTGCCTGTGTTTAGTGCGGCCTGGTGTGGGAGTGACTGAGCGGTGGGTGCCGGCCAGGTTCCAGGAGCAGCCAAGGCCACCAGTGACAGAAGATGCGGGCAGCAGCTTGCCCCTGTGTCCTGGCATTGCAGAGAGGGCGCCGCGGATGGAAGGAGCTGGGAGTTGGCTGGTGAGGCTTCCACCATCCCTTACAGAGCTCAGCCTGGGAGTAGGAAAGGGAGCTCCGAGGGTTCTGGTGTGGCGGCAGCAGCTGACGTCCTCCGTGGGCACCCGCTGGGCACCATGGAGCCTGCTGATGCGATTTCGTGGCTTGGTAAACAGAGCCGGTCTGAAGGGGTGCTCAGCGGCTCTGAAGGTGGTGAACTCTCGCACACTGCATGGGGATCCTGATCCGCGGCTGGAAGTCCTGTAACTTCTAAGGTTTGCTATCTGTTGGGTCAGGCTAAGTTGTGCCGTCTTATAGGGTACAACCTGTCTTCATTATTTCATGTGTTTCCTATCCTTTTGTTGCTGTTTGTTGATAAGATTAGGATTCTTGGGGGTGTTGTATTTCCCCCTCCCCATTTCCTTTTCTCTTGCTGATTCCGAGGTGTGCTTGGTGTGGATCCTGGGTCATTCGTATGTTTTTTGGGGTGCCAGGTGGACGAAGGTTAGGACAGAGGGTAGGCAGTTATGCTTGTCCAGGAGTGAGGTCAGAGTTCGCTGGCTGGGCTTTCTAGGAATCCAGTGGTCTAGGATCTTGCCCGACATGCATCTTTATTCTAATTGGACAGGTCCCCTGATGTGGTCCTCTTGCATGTCGGGGGCAACGACCTTGGCTAGCGCTCAATGCGTGAGCTAATACGGGATATTAAATTCAATATTTTTTTTTTTTACGACTTCAGTCATTTTTTCTCGGATACCATATTTGTGTGGTCCAATATAGATGCCAGGTCTGAGTGGCATATGGCTCACTCTGTTGAAAAGATCAATAAAGACAGAATAAAGGTAAACAAGGAGGTAGCAAGGTTTTTTTTTGCTGAAACGTGGACCTGGCAATAGGTCATTGAGAGTCGGAGGATGAGTCCTGGCAATATCTGAGAAGAGATGGTGTGCATCTGAATGCCATTAGCATTGATTTGTTGTATCTGGGATTGCAGGAGGGTATTCAGCGGGCCTTCTGGGTTTGGGGGGCAATACGTGCGTAAGGTGTCACGCTTGTGTGCTGTGGCAGGGGGCCTATTGGGTCTTTGAAGGCGGTGCTGGTTAAATGATTGTGGAAAATTGTAGGTTAGGCCCATCCGAGGTATGGGTGTCCCTTCCTAACAATACAGGGGTAACATCATATTAATCAGGTTGTGTCTGGTTGTACGTAAATATTTTATTGTCCCCGAGCTGGTGTAGTTGTGGCTGGGGGCCTTTGATTGGGTGGCAGATACAACCCGTTAATCGTGAGTATATAGGCCTTCAAAGACCTTAGACCGGACATAAGCTGAGGTTGGCTTATTTGGTATGCATTGAGTGTATTATATGCATTAAACTTGTTTTCTTGTGAATGTTGTATTTAATGGTTTGTAATAAAAAGGCTGCTATGGCCATTCGACTCCAAATAAAATGTGTTGTCTGGTCATTTTAGAAAGGCGGATGGGTCAAAGGTTTAATATTTTATAGATAACCGGAGCCTCGGCCTTCTGCAGGTCCCTCAGTCTTGTTTTTTTGGCTTTTTTGTTCTAATGGGTAAGGCCCCTTTCACACATGCGGACCGTTCAGATCCGCCTGTCAGATTTTCAGGTGGACCTGATCGGATGCCCCATGCATCCCTATGGGGCAGTGGATGTCAGCGGGGACATGTCCGCTGACACCCGCTGCCATCTGATCCGATCCTGTCCGTCAAATCCCGACGGATGGAAACCCTATTTTTCATCCGTCTGGTGGATGGGTTTGGATGAGAATGGACAGGCGGTCCGTTCTCATCCGATTCCCCCATAGAGGACAGCGGGGATCTGACAGCTCCGTCTCCGCACACAGAGCGGAGACGGAGCTGTCATCCTCCTGCTCAGCGGGGATCGGCGGATCAATCCCCCGCTGAGCAGAACGGAGTCCGTCGGCGGAACGGACAGGTGTGAAAGGGGCCTTAGTGTAAATATAGGTATTTATAAATGTTTTGACCCAAGAGGTATACAACTTTCACCCAAGACTCTCACAACTTTTACCCAAGATTCACACAGCTTTTACCCAAGACTGATACAGCTTTCACCAAGGATTTAAATATTTTTCTAATTGGATTCAAGTGCAAATAGTTGTAAATCCTGGCTAAAAGTTGTGGCTAAAAGTTATAAACAGAATCAAATGTGAAGTCATTTCAGTCATGAGTTTCGAACCTATGCAGAAAGAAAATGTTCCCAACCGGACCTCCGTGAATTTTAATTCAGTACCCCTGCCTCAGACCAATGTTGTCTCCAGGGCTTGATTTTCAATAAGCATCCCCTTTTTAGTTTTTCTTTCCTATTACCACATTGCTGTCCCAATCACACAGATTTCTACACCTTGTATCAATGAACATTTTATACACAAATATCTGAACTGTGCGTTTATTTCTCGTTGTGGTTACATACCTACCTAGGAACAATATGTGACCATTATGGTTTATCAACAGATTGTAACCACCAGGTTAGGTTGGGTTACTGTAATAGTAGTCCCTGCATATTATATTATAAGCACCTACAGCTGCATAGTTGCCAACTTTTAAAATGGTTTCCAGATGCTGCCTAGTCAAGCATATAAATATTACACATAAAACTGTCTCAGAAGAAAACTGCAAGGTACGCAACTATGACAAATTAATTAAAATGCATATAGACACTGTTTGCATTTCAAAGGAAATATCTACTAAAAGAAATGTGAAGGCTGCCATTGCTGACCTCCTTCTTAAATAATATGTAAGTTGCTTGCCTGTCATACTGATTTGGTGACTGTGCTGTTTGTTGTATTCTTTTTAGAGTTTGGTATGTTCAACTGTTTTGTTGTTGGACCAGCCCTTAGCTAAACACTTCCTTCCTCTCTACCAGGGGTGTCAAACTCAATTGCATCTTGAGCCTTATCAGCAGTATGGTTGCCCTCAAAGGGCTAGGAGTGCACTACATACAAAGTAAAGGGCTTACTTACACATAGGGATGAGCTACCACAGGGTACAGGGTTCAGGAGTGTGTTACGTACAGAGTGCAGAGTTCAGAATTAAGCTACATACAGAGTTCAGGGGTGCGTTACCTACAGAGGGCAGAGTTCAGGAGTGCATTATATACAGTGTGCAGAGTTCAGGAGTGCATTAAGTACAGAGTGTAGAGTTCAGGAGTGCGTTACGTACAGAGTGCAGAGTTCAGGAGTGCACTACCTACAGAGTGCATAGTTCAGGAGTGCATTATGTAAAAAATGCAGAGTTCAGGAGTGGGCTATCTACAGAGTGCAGAGTTCAGGGGTGCATTACCTACAGAGTGCAGAGTTCAGGAGTGCGTTATATACAGAGTGCAGAGCTCAGAAGTACACTACATACAAAGTGTAGAGTTCAGGAGTGCGTTACGTACAGAGTGCAGAGTTCAAGGGTGTGCTGTGTACAGAGAGCAAGGTTTGGGAGTACCTGAGGGATTTGTGTTACAAGTGACAGCGGAGAGCAGGGAGCAGAGGGTGAGAGCCAGAGGTGCCACATTCCAGCTGAAAAACTGGTTGCGAGAGCCTCATGACATGGCCTGGGGGGCTGGATTTAGCCCACAAGCCTTGTGTTTGACATACGTACTCTAAAATTTCTAAAGTTAACTTCTTTATTTATCCTTTATAGAGCAAGGAAGATTTAGGAACGGAATGTAATTTACCATACACGAAAGGCTTGAAACATGTCCCAAGTACGTGTCATGCTGGAATAAATCACATTGGATTTTATTTCTTGGTGAGTTGACCCTGTCTGTGGATCCTGTCAAATCAGCAAGTTACCAAACTGTCTATACAGACTAGATCTCAGGAGGTAGGTCTTTTACACAAAGGGACTTCTGAGATTAAATAGGGGCATCTATACCTTTTGGGTCACAGATTTGAAACACGTATGCAGAAAAGGTCAAAAGGTCAAAGCCAGTCAACCAGGCAAGTATCATTTTTCGAAGCAACAAAAACAGGCCATATTTTATTCTTATAAAACTGTTTTATTTAAAGCCAATCATCACCAACTTTTCTTTTTAATAGCCTCTCTAAAGAAACCAGTTGCCAACCCTCTACCCTCTCCATGGTTTAGCCCTGCCTCCGGATTCTAATCGGTATTATGCTGTTTGTTGTGGATTGAATGAGGCCCATGGTCATTCAACCCACTTCCTTGTGAGCCCATGAGTCACTGGCACCAATAGGGGGGTGTGCCATTTCCCCCAGCCTTGGCTTACAGGATCTGCAGAGAACGATGTTCATGTACCTGTAACAGATCCATTCCCTGATGCATATAGGGTCACCCACTGCCAATAGAGGACCCCAGGACATTGGTTGACCAGCCAGAAAATACCTGTAATAGAGGTATGGGAAAAAAGTGGGACCAGAGGGGAAGGGTGCTCAAGTGGGGGTTGCACAACCTGGTGTTGCTTTACAGCAGGGGTCTCAAACTTGTGGCCCTCCAGCTGTTGCAGTACTACAATTCCTATGAGGCTTTGCAAGGCTGACAGCTACAAGCATGACCCTCATAGGCAGAGGCATGATGGGACTTGTAGTTCTGCAACAGCTGGAGGGCCGCCAGTTTGAGACCCCTACTTTACAGTACCAAATCTCCTAAAATACTAAGGATAATTCATAAATAATAAAAATTCCGGCTTACAGAGAGAAAAAAAAAAATTTACGTCATTATTGGCCATCATTGAAAACCAGGACAGAGAGTTGGCATCTATGCACCAGTACGATGATCAGACCATTCACTAATGGGGTAGTGTTCAATATACACATCGCGCTAATGGAAGAAACATATTTAACAAATGTGTTCCCCCCAGGACCACAGAATATTAATGATAGTGGCACGCTTAATGGATTGCTCTCTCAGAGGAATGGAGTGTATTAATGGTTATAACATGCTTAATGGATCTGTTTCTCACAGGAGCGGAGTATATTAATGACAGTGACACGTTTAACTGATTGAGCTTCTCCGAGGTCTATAACTTGGTACTAATAGCTAAAACTAGTACCTTTTAGTACTAACATGATGTCTGGAGGCAGACGAGACCACCAGGCAAACCTCTCTAGTACTGTGCTAATGGAGGGCAAAGTGGCTTCGTTGTTCATCGTTAAGCTGATGATGTTTGGGTTCACTGCTACCATGAGTGTGTTTGAGCATCGCAGGCAAACTTATATGTAGATTCAATATAATATTATTTTAATATATATAGATTCACCAACAAGAACTTTTTTGTAAACCATAATCCACTGCATGACCTTTAAACTATAACCAACATGCTTGGTAGGACCAATATAGGTGTTTTTTTTTTTTTTTTTAGGATAAGCCAGCCCCCATATAAAAATGGGGGGGGGGGGGCATCAGAAATGTCATAGTGTCAGTGTATTTGGAAGCTGCTCTAGGTAAAACATAGAATCTTTGTGATGTAGGAGCGCTGAACCTTACGGTGATGCATTGTAATATAATGGATAGTTTACTGTCCTAGAGGCTGCTCACCAGCAACTGTGGGGTCTCCCCTGACCCAAAGAGGAGTTAATTGATGTTTTGAATGGATGGGAGTGCCAAACCAGCTTGCATAGACCTTTTAAAAGATTTTTTGTAACAGCTGATGCGTTTCGGGGGCTCAGCACTCTCCCTTCATCAGGGCTTTTCCAATCCAAGTGTCTACATTATCTGTTTTTTAGCCCCGAAGAAGGGGGAGGGCTAAGCCCCCGGATTGCACTGGCTGTTACAAAATAAAAATCTTTTAAAAGGTCTATACAAGTAGGTTAAATCTAGGGAAAGCTGACAAACTGCATAGGTAGAGATACGGGTTAGTAAAGAAACTCTACTTTAACTCTGACTGCTAGATCTTTGGGAATTCAACCTTATTGCTGCATTGTTTTGTTCTTTTCTGTCTTTCATTTAAATTTGTAGTTGGTTTGAGGTCAGCGGTCACTTTTACCTGCTCATCCCTTGCAAGCCTTTTTTGGCTACGTCTTCCCTTAAAGATGAATTCCAAGTATGGTATACTTTTTATATAGTTACATTGTTCCAATGTAACTTTGTATATACTATACCTAACTGATGCCTCTGGAAGCTGGAATTACTGCTTGATTCTGTGTCATGCATTTACTATACTACTGGCTCTCTAACAGAATTTGAAATGGATGTACCAACTGGCTCTCTTAGAGCTTTTGAGATGGGTGTACTCAATATCTCTTTAACACAGTTTGAGATGGGTGTGCTGGCTCACTGTCCAACACAGTTTGAGGTGGGACTACTCGCTAGCTCTCTAACAGAGTTTAAGTTTGATGTCTTCAATAGCTCTTCAACTCTGTTTGAGGTTGATATATTTACTTGATCTCAGAGTTTGAGGTTGGTGTGCTCGCTGGTGTACTGTCATGGACTTGCAATAGTGTTGGCAAGCTTACCTGTCCCTTCATGTCTGTATTGGAGGTCAGACTGCATTTCTGGTTCCTTTTTATCACCTCTACTTCCTGTTCCTGCCCCGCCCAGGTCATCACAGGAAGTCTATATTAACCAGTGCACTGCAGGTCTGCTTTGCTGTTCAACAGTGTTTGTTTCCTGTTTGCCATGTGCTTGATCTACTTTTCTGTGTACGGACTTTGGCTTGTCTCTGACTATTCCTGTTTGCCTGTTACCCTGACCTTTGGCCTGTCCCTTGGTTACCCTCGTCTGCCTGTTACCCCGACCTCGGCTTACCCATCACCCTTCTGTGTGTCCTGAGTGGCTGCTTCCCTACGGAGCGTGACCCGGGGGACAACCGGGGCCACGACCTGGGCCCAGCTTCAGCCAAGTCCATCCTCACCACTAGAGGCTCTGGTGAACACCTGCTGGGTCTTAGACTCACTGGCTCTCTGTCAAAGTTGGAGGTTAGTGACTCTTTAATAAAGTTTGAGGTAGGTGTACTCACTGGCTCTCTACCAATGTTCGAGGTGGGTGTAATCAATGGTTCTTTAATAACGTTTGGTTCTTTACCACAGTTTGAGGTTGGTGTACTCATTGACTTTCTAACAAAGTTTGAGGTTGGTGTACTCACTGGTTCTCTGACACAGTATGAGGTTGGTGTACTCACTTTCTCTCTAAAATGGTTTGAGGTTGGTGCGCTCACTGGTTTTCTAATACAGTTTGAGGTTGGTGCATTCACTGTCTCTCTATTAAGGTTTGAGTTTGGTGTACTCACTGGCTCTTTAACAAGGTTTGAGGTTGGTATACTCATTGTCTCTCTAATAAAGTTTGAGGTTGGTGTACTCAATGGCTTCCTAGCAAGGTTTGAGGTTGCTGTTCTCATTGGCTTTCTAACAAAGTCTAAGGTTGGTCTTCTTGCTGGCTCTTTAACAAAGTTTGAGGTTAGTGTACTCACTGGCTCTCCAACAAATATTAAAGTTTGGTATACTCACTGGTTTTTCATCAGTGTTTGAGGCTGGTGTACTCACTGGCTTCCTAAACAGTTTAAGTGTGGTGTACTCACTGGCTCTCTAACAAAGTTGGTGTATTTTCAGATTCTCTAACAAGGTTGCTGTTCTCACTGGCTCTCTAATAAAGTTTGAGGTTAGTGTAATCACTGGATCTCCAACAAAAAGTAAAAGTTTGGTATACTCACTGGCTCTTCAGCTGTGTTTGAGGCTGGTGTACTCACTGGCATTCTAATGAGTTTGAGTCCGGTATACTAAGAAAGTTTGAGGTTGGTGTACTCACTGGCTCTCTAAGAAAGTTTGAGGTTGGTGTACTGATTGGCTCTCTAACAAAAATTAAAAGTTTGGTATACTCACTGGCTCTTCAGCAGTGTTTGAGCCTGGTATACTCACTGGCTTCCTAAACCATTTGTGTGTGGTATACTCACTGGCTCTCTAACAAGGTTTGAGGTTGATAAACTCACTGGCTCTCTAACAAGGTTTGAGGTTGATAAACTCACTGGCTCTCTAAGAAAGTTTGAGATTGGTGAACTCACTGATTCTCTAATGAAGTTTGAGGTTATTTTACTCACTGGCTCTCCAACAAAAATTAAAAGTTTGGTGTACTCACTGGCTCTTCAGCAGTGTTTGAGCCTGGTGTACTCACTGGCTTTCTAAACCATTTGAGTGTGGTATACTCACTGGCTCTCTAACACAGTAGTTTGAGATTGGTGTACTCACTGGCTCTCTAACAAGGTTTGAGGTTGGTATACTCACTGGCTTTCTGATTAAGTTTAAGGTTGGTGTACTCACTGGCTCTCTAACACAATTTGAGTTTGATGTACTCACTGGCACTCTAACACAGTAGTTTGAGATTGGTGTACTCACTGGCTTTCTAACAAGGTTTGAGGTTGATGCACCTACTGGCTCTCTAGCAAGGTTTGAGGTTGATGCACCTACTGGCTCTATAACAAGGTTTGAGGTTGGTGTACTCACTGGCTCTCTAATAAAGTTTGAGGTTGGTGTACTCACTGGCTCTTCAGCAGTGTTTGAGCCTGGTATACTCACTGGCTTTCTAAACCCTTTGAGTGTGGTATACTGTCTCTAACAAGGTTGGAGGTTGGTGCACTCACTGGCTCTCTACTAAAGTTTGAGGTTTTTTTTTTTTTTTTTTTTTTTAAAGCCTGTAGCGTGTGAAACACACTCAAAAGTTGAGTACACGTGCTCAGCATCATATCCAGAGGTTGTCTTTGGGGAATAGACGTATGAGTGCTGCCAGCATTGCTGCAGAGGTTGAAGGGGTGGGGGGTCAGCCTGTCAGTGCTCAGACCATATGCCACACACTGCATCAAATTGGTCGTCCCAGAAGGAAGCCTCTTCTAAAGATGATGCACAAGAAAGCCTGCAAACAGTTTGCTGAAGACAAGCAGACTAAGGACATGGATTACTGGAACCAAGACCCTGTGGTCTGATGAGACCAAGATAAACCTATTTGGTTACGATGGTGTCAAGCGTGTGTGGAAGCAACCATATGAGGAGTACAAAGACAAGTGTGTCTTGCCTACAGTCAAGCATGGTGGTGGGAGTGTCATGGTCTGGGGCTGCATGAGTCCTGCTGGCACTGGGGAGCTACAGTACATTGAGGGAACCATGAATGCCATCATGTACTGTGACATACTGAAGCAGAACATGATCCCCTATATATAAAGTATATATATATATATATATATAAAGATAGGTTCCTCCCCTGTTCAAGTTTAGCAGATACTGTACTGAGGAACCAAGAGAGGGAGTAAGTATTAGCATAATGAAATCATACCTGTCTGTTATATAGTATCAATGTTTGTTCAAAACAGCCACAGCCACCATTAGCTCCATATAGTTTGAACTATCCTTGAGGAGTGAGGGTTATATACATTACCTACAGGTGATTTGTAACAAATTGGTGATGCAACACAGCTGGCCATTTGTGTGGTGGAAGTGCCTGTTGTCCTGACAACAAGCCATATCCACCAAGGTTTTCTCGGCGAGGTGGTGCGCGGTGCAGGCACACCCAAAGGAGCGGAGAGACGTCTCGTGTCATTGCGCCACCGGCCATAGGTGGAGCGTCCGCGTTCCAAGCTGGAACGCAAACAGGAAGATGACCACATCTGGAGAATCAAGTGAACAGTTCATAACGGACGGCTAAAAAAAGCCCACTAATGCTCCATATGGGAGTGAAATAGGTCTTTGTGCGCCGACTGCTGTATCAAACCACCCCCCCATAGGCTAACAGATCCGCCCATGGGTTGCCCCCATGTTTCACCATTACCGGCAAACAAGGCAAACAAGAAAATAAACTGCATGATAACATAGCAGAAATTGGCCAACATTAGTTTTATATTAATTTCCATAGACAATGTAAAGACCATACTAACAGAGTGAGCTATTGACTTGAATACATATCGAATGAATTACATTGAGCAAACAGCATTACAATAGAATGGTTATTCACTTCCTGGGTCACGCCAGTTCACGCCTACATTGGGTCCCTATACTCCCTAACCATGCATATCCATTCGTTAATATCTATCCTGTATCCTGCTCTGATGTACAATGTAGTTGTTGAATTTTGTAAGTACAATACAGCCTGTATAATGATTTGTACTAATGTGATATTATTATATCTCCATGACATATTTACTGTATCATAAGAATTAATTTATTATTATTTTGTTACTAATAACACATGTTTGTGTTCTGGAATATACCAGTATCCACTCTGTCACCTCTGAAGAAGGACTTCCCAGTAATAGTCCGAAACAAGAACCTTCCTTTGTGCACTGGTCCAATTCATTTGGTGGAGGGGGGATTATGGTGTGGGATTATTTTTCAGGGATTGGGCTTGGCCCCTTAGTTTCAGTAAAGGGAACTTTGTTTGAACAGTTTGGCAAGGTCCATAAAGACATGGATGAGTGAGTTTGGGGTGGAGGAACTTGACTGGCCTGCTCAGAGTCCTGACCTTAACCCAATAGAACACCTTTGGGGTGAATTAGAGCAGAGACTGTAAGCTAGGTCTTTTATTCAACATCAGCTCCTTACCTCACAAATGCGCTTCTAAAAGAATGGTCAACCATTCCTATAGACACACTCCTAAACCTTGTGGACAGCCTTCTAAGAATAGTTAAAGCTGGTATAGCTGCAAAGGGTAGGCCAACTCAATATTGAACCCTACGGACTAAGACTGGGATGTCGTTAGAGTTCATGTGCATGTAATGGCAGGTGTCCCAATACTTTTGGTAATATACATATATACTGTATATATATATATATATATATATATATATATATATACAGTCAGGTCCATAAATATTGGGACATTGACACAATTCTAATATTTTTGGCTCTATACACCACCACATTGGATTTGAAATGAAACAAATAAGATGTGCTTTAACTGCAGACGTTTAGCTTTAATTTGAGGGTATTTACATCCAAATCAGGTGAAAGGTGTAGGAATTACAACAGTTTGTATATGTGCCTCCCACTTTTTAAGGGACCAAAAGTATTAGGACAATTGGCTGCTCAGCTGTTCCATGGCCAGGTTTGTGTTATTCCCTCATTATCCCATTTACAAGGAGCAGATAAAAGGTCCAGAGTTCATTTCAAGTGTTCTATTTGCATTTGGAATCTGTTGCTGTCAACTCTCAATATGAGATACAAAGAGCTGTCACTATCAGTGAAGCAAGTCATCATTAGGCTGAAAAAACAAAAAAAAACGATCAGAGAGATAGAAAAAACATTAGGTGTGGCCAAATCATCTGTTTGGAACATCCTTAAAAAGAAAGAACGCACCGGTGAGCTCAACAACACCAAAAGACCCGGAAGACCACGGAAAACAACTGTGGTGGATGACCGAAGAATTCTTTCCCTGGTGAAGAAAACACCCTTCACAACAGTTGGCCAGATCAAGAACACTCTCCAGGAGGTAGGTGTATGTGTGTCAAAGTCAACAATCAAGAGAAGACTTCACCAGAGTGAATACAGAGGGTTCACCACAAGATGTAAACCATTGGTGAGCCTCAAAAACAGGAAGGCCAGATTAGAGTTTGCCAAACAACATCTAAAAAAGCCTTCACAGTTCTGAAACAATATCCTATGGACAGATGAGACCAAGATCAACTTGTAACAGAGTGATAGGAAGAGAAGAGTATGGAGAAGGAAAGGAACTGCTCCTGATCCAAAGCATACCACCTCATTAGTGAAGCATGGTGGTGGTAATGTCATGGCCTGGGCATGTATGGCTGCCAAAGGAACTGGTTCTCTTGTATTTATTGATGATGTGACTGCTGACAAAAGCAGCAGGATGAATTCTGAAGTCTTTCGGGCAATATTATCTCTCATATTCAGCCAAATGCTTCAGAACTCATTGGACGGCGCTTCACAGTGCAGAAGGACAATGACCCGAAGCATACTGCGAAAGCAACCAAAGAGTTTTTTAAGGGAAAGAAGTGAAATGTTATGCAATGGCCAAGTCAATCACCTGACCTGAATCCGATTGAGCATACATTTCACTTGCTGAAGACAAAACTGAAGGGAAAATTCCCCAAGAACAAGCAGGAACTGAAGACAGTTGCAGTAGAGGCCTGGCAGAGCCTCACCAGGGATGAAACCCAGCGTCTGGTGATGTCTATGCGTTCCAGACTTCAGGCTGTAATTGACTGCGAAGGATTTGCAACCAAGTATCAAACCAAGAAAGTTTGATTTATGATTGTTAATCTGTCCCATTACTTTTGGTCCCTTAAAAAGTGTGAGGCACATATACAGACTGTTGTAATTCTCACACCGTTCACCTGATTTGGATGTAAATACCCTCAAATTAAAGCTGAAAGTCTGCAGTTAAAGCACATCTTGTTTGTTTCATTATAAATCCATTGTGGTGGTGTATAGAGCCAAAAAGATTAGAATTGTGCCAATGTCCCAAAATTTATGGACCTGACTGTATATATATATTTTATATATATATATATATATATATATCATATATATATATATATATATATATATATATATATATATATATATATCATATATATATATATATATATATATATATATATATTCCCTTTAATAACCCAAGGATGATCGTTCCCCTGATAGCTCCCCTCACATATCCTAGTTAATAATTTGATATGCTTTGCACTCTTCCATTCCCATTAATAAACAGAATCTGATATGGCTGGTATCACTTGAAATGAACAGCCAGGGATAGATACTGCTTTACTATATAATAGACGCTGACACGCACTATTCACATCCATTTAATAAATGAAGCCGGATATTGTGTGTCTCCCCTTGAAATGAACAACCAGGGGCAGGCCCTGCTCCTCAATATAATAATCTGATTCCAATACACACTGTTCACTTTCAGTTATTAAATGCATTCTAATATTATTCTTATAATTTGAAATGTATAACCAGAGGCGGACAATGCACTAGTCTCTCCTATTTAATAATTGGTCACTGATAGGCACTCTTCACTTCCTGCTGATAATTGGAGACTGCTAATGCACTCATCTCTACCAGTTAATAATCAGTATTTTGCAGCCTCGGTTAATAAGGGATCACGAAGCTGCACACATCATTCCAATGTCTGACACTAGACATCATCTTATTAGAAGTGATATGCTGTAGATATAGTAATGGGGGCATACAGTAGTATTGTTTTTATACTTCCTAGTTCAGATAAAGCAGACCAAAGTTACTCATAGGCTTGAGATGACATTTGCCTGTTTGCCAGATTCTGAAGGGATCAGATGATGAATTATGGATAGCAGTAGGCCCCCTCCTACCGGCCATTCTTGTGAAACAGGTTGGGTTTTTTCTTCATTGTTACTTCTTCCAAGAAAAATGCTATAGTCTGCAATCCACAGCTGTTTCCCGTGGGATTAGGCCTTCACATCTGTCACCTCCTGTTCTTATGACATTTATTTATGAAATTGAGGGGTTGTTGAGAAAGGTTCTAACCATTGCTTATTCCATGTAACTATACAATCTTTTTATTTTTGAACAAACAAATATTTAAAGAGACCCTCTCGCCAGATTATATGTGCATTTAGTGCCCGTTCACATACGAGCGACGCTACTTCGGGTGGCGACCTCCGAGGTCGCGGTGCGAGCAGCGCGCCACGACCTCGGAGCGGCCGCCACGGACTTCATAACATTGAAGTCTATGGCGGTCGCCTCCTGGTCGCCCCAAAGAAGCTCCGGACCCTTTTTCTAAGTCGGAGCGACTTGTGTTGCTCCTATTAGAACGGGTCCGCAGCTTCCCTATGGGAGGCGACCTGCGGCGACCTGTGAGGCGACCAGGTTGCCTCACAGGTCGCCCTAGTGTGAACCGGGACTAAATGTATTACTTGTAAAAGCCTCCCTTGTGTGACATCCATAAGCCCTGAGACTGCTGCTGGGTGCCGCCATCTTGGATGTGTTGTCAGCAGCCCCAACAGACTTAGAGCTGTTACAGAAGGGTTAATAATATTTTTCTGTGATGGCTTATGTTCTGAAGTTATTTGGGTCAAGATTGCTGTCTTTTCTGTGAAAGTGTTACAATGTTAATGTGTGGTCGATCTGGGGGATTGATTAGCTAGATTTTCCCGCCAGTTTTCCACAGATCGGCATAAAATGGGGCCCGTCAGTGCCCCAGAAGAGAGTTGCTAGAAATACTGACAAGATTAGCTGTTATGCTGCCGGATGGCACCTCCAGATGGGGCTTACTCGGGGCTCCCTGAGGGACTGGAAGCCCGAGGACCCTTAACTACCAGTCTTTGGCTTACAGCCTTTAACCGCCGCACGACTATTTACTGCGGCAGTCAGCCCCTCACAGGCAAATCGACGTAGGGCTACATCGCTAGCCTGTCAGGGTCTAGGGAGCGAGCGCGCGCCGCCGGAGGCGCGCTCCTGCGTGGTCACGGACCCCCCCCCGCGCGTGTGACCGGCGGACCTGATGTCCGCCGGTCACTCGCGATCGTCCGTTAGAGCGGGAGAAAGGCAGGCAGCTAATGTAAACAAGCCGTCTGTCATTCTTCCCTGTGTATGAATAGTGATCATACGGTTCTACTATGTAGGGCCGTTGATCACTGTTCCTACACCTCAAGCCACAGCCAATCAGTTAGAATAACGCCCCTAGGGACACACATAACCCCTCCCTCTAAAAAAAAGTTAACCCCTTCACTGCCAGTGTCATTTTACAGTAACAGTGCATATGTATAGCACTGATTACTGTAGTAATGTCACTGGTACCCCCAAAAGTGTCAAAAATGTCAGTCAAGGGTCCGATCTGTCCGCCGCAATGTCGCAGTCCTGCAAAAAAATCACAGATCGCCGCCATTACGCGTTTAAAAAAAAAAACAACAAAAATGACAAAAATCTTTCCCTTAGTTAGTAAACGCGATAACTTTTGCGCAAACCAATCAAAATACGCTTTTTGCAATTTTTTTTTACCAAACATATGTAGCATAAAACAAATTGGCCTAACATGTTAAAAAATTTTGATTTTTAAATTTTTTTTGGGGAATTTCATATAAAAAAATGTGTAAAATATTGTTATTTTTGCAAAATTGTCGCTCTTTTTTTGTTTATAGCGCAAAAAGTAAAAATCGCACAGGTGATCGAATACCACCAAAAGAAAGCTCTGTTTGTGGGAAAAAAAGGACGTCAAATTCATTTAGGTACAGCTTCGCATGACCGTGCAATTGTGCAGTTAAAGTCAAGCAGTGCCGAATCGCAAAATAGGCCCTGGTCAGGAAGGGGGTAAAATCTTCCGGGGCTTAAGTGGTTAAAGATATTTACCAATCATGGACTCTGCTTTTCATACACTCTAAGGACTCTTTGCTGCCACTCAGGTATGACACCCTATGGGCATTAGAGAACCTCTGTACAGGACTAAACACAAGTAGAACTGTTTCTGTAGATCTGCCTTAAAGTTCCAGTTAACTGTTTACTGCCTGGTCTGAAGTCTTTCTCTTCAGTGGTGTATTGCATGGCATATCCAAAGAACCAGGGCATGTAACTAAGGGGACTTAGGTTAGAGAAGACACTACACATACAGTCCAGTATGGATCCGCTGTGTAGTTATGGTTATTTTGCTGAAACTAGGGACAACTATGTTAATGTGTCATTTGCTTAGGCAACCAACCAGCCTGGGGTTCATGATGTAGGGCGATGGCTACTCTGGTAGTGAAGTTTTCCTCTTCACTAGCATCTGGCTCCCCCATTTCTGGGACCAGTCCTGTGGCACAGAGTACCTAGGGACCTAGCCTCGGAAGTCACTTGTGAGAGATATAGAGGCCTTTGGAGTAATACAAGCATGTAATTACAGGTTCGTGTAATGAGTATACCCTGTATACAGTAGCCACATGCTGGCATGTTACTGGGAATGAGATGACAGGGTATTGATATGTTGGTGGTGACTTGGACCTTCTCTGTGGTGCAGTCCCTAAATGCTGCACACCTGGGAGTCCGGTTAGTGTCCCTAACCTGTAGGGGTGGGTATAGTGTTAACCTTGGAGTTAGTCAGCAATGGGTTGCTACGAGGTGAAAGTGTTAGTTCCATGCTTTTGGGCCAGAGTGCTACTTTAAATGCAAGTTTCGAACTTGCGGGTAGAGCAAGGCAGCCTGTAGATAGGGTGTAGACGACAAAATGTCCAGGCATTAGTGGAAGTAAACAATGCCTCAAGCTTGGTGTTGAATGGTAGTAAAACAATTCCATATCGTCTGTGGTCAATAGGCAAAGGAATAGTGCCCCATCATTAGTATAAGTGGGAAGAATAACGTCCATTGTTTGTGTCAGTATAAGGAATAGTGCCCCATCATTGGTAAGGTATTAGTTGAGAAATGGTGCCCTATCATTGGTATTTGTTGGAAGAATATTGTCCCATTATTTGGGGTTAGTTGGAGTAATAGTGCTCCATCAATGGTGTTAGTTGTAGCAATAGTGCTCCATCATTGGTGTTGGTTGGAGTAATAGTGCTCCATCATTGGTGTTGGTTGGAGTAATAGTGCTCCATCATTGGTGTTGGTTGGAGTAATAGTGCTCCATCATTGGTGTTAGTTGGAGTAATAGTGCTCCATCATTGGTGTTGGTTGTAGTAATAGTGCGCCATCATTGGTGTTGGTTGTAGTAATAGTGCGCCATCATTGGTGTTGGTTGGAGTAATAGTGCTCCATCATTGGTGTTAGTTGGAGTAATAGTGCTCCATCATTGGTGTTAGTTGGAGTAATAGTGCTCCATCATTGGTGTTAGTTGGAGGAATGGTGCTCGAATATTGGTATCAATGGCAGAGATAGTGCCCTATCATTGGTGCCAGTGTAGGAATAATGCCCCATTTTTGGTTTCTAGTGGAAGGAATATTGCCTCATTGCAGTAGGAGGAATAGCACATCAAGGGCTATATAAAGGTAAGCATATAGCTCATGGGCCACAGTTTGGAGACCACCACTCTATAATGTTCCTCTTCGCTCCTCCTCCAGCTAAATAATAGTGTGGAGAGGGAGGAATAGATTAGCTGGGACAGCACAGACAGTAGACCCTCCCAGAAGAGGAGAGGCTATGACATTCAAGAAAAATGGAGGCTGTGTTAGGAAATTGAAGGGCTCTCAGCAATAAGGAGGCAGCTCCACTTTTACTAACTTTTGAAAAGTTAAAAAAAAAAAAACTGTTTCATTTTTGTTTCTTCAACCTGAGTTTGAAGTATTTTACCATCTTGTTGTCTATGTATTAACACATGATTCAGTAATTAACATACAAAAATATATTTTCTATAATGAGGAGTGAATATTTCCATTTTTAAATTTTCAACATTTTAGACAGCCCCACCTGTGGAGGAACATGGGAACTAAAGATCAAAGCTTTCTAATTTCTTGCGCCAATGGGAAGGGCAGATTATTCTGAACAAGATAGAATATATATTACTAAAAAAAAGAATTAAAAAAATAAAAATAAAAAAGAATTGTCCTCATTTTTGCTGCAAACTCTTCAATTGACTTTTCCTGGAGTTGGCAGATTTTCTAGCAAAATTCAAAGGCACATTGCAAGTGAGCAAAAAAATATATACAGAAAGGAAAAACACTGCAAGTTAGCAATTTAAATTTTTTTCTGTGCTTTTGCCTGCAGCTTTTTAATCAGTTCCAGCTGGGCCAATTCTGACATTTCTGTAATATATGTAAAAATCAGCACTTTTTTGCTATAAAATTACTTAGAACCCCCAAACATTACGTATTTATTTAAGCAGAGACCCTATAGAATTAAATGGTTGTTTTTCAAGAAGAAAATATACTTTAATGAGTTCAGTGAAGACAAACACAATATAATACTCACTTTTTTGGTAAAACAAACGTTTTTTGAAAAAAAAGAACCCATAAAAGTTGTTATGCCAAGTGAATAGATACCTAATAATATGTCACACTTTAAATTCGCGCAAGCCTCTGGAACGGTGCCAGACTACGATACCTAAAAATCTCCATAGGCGACGCTTTAAAAGCCTCTCCAGGTTACCACTTTAGAGTTACACCGAAGGTCTGAAGCTAGAATTATTGCTCTTGCTCTGATGTCACGGTGACACCACACATGTGTGGTGCGATCACTGTTTATATACGCATGCGGGACCTATGCACGTGTTCACATTTGCATGTGAGCATGGGAGGATGGGAGCACTTTAAAAAAAAAATGTATTTATTTATTTTTTTACACTGTGCCTCTTATTTTTTTTCAACTTTATTGCTACCACAATGGATGAACAAAATTTTGTGACAGCATGGGCCATAACAGGTCCTCTTTATGGAGAGATCTGGGGTCTTTTAGACCCAAGACCTCTCCTCTGGCCTCCAAAGCATCTGATCAAACTGAGATCAATACCAGCTTGTTTATATCAGACTGAAGCCGAAATTGAGGAAATCCTCAATGCTTCTGGTTTCTAATGTCACACAGTAGGAGGAACAACATTAGTTCCTCTCACTATGTCCGGGGAAGCTAGTGCCGCTGGTCCCATCCTTACTGATCAGATCAACGGCGGACTACCTTCCACTAGTAGCCTCAACCATGATTGATTTTTACATTGCTTCCTGTTTGCATCCCAGGAGTCTTCATGGGCATGTTCTTTCTTTCATCTCGAGGAGAGGCTTTCTCAGGTAAGCACACCCTCCTGCCTGCATGCCTGATCTAAGGGCAGATAGATTCCAGGATGTATATGCTACATGAACCATC
Source organism: Pelophylax lessonae (assembly GCF_965119305.1). Classification (NCBI taxonomy): domain Eukaryota; kingdom Metazoa; phylum Chordata; class Amphibia; order Anura; family Ranidae; genus Pelophylax; species Pelophylax lessonae. The sequence continues at coordinate 42,287,751 of NC_138777.1, read as the reverse complement.
CGTCCTTACTCAAGATGGTTGTGGCAAGAGGAGTGTTTTTCAAAGTGATTTCTTACCAAAATAAATCATGGAGACATGGATGGATGGGGTAGTTTGATTTGAATATTACAAATGAATTAAATAGCATTTTCAGAATTTGATGAACAGATACAGTTTAGTTCTACTTTACGTTGGTGATAGGGTCTTTTTAAGATATGGCTTAGAATCCCTAGAGCAGGGATTCTCAAACTACGGTCCTCCAGCTGAACTACACGTCCCATGAGGCATTGTAAAACTCTGACATGCCCAGACCTGACTAGGCATGATGGGAATTGTAGTTCCTGAACAGCTGGAGGGCCATAGTTTGAAGACCCCTGATCTAGAAAATCATGGGTGAGCTGAAAAGGTAAGTTCACCCTAACACGAAAACCGCTACATATACAGGCATCCAAAGACTTAGACTAACATATCTAGCCCTGTAAAGAAAAAATCACTATACATACCTTTTTTTAAACCGATCCGGTCCGGTCTCTAGCGGCGGAAGCTCTGCAGAGGACATAGCTGACAACGGCTGTGAAATCCCTAGAAAGTGACATCATCCATAGAATTACTACAGGGGTTTTCTGTTGTCGGCTGCCTCCTCTGCCCCCGCCTACACAGCGAAGCCCCCACTGACAGCTCAGCGTGGGACCATAGCGACCCACCTTTATAAAATACCTTCAGAAAAGGAACATACCTTCAGAAAAGGTATGTATATTGATTTCTTGTTTACAGGGCTAGATAGGTTAGCCTTAGATCGTGGATGCCTGTAGATGTAGCGATTTTAGTGTTAGGGTGGACTTCCCCTTTAGCAGATGGCACAGCAATAACCAAAAACACAAAAAAAGTTTTGGCTTGACATACTATACACAGCAAGGAATATTAAAGTGGAGTTCCGGCCACAAAAAAATATTTTCAATGAAAATACCCTCGGGACAGTCAGGGCTAGTACATTCCACAATGGATAGCCTCGGTCTGATCTGTCCTGGTTCGCACCTACCTGCAAGAAGAAATACTCACTTTTAAAATTTCTTCTCCAGCGTTGCCATCTCTGATGTGGGCAGCTGAAGCCAGTGCGATCCTCTTCTGCGTCCTCTTCTCCCAGAATGCGACGGCACCGGCCCCTCTCGTCACTTCCGGTGCGGCGCCTCATTCCTCCACAGCTTCTGGGCATGCCCAGAAGCTGTTTAGCAGGGAATGCGGCGTCGCACCGGAAGTGACGAGCGGGGCCGGTGCCGTCGCATTGATTCCTGGGAGCGATGATGTTCAGCTCCCAGGAATCATTGCAACCTGGAAGTGACGGTGCGGGCCGCGGCCGCTGAGGGAGGAAGTGGAAGAAAGGTGAGTATATTTTTCTACAATAACAAGGTAAGTAAAGAAAAAAAAATCGTAACTATCCATTTCCTTTTCAGGTGATGAAAAGCAAGCGGATGGCCACAAAATCGTTTATGTCGATTTTGTGGCCGGAACTCCGATTTAACTACTGTATAATTGCTATTATACAGATGACCAATAGAGGGAGCAAAACTTTACACAGCAAGGAATATTAACTACTGTATATTTGCTATTATACAGATGACCAATAGAGGGAGCAAAACTTGTATATAAAATAAAAAAAGCCAAATATGGAACAGCAATTAAAAATCTGAAAGTCTCCTCAAAGTTAATCAAAAATAAATGTTATGATGACGTGTACTCACCGAATATACAGTATAGTGTCCCTTTAACTCAAAAGCTCAAATAATGTCATTCCCCTCTACAAGATTAGCTGGATTTGCATTTAAGAAGGTGACTTTATTCACTTGCTTAAATATTGAAATTGGCTTGGCTGTTTATACAAACAGAGCGTTATCGTGAAGATAGCAGAGAGTGTACACAGCAGACCCCTGTGTGTCCTCTGGGTGACGAGGACTGTCGCTTAGATAACACAAGAACTTCATAACGTGCGGCAATAATCTGGAGGAGAGTAAATAGTGTGCTGCAGGGAAGCTTATTATTCTTATAAAGCACATTTTTGTCAAGCTTGGACATTAAGCACACCAGGTAGGGCTAAAATGATGGCTTAATACGCAACTGCTACAGCTTATAATGGGACCACTGGCACCACTTTGTTCCCCGATATCTTCTGGAGGTTAATGAACGGTACACTCCTGGCAGTTTTAGAACCAGGCCTTGAGATGCATAAAGGGAGCAGAAGGTGTCTGCTCAGAGGTTTTGATTTTTTTTATCCAGACATTGCTGTAGTGCTTCCATCCATTTGGTTGATAATCTGGTGGTCTGGGAACTCCTGTTTGTGAAGCAGAAGTTACATTCCCAAACAAACCCACTGGAGGCTCCTTGTTGTCTTCTATGTACAGAAAGATGGAAAAAAAGTAGGAAATTTCTTACAGTGGCCCATAGGTGTTGGCGGCCTATTACATTAGGGTGTGCACCCCCAAAGCTCAAACACACATGCATGTAACAGACATGTAGCTCCCTCCTAGGTAAGTGCTAGTGAGAGAGAATAGTTTTTGACTCTATCTACCTATCAGAGGACCAGCAGGGAAATCTATATTGCTTTCTGCCTACCAGAGAGCAGGATCTGGTAGTGAGGTCTGCTCATTGTGCTCAGAATGCGTTTCATTGAGTCTAGAGAGTGTTTCACACTGGTCCAATAGGGAGGCGTGTTGGACAGTGGGAGGAAACCTGACCAATGGATACATAGGCTTTGATACAGTCCTGGTGATTGGCAGAGACAAGCTGTCTTGGTGCATTCTGGAATACTGTATAAAAGCCAGGAGCACATGTGCTGCGGGGTCTTTGGCTGGTAAGCAGAGTCCTGGAGGGAGGGTGGCGGCTGCCTCCTCCTCTGTAGCAGTGGCACGTGGCATCAAGAGGACGTCCTGAGAGCCAGAGGAATGAAGCGGAACCCAGAGTTCCAGGAAAGCTGACTGAGGGGGTGACACTGTAGACCCTAGAAAAACAGCATCGTGAGTACCGGGGATCGTGTCAAGGGGCCTGACCTGAAGGGGGCAACCCCGGAGTAGGATAGTCAGTGGATGGGTGTCAGTGATCAAGAAAGAGGATACTAGGAGAGTGTCCTGAAGATATCTTTAGTTCATCAAGTCACCGGAAAAGAGACTTAACCCTAAATCCACGTAAGTGGCAAGGTGGATCAACAGCCTGGCTGTATCAAGAGATAGATGTCCTCCAAAGAGAAACTAAGAAAAACTTTTTTTTTTCTTTCAAAAATGTCGTTTTTTTTTTCATTTTCTTTAGCAAAAAATAAAAAAAATCAGCAGTGATTAAATACTACCAAAAGAATGCTCTATTTGTGGGGGGAAAAAATATAAAAAATATATTTGGGTACAGCATTGCATGACTGCGCAATTCTCATTCAAGGTGTGACAGCGCTGAAAGCTAAAAATCAGCCCTGGGCAGGAAGGGGGGGGGGGGGGTGTCCAGTAATGAAGTGGTTAAAGAGTTACTAAAACCACAACAGTAAAATCAGTCTGTATATGCAGTAAAGCATGCTTGTCATACTCACTGTGGAGGGTCGGTGGTCCTGTATCCTGATAGGTCAGTCAGTGCAGAATGAAAACTCCTACTACAAGCTTTAACCAGACACTGATACAAATCAAAAGACTGCTATATACTTATAAAATGAGAAAAGGTATTTAGCAGTTTATATTTACTAAAATAATTGCATTCCATGTTCTGTGTGCTGTGGGAGACCAGATATAGTGATTGCAGGCTCCTGGGTTTAGTAACACTTTAATTAATTGATTTCCTTGTAGCAGTGTTCAGTAGGATGCCAACAGCGCTATCTGAAATACACAGAAAGGCCACTAGAGGTCACACCTCCAAATCCAAATGTGTCGCAGCAGGTAAGAAGGTATCTAAAACAGTGGTGGCTGGCGCTCCATGGATCGGGGGGGGGGGGGGGAGGCGGTTGTTAGACGGACCCTGACCACGGGCCACACCAGCTGCAGCCCGCACCGTACCCCATACCCCCCCCCCCCCCGATCGCCAGTTCACTCACCCTGTGCTGCCCCTGGACTGACATGTGGAGGCGGTGGCGGCGGCTTCCCCCTCAGTCTCCCCTGTGTCCCCCTTCGTTGGTCGGGCTTCCACTGCATCTCCTCCTCCTCCGTCAACAGGATGGCTTCTCCTTTCGGCCAATCGAGAAACGGTGAATCCGTGTGACTATAGTGAATGTTCATTTGCTATTGTCACACAACTGGGTGGGGTCAGGCCCCCCCGAGCCCACCCTTTATTGAAGCTTATTAGAGCCTCTGGCTCTAATCACGTGCTTAAAAAAATAAATAAATCCCCATTGGAATCCATGCGTTCGGCGCCCTGCATGTAGATTAGGGGGTCAGACGCATGGATAGGGGGGCGGCGCCCCTGTGCCCCTAATGGATTGATCTAAAATAAATACACATCAAATCTGTATCCCTTTAAGTTAACCCAAAATGGAAGGAAAACATGAATGGCAAATAAAAAAAGGACACTTCAAGCTGAACAGGAATTTCCCTGGGAACGTCTTTATGTCTTCAACGCATTTCGAAAGAAGGCCAATAGACAGACCCTACGGTGCTATGAATGGGAATGACAGCTGGACAAGGAGATCAGACACTGGCAAGCACGCATAGACAGCGAGGGAGCAAGTAGGGTCACACGACCGCTCTGCACAGCCCGGGGCAACTACAGCAGCCAGGGACCTTCCAAATCAATGATGGCTCTCAGTATTTAAAAGGGCAAGCTTGCTCTAAGGCGAATAAACACTGAAAAGAACAGCACAAGGTACATCAGCCATCAAAGAAGGAAATGACCACAATCTTATCCATTTTAAAGGCATCTGTATTCAGGCTGAAACTAGGCTTTGTTGGCTTGAGAAGAATCACATTCGGAATGCACACAGTGGGATTATTAGGGTCATAAAGGGTTATGGTCTTTGCAGGGTATTATGGAAGAACTCCAGCCAGCGCTTCTAACATTTACACTATGTACCTAAAGCAAAATCAAGGCAAAAATGTAAAAAGAAGAAAAATAAAAACAAACATTCAGTACGTTTCTGCAATATGTGTACATCTCCCCATGTTATATCCCCTTAAAGATCCCGCACATACGCACAGATATCTGTTGGTGTGCCATTAACCACTTTAAGACTGGAGGATTTTCCTGCTTAAAGTGGAGTTCCACCCATTTTAATGACTTTAGATCTATGTAATCCCCTTTAAAACTACTTTTACCAATGGAAAGTTTTTTTTTTTGTTGCTAGTAAATACCTTATTTTCTGCTTTATTTATCCTCTTCTCACTTCCGGGTCCGGTCGGCGATTACGTCATTCAGCGATTCGCAGTGTGTGCTGGGATGTATTTCAGGGCATGAAATCTCGCAGTATTGCACAGGAGCTGTACTGCGTGCTCTGCCCCGCCTCCGCCCCGCCTCCTCTCAGTGAACTGTATACTAGTCTGGGTACTAACTTTTGTGAAATACTATATATACTGTATGAAAGGATACTAGAAAAATAATGGACTTTAAAGGCATGTACCATAAAAATAAAGTTAATAATCTACATTAAAACGGTTTCTTCCACATAGTACAAGAATTAATAAACAAACAGTACATCTAAAATTGTATTGGACTACCTGTGGCTCCCCTACAAGATATGATACCATCTATAATGCTGTTCATACAGAACTCAATGCCTCCGCATAAGTAAATCCTCAAGGTTGGGGATACCACTTGTCCTCATATGTATCTTGGAGTGTTCCTGCTCATTTGTTCTGCTCAACATGTTTCACAACCATAAAGTTGCTTCTTCAGGAGCTTTGATACCTCTATTCAGATAAGAACATATATTTATTAAAGTGCAGAAAATCAGAACAGGGTAATTACATATGCTGGAAACTACATGTGCCAGACACTCACTTGAATCATGGACACCTCAGCCACAGCGCTGACCCCCCTGAACCTGCAGGAATCCCCTGAAGCGGCCACAATTGTCTCATATGCCAGAGTGTGGGGACACACAAGATAACTAAGGATATTATAGAGATATATTGGGTATTAGTAAATGTTCTGTCTCTGTACAATGAAACATATAGACTAGACTATATATACTTTTATACTAGTCTGGGGACTAGAAGTTTTTATTCGTAATGTAATTGTTGGGCCCTGAGTACCAAGGAACCTATAAGATAAACATTAGTGGATCCTAATGAGTAAACATATAATGAATCCCTTGATACCCCTACAAGACTATATAGTGACATAGTGATATCATTGTACCTTGATGTAAATGTTTTTGCACGTAAACCAGAATTCCAGGGTTTTAGGGAGGGTGCGATCCAAGGACAGGGTAATTTCCTTGCACTCCTACTCAACACACAATGGTCCCTTTGGTAACACCCTAGGGCAGTGGTCCTCAACTCCGGTCCTCAGGGCCCACTAACAGGCCAGATTTTAAGTATTACCTTGGAATGATGCAGACTAGAGTACTGCAATCACTGAGCAGCAAATGATATCACCTGGGATGTATTTCAGTTGTCTTGCAAATCTGGCCTGTTAGTGGGCCCTGCAGGCCAGGGTTGAGGACCACTGCCCTAGGGCAGTGATGGCGAACCTTGGCACCCCAGATGTTTTTAAGCTACATTTCCCATAATGCTCAACTATACTGCAGAGTACATGAGCATCATGGGAAATGTAGTTCTAAAACATCTGGGGTGCCAAGGTTCACCATCACTGCCCTGGGGGTATAGTAGGTAATTATGTTCGCTTCCTGACATAGAAGACCAGAGACAAGGAAAATAAGTACTAGAGGGACTGTGTAACGGCCAAAAAAGACCAGCCCACAGTCCAAGAAAAAGAGAAAAAGCACAGAGAGAGATAAGCAGTGCCACCTAGCTGTATAAAGGTTCCAAAGTGGCGCACCAACCTGCAGTTTAGTATCCCTGAATTACAGTACATCCTTGGTCTCCAACACCGTAGGGGGAAGAGTAAGGAATGGAGGGAAAAAAGACGTAAGAGTGGACAACCATCTCCCTTAAAAGCGCCTAGGGAAATGGCGATTGTCTTCCCTCTATTTGTGTGTCCCGGCTGGGATCAGCGGACGTGCGTCTGATGTTCCCCAGCCCGGGAGCTGTCTCACACTGTGAGTTTGGGGTGGAGGAACTTGACTGGCCTGCACCTGAGTCCTGACCTCAACCCGATAGAACATCTTTGGGGTGAATTAGAGCACAGACTGCAAGCCAGACCTTCTTGTCCAACATCAGTGCCTGACCTCACAAATGTTTTTCTGTAAGAATTGTCAAACATTCCCATAGACACACTCCTAAACCTTGTGGACAGCCTTCCCAGAAGAGTTGAAGCTGTTATAGCTGCAAAGGGTGGGTCAACTCAATATTGAACCCTACGGACTAAGACTGGGATGCCATTAAAGTTTATGTGTGTGTAAAGGCAGGTGTCCCAATACTTTTGACAATATATGTACCGTGTAGCGCAATTTACATTTTTGTGTGTAGGCACGACCGACAAGTGCATTTACATTTGTACATGAGTGTATGTAGGGGGGGAGGCTCGAAAAAAAAAAATCTGGAGGGGATTTTAGGTGCTTGGGTGTAACTTTCATTTTTTTTACACTTTTTAACTTTTTACCAACCGTTTTTTGATGTCACAGGGGACAAAATTCATCATATGTGATGCATTTTTTGGTGACAGGTTCTCTTTAAAGAGACATCAGGGGTCTAAAAGAAAAAATTAAACTAATGCATGCATTAACTTCCTCCCTGGTCATACTGGCTGGGGAAAGTGACACCAGGTCCCAGGAATGATGTTTTACATGTTACTTCTGGGTCACTAACAGGTCAGTTATGGACATTCGCTGATCTCCGTCCCCCCTCTACCTGGCATGCTGGTGCTTGGTCCGCTAATGAGTGCGCAGATCCCAAGAAACATGGTGGGGGTGGGGAGTAAGCCCCCGTTCACACTAAGGCGACCTGTGAGGCGACCTGGTCGCCTCACAGGTCGCCGTAGGTCGCCTTCCATAGGGAAGCTGCGGACCCGTTCTAATAGGAGCGACACAAGTCGCTCCGACTTAGAAAAAGGGTCCGGAGCTTCTTTGGGGCGACCCGGAGGCGACCGCCATAGACTTCAATGTTCGCGGTGCGAAGTAGCGTCGCTCCTATGTGAATGGGGGCTCAGTAACAGAGTGTGTGGAAGCTGCGCTGCTGTTGGACTGCTTCATCTGACAGTTGGCTTGTCAAATTTACACTCCCGCTGGCAGCATATCTAACCCCCTCCCCCCCCCCAAAGCCACTGATGCATGTCATACATTGGTGGCAGTAAAAGGTTTATTGCACTCAGATTTTCATTTTGCTGCTATTGTGGATTCATAACACAGCATTTTTGTAGACTGAGAGGTGTCAGCCCTGCCCATTGCCTTTTGCTAAATTACCCAGCTACTTACACTGTCTTCTTATCTAAAGCATAGGGACTAACTGTTATGCAGTCCAACATAAAAAATCATCTATTTGAGATAACACAAGCAGGGAGCACAGAGCAGCTCTTAAATTCTGAGCAGATCAATAATTTTCTTGCACTTCACAGATATATTTTGCCTGTTTATTATGTATTCGGTCTGACCAGACTATCGAGGTTGAGCAACCCTCCCCACCCCCCCACACACACCTGTACTCAATCAGTGTCCACCATCAAGTGGATATAGGAGCATTTGCACATCCTTCCCAGCAAGGAGTATTATCTCCAAGGGTTAGAAAGGCTGGATTCATCTCTTTTTCTATGGATAGTGTAGGACCCACTGATAATGGGGTACTTTGACGCAGTAGTGGGCTTGAGCACGATATGGCCATATGGTGGGACCAAACCCCCATTTTTATTTATGGATTGTCTTCAGATTTGGTAGTTATTTCTTTTGCATTTGCGCGCTATTCTTTTTTAATACTTCACAGATATAACAAAAGATTTAATAAGAGGAGTTCATTGCTAGGGTAGAAGAACTACATCCAGCAGGTTTGCATAATACAGAGCCTGCATCCCATCCTACATAAAAGAGCTTTGTATTCCCCATTCAGCCACTAGATGGCGCTGTGCTTACAGCAAGTATACTAGGATCAGCAGTAGGAGACTTGTCACAGGGATGGCAGGGATGCCATAAATGACACAACTCCCTTCTTCCCTCTCCCTTGGAAATTGCTGTGAAATATATGCACTGACAACTCATTATCATTGTTGTCAGGTTTGCCAGGAGAACTCATTTGTATATTCAGGACTTGGGTTGATCTCAACAGGTACAAAATAATATATCTGGAAAAAATTACTCTGTTACAATTCTGTTAAAACATTTCCAGAACAGCGAGGAAGGCACTAGAAAGAGGTTTCAGTTACATAAAAAAAGATACAAAATTAAATCTCCTTTTTTGTTCACAAATGATAACATTTTAATTTTAAGGTGGTATTAAACCCAAAAGGAAACATTTAATATATTGCAGGTTACAGAGGCGTAACTAGAACCTTCAGGGCCCCTATGCAATACGCCATGAAGGGCCCCCCTGACCCCCCCGGACAGGGTCCTTCCCCCCCAGCCTGGTGGCGGAATGCCAGGGCTGGTCCCAAGTGCGATGTTTGTGTGGTAGTTCTGCCACTGGTGTCAGTAGTTTTTTATTTAATTTTTTCTACCATTTTTTTTAATTCATTTATTTTTTTACAATATTATTTTTTTTAAATAATGTTTTACAATTTTTTAGGAGCCCCGTTGGGGGGCTTTGGTAATATATCAGGAGTCTAAACAGACCTCTGATGTTCCACCTTTGAGACAGAGAAAGGGGATGGAGGACACAGTTTCCATCTCCTTAACTGAACCCTCAGCTGCACAGAATAAAATGGATAGGAATAGCTCTGTACAGAGCATCCAATTCATTCACACACTGAAGCATAGTAAACACAGTTTACTATGTTTCAGTTATGAATAGACAGAGTCAGTGATCGGTACGGATCACTGACTCTCCATTCAGAAAAGGCTTCATTCTGACAGATCCCCCGCGGCAGCTGGTGGTAGAGGGGAGGGGAGAACCTTGCAGAGCGGGGGAGGGGGAGGCAGGAAAAAGCACAGGGGGACTGGAGAGCACACAGGAGTGGAGGGGAAGAAGCTGCATAGGAAGATCTGTGGGGGTAGCTGCATATAAAGGAACCGATCTCTTCATCCTCCTCTCCCTCCCACGGGCATTCAGTGGTTGCAGGAGGAAAATGGAAAGATGGGTTTCTCTATGGAAGTGTTTCTCAATCTTTTTCCAGTTAGGGCGCCCTGGAAAGTATTTTCAGTCTGGAGGCCCCCCCAGTCTAAAGGCCCGTACACACGATACGAAAATCGGAAGTAAAATTTCGTCCGACGGACGATCTGCCGATTTTCGGATCATTAGTATGGTGCTTTCGACAGCCGATTACGAATTTTCGGACGACAAAAAATGGATGTGCAGCAGGGCCGGACTGGCGTATCGGGATACCGGGATATTTCCCGGTGGGCCGCCGGCCCTGGGGCTGCTTTGATAGGGCCGCCCGCAGAGCGCCGCTTTAAATATTGCCGGCCGCTTTAAGGATTCCATTGGGTGCCGCTTTAAGGATTCCATTGGGGCCGCTCGCCGCTGATTGGCCGCTCGCGGCGCTCCTCGCCGATTGGCCGGCGGCCGCTGACGCTGTGCAGCCAGGCTGCGTGCACTGCCCCGGCCCCCTCTGCGCTCCCGCTGTACCTGTGAGCGGCATGACGTCACGGCGGGGCGGCTGCGCCTGCGCGGTGGACGGCGGTGCTGCTGGCTCTGGCTGCCTGGTGCATCTTTTCAACTGGAGTCTGGCGCCGATGATCCCTCCCCCCTCCCAGTCTCCCACACTGCACGCACGCCAGCATGTGATCGCCTGGTGGTAAGTAGTATATCATCATGCTGCCAATGAATGGGGGCAATGCTGTGCGCTCTGCAATGAATGGGGGCAGTGATGTGCGCTCTGCAATGAATGGGGGCAATGCTGTGTGCTCTGCAATGAATGGGGGCAATGCTGTGCGCTCTGCAATGAATGGGGGCAATGCTGTGGCGCTCTGCAATGAATGGGGCAAGCCTGTGGCGCTCTGCAATGAATGGGTTGGGGGCAATGCTGTGCGCTCTGCAATGAATGGGGGCAATGCTGTGGCGCTCTGCAATGAATGGGGGCAAGGCTGTGGCGCTCTGCAATGAATGGGGGCAATGCTGTGGCGCTCTGCAATGAATGGGGGCAATGCTGTGGCGCTCTGCAATAAATGGGGGCAAGGCTGTGGCGCTCTGCAATGAATGGGGGCAAGGCTGTGGCGCTCTGCAAAGAATGGGGACAATGCTGTGCGCTCTGCAATGAATGGGGGCAATGCTGTGGCGCTCTGCAATGAATGGGGACAATGCTGTGCGCTCTGCAATGAATGGGGGCAATGCGGTGGCGCTCTGCAATGAATGGGGGCAATGCTGTGGCGCTCTGCAATGAATGGGGGCAATGCTGTGGCGCTCTGCAATAAATGGGGGCAAGGCTGTGGCGCTCTGCAATGAATGGGGGCAAGGCTGTGGCGCTCTGCAAAGAATGGGGACAATGCTGTGCGCTCTGCAATGAATGGGGGCAATGCTGTGGCGCTCTGCAATGAATGGGGGCAATGCTGTGGCGCTCTGCAATGAATGGGGGCAATGCTGTGCGCTCTGCAATGAATGGGGGTAATGCTGTGGTCACTGTGCATTGAAAGGGTGGCACGCTGGTCTCTCTGCATTGAAAGGGGGGCACGCTGGTCACTGTGCATTGAAAGGGGGGCACGCTGGTCACTGTGCATTGAAAGGGGGGCACGCTGGTCACTGTGCATTGAAAGGGGGGCACGCTGGTCACTGCATTGAAAGGGGGGCACGCTGGTCACTGTGCCTTGAAAGGGGGCACGCTGGTCACTGTGCCTTGAAAGGGGGGCACGCTGGTCACTGTGAATTGAAAGAGGGGCACGCTGGTCACTGTGCCTTGAAAGGGGGGCACGCTGGTCACTGTGCCTTGAAAGGGGGGCACGCTGGTCACTGTGCATTGAAAGGGGGGCACGCTGGTCACTGTGCATTGAAAAGGTGGCACGCTGGTCTCTCTGCATTGAAAGGGGGCACGCTGGTCTCTCTGCATTGAAAGGGGGGCACGCTGGTCACTGTGCATTGAAAGGGGGGCACGCTGGTCACTGTGCATTGAAAGGGGGGCACGCTGGTCACTGCATTGAAAGGGGGGCACGCTGGTCACTGTGCCTTGAAAGGGGGGCACGCTGGTCACTGTGCATTGAAAGTGGGGCACGCTGGTCACTGTGCATTGAAAGGGTGGCACGCTGGTCTCACGACGCAATGCTATGGGGCTGGTATGTAATTTTTTCCGGGGCTGGTATGTAATTTTTTCCAGGGCTGGTTTTCATACCCAGTCCGGCCCTGATGTGCAGGCTATAAAAGTTTTATCGTACGTCAACACAACGTCCAAATTTCCTTTAATTAGTACAGTTTTCGTCCGAAAAAAATTGTAAGAACAAGACTAGGCATTCTCAGAAACAAAAGAACACATACAAAACAATTCAACACATGACATCACTTCTGAAGTTGAATTCTGTCCTACGAGAATTTTTGTATGAAAGTAACCTCTTCACTTTCCATATGAGACTAACATACAACAAAAAACGGATGAAAGATCGTTCGATAATCTGATCGTGTGTACGAGGCTTTAGACTTGGTTCACATTACTCATGTCACAGACAAACACACAGGGGTGTCATTCATTCTTGATGGTACACCTACACATTGGCAAACATGATGCATTTTTGGTGCAGCACAATTAAAGATAAAAAAAGATAAGGGAATTTTATTTCCCTGTGTTTCTGTGGGGCAGCCCACTGAAATGAATTTGCTGCCCTATGCGCAGCTGCACAGATGTGAACCAAGGGCTTGTTCACATGTGAGGTTGAGGGGTGGTAAAAGCACACATTTTAGGTGTTTTTTTACAACCCCCCAACTGTTCACCCTGTGTTTTATATATATATATATATATATATATATTTATATATATGTATATATATAGTGCCTTGCGAAAGTATTCGGCCCCCTTGAACTTTGCGACCTTTTGCCACATTTCAGGCTTCAAATATAAAGATATAAAACTGTAATTTTTTGTGAAGAATCAACAACAAGTGGGACACAATCATGAAGTGGAACGAAATTTATTGGATATTTCAAACTTTGTTAACAAATAAAAAACTGAAAAATTGGGTGTGCAAAATTATTCAGCCCCTTTACTTTCAGTGCAGCAAACTCTCTCCAGAAGTTCAGTGAGGATCTCTGAATGATCCAATGTTGACCTAAATGACTAATGATGATAAATAGAATCCACCTGTGTGTAATCAAGTCTCCGTATAAATGTACCTGCACTGTGATAGTCTCAGAGGTCCGTTTAAAGCGCAGAGAGCATCATGAAGAACAAGGAACACACCAGGCAGCTCCGAGATACTGTTGTGGAGAAGTTTAAAGCCGGATTTGGATACAAAAAGATTTCCCAAGCTTTAAACATCCCAAGGAGCACTGTGCAAGCGATAATATTAAAATGGAAGGAGTATCAGACCACTGCAAATCTAGGAAGACCTGGCCGTCCCTCTAAACTTTCAGCTCATACAAGGAGAAGACTGATCAGAGATGCAGCCAAGAGGCCCATGATCACTCTGGATGAACTGCAGAGATCTACAGCTGAGGTGGGAGACTCTGTCCATAGGACAACAATCAGTCGTATACTGCACAAATCTGGTCTTTATGGAAGAGTGGCAAGAAGAAAGCCATTTCTTAAAGATATCCATAAAAAGTGTTGTTTAAAGTTTGCCACAAGCCACCTGGGAGACGCACCAAACCTGTGGAAGAAGGTGCTCTGGTCAGATGAAACCAAAATCAACTTTTTGGCAACAATGCAAAACTTTATGTTTGGCGTAAAAGCAACACAGCTCATCACCCTGAACACACCATCCCCACTGTCAAACATGGGGGTGGCAGCATCATGGTTTGGGCCTGCTTTTCTTCAGCAGGGACAGGGAAGATGGTTAAAATTGATGGGAAGATGGATGGAGCCAAATACAGGACCATTCTGGAAGAAAACCTGATAGAGTCTGCAAAAGACCTGAGACTGGGACAGAGATTTGTCTTCCAACAAGACAATGATCCAAAACATAACGCAAAATCTACAATAGAATGGTTCACAAATAAACATATCCAGGTGTTAGAATGGCCAAGTCAAAGTCCAGACCTGAATCCAATCGAGAATCTGTGGAAAGAACTGAAAACTGCTGTTCACAAACGCTCTCCATCCAACCTCACTGAGCTCGAGCTGTTTTGCAAGGAGGAATGGGCAAAAATATCAGTCTCTCGATGTGCAAAACTGATAGAGACATACCCCAAGCGACTTACAGCTGTAATCGCAGCAAAAGGTGGCGCTACAAAGTATTAACTTAAGGGGGCTGAATCATTTTGCACGCCCAATTTTTCAGTTTTTTATTTGTTAAAAAAGTTTGAAATATCCAATAAATTTCATTCCACTTCATGATTGTGTCCCACTTGTTGTTGATTCTTCACAAAAAATTACACTTTTATATCTTTATGTTTAAAGCCTGAATGTGGCAAAAGGTCGAAAAGTTCAAGGGGGCCGAATACTATTCGCAAGGCACTGTATATATATATATATATGTACAGTATATATGTTTTTTTCATATATACTGTATAAAACAGCTGAAACGGTATTAATAAATAGACTCAAAAGTGCCATGAAATTACAGCAAGGAGTGCACCTCAATTTCTTCATTGAGTCCTCCTGGCGTAAGGTCATTTAGGCAGGATAGCCTAAGTCTCCTGCTGACACAGGCGTTTAAAATGAAAACGCTCTACGGCAGGGAGGCTCCCGGGGGCGGCCTCAGTAACCCAGACTTGGAGGCCTTCTGTGGATTTCTGATTTTTCTCTAAGAAATGTCTGGGAACACTATGTTTATCACTCCCTTTCTCAATGAGCCGCCTGTGTTCACCAAATCGCTTGCGTAAAGTGCAGATGGTTCTGCCTACATAAAACATGTCAGACAGTACACAACATACTTGCTAGAGCAATAATGGAACTCTTTGATGGTATAGGTTTTACCTTTAAACCTTGAAAGTTTTTTTACCGTGATGGACAAATTGCCAAGTTAGACATGTTTTTTTTTACGACATTGGAACAGGCCGACCAGTGGGATCAAAGGAAGGTGGCAAGAGGGCTATCTTGCTTTTGATATTCCTAGCTCTGCGATATGATTCCTTGGGTTTCTCTGTGAGGAAAGTACCCAAAAACGGATCCCCAAGTAGAATCGACCAGTGTTTGGCTAGAATACTCTCCATTTTTTGTAACTGTCATTGAACTGGGTTGTGAAGCGTATCGGTTGGGGAATAACTGATATTTTAGGTCTTGAAGGGGGTTTGGAGGCATGATGTTGAAACGCCTCCAACATAAGAGTGGGGGGTACCCCTTATCCTGAATTTTTCTGGTAAGGAGTTCTCCCTGACTGTTGTAGTCCTCTTCCCTGGTGCAATTATGGCGAATCCTGTGAAACTGACTTTTTGGGATATTATTTATCTGCCTCATGGTGACAGCTGCGATAATGGATAAGCAAATTGCCAGCAGTGGATTTAGTGAAATTAGTGGCGTGTATTTGTGCACCACTGTGATAAAGTTCCAGGTCTAGGAAAGCTAAACTGTCAGGATCTATGACATGAGTGAAGTCTAGTTCGAAGGTATTCTGGTTACAGTACTGGGAAGGATTCCATACTCTACCTTGTACCATTCCATATAATTATAATGTCATCGATGTAACGGCCATAATATATAATATGGGCGGCAAAAGTATTGTTATTGATAATGTGCTGGAGCTTCCAGTATCCCATAGTCAAATTGGAATAGCTGGGGCAAAATTGGCCCCCATAGCTGTGCCTTGGGATTGTATTTAGTGAACACCATCAAACTCATAGTAGTTATGTTTGAGGCAAAACTGTGTTGCCTCAAGGATAAATTGAGCCTGTGGGGATTAACCAGGGGGTCTTCGGATAGGAAATGCTCTAAGGCCTTTAAGCCTACATCATGGGGAATAGATGTATAAAGGGACGCCACATCTAGTGAGACCCACGAATAGTTAGGCTCCCATGTGTAACGTGAAAGCATTTATAATAGATGTGTCCTGTCTCTAATGTATGATGGTAGGCTCTGGGCTGGAGGCTGAAGGAACCAATCAACATACATGGAAAAGCCGCTGGTAACGCTCTCCATTGAGGCCACAATGGGACATCCAGGTGGATTGCGTAGGTCCTTATGTATTTTCAGTAGGTGGTAAAAGTATGGTGTTTTGTAAAATTCCTAATTGATGAAAGATAGCTTGGCCTTAGAGATGATACCATCTGTGAATGCTCTATGGGCTAGAGCAGTGGCTTCTGGAATATATGTAGGTAATGGGTCCTGGGTAAGCTTGATGTAAGTGTTACTGTCTGAGAGCAATCTCAATGATTCTTGGATATTGTCAGATCTGTCCTGGACTACATTACCTCCTCCCTTATCTACATTCCCATAGACACACTCCTAAACCTTGTGGACAGCCTTCCCAGAAGAGTTGAAGCTGTTATAGCTGCAAAGGGTGGGCCAACCTAATATTAAACTCTATGGACTAAGACTGGGATGCCATTAAAGTTCATGTGCGTGTAAAGGCAGGCGTCCCAATACTTTTATTACTATAGTGTATATGTGGTCTCACAGAAGTGGGATTTTTTTCCGTTGGGCTTCATATATGCGTATCTCCCTTTGTACTGTGAGCGTGTCGCATGGCGCACTCCCAGCACAGAGTCCAGGGTTTCATCAAGAGCCCCAGGCCCCGTACAAACGATCGGGACCTAGGACACCCGATTCAAGGTCACCTGATCGCTGTGGTAGCCTCTGATTAACTACCACAGTGATCAGTCACTGTGAAGCCCGCCCCTGTGTTTTTATCTTTCAGTGAATGGAGAGGAAAGATACAATGTTTCTTTCTCTTTCCTTGCAGAAAGAAAAAAAAGTGTTTGAAAAAAAATAAAAAATAAAAAAATAATACAAAAATAAAATAAAGAAAAAATACCTAAATCAAGGTTTGATCTAGGTCAGTGCCAGGATTAGTGTTAGGGTCAAAGGTCAGGGTCAAAGGTCAAGATCAGTATACGTTGTGCAGGATTTTTATTTTTTTTTATTGGCATCAGTGTCAATTAGTGTCAGTGTGTTTTAGGTAAGACAAATTAAAAAAAAAAGCTAAACGCGCACTTTTGCTCCTGGGCTGTACTACGGTTACAAACAAAAAATAACATACACATACAGTATGTGGCATCGCTGCGATCATCAGGAGCAGGAGAATTTATTTTGGGTTGTTCTATGGTGGAAGGTTATGGTAGTAACAAAAAATATACAACTTCATTTTTTTAAAAAAAGATTTCTTTTTACTATTTTGGGCCAGTTTTCCTTTCATAATAAAGAAAAAAAAATCAAGTGATATCCATTGCTCTTTACCACCAAATGAAAGTCCAATTTGTCCAGAAAAAAACAAAAACAAAATTTAATCCATAAGTAGTTGTGATGATATATACGGTTTTACTAACACATGCAAAAATTGTGCTTAGGCATTTAGATTTGTTTTACCCTTAGGCGTGAAGGGGTCAAGCAGGTTGTAACCCTAAAAAAAAAATAAAAAGAAGGCCCTGTTCCTTTAAAGCATGTTAAACCACATAGTGCTTGTGCAGGGACATTTGCCCTTTCTATGTTGTAATATACCTGGTTGATCCTGCCTGTTCCTGTGTGATGACCACGGAAATCCTGACTGCTGATCCATGATACCGTGGTCAGTTTATGTGCCTCCGTTATCCTGCTTCTCTCCTCTCTCCCCCTTCCTCCCTCTCTCCCTGTCACTTCTTAGTGTGTGAGCAGATAAAAAACCCGCCTCTCCCCTCCTGCCGCTATTCCATGCGGCAGAAAAGTTAGTGATCTTAATTCCTGCCAGGCCCTCTGTAAATACCTTTTTTCACATCGCTGATGTGCAGTCACGTGCCCGGATAACGTCAGAGGGAAATCTCAGCCCCCCTCACTCTAATCCTTAGATCAAGGAAAGACAGGGGTGGGCGGTCACGTGACAGCACATCTGTGATGTGAAAAAAGGTATTTAGCTGTCACGTTTTCATTATTACAGAGGAGCTGGCAGGAATTGGGTTTACTGGCTTTACAACCACTTTAACTTCTTCATCCCATGCTGAGCAGCTGCCCTGCTGCATACTGAACACAGGGGGTCCCTCGCTTGGCATGGATGCCATTCGAGGTGCAGTTTGCATTCATCTCAATGAATGCTGAGCATTTTCTGATTAGACGAGTTGAAGAGGTGGGGTGGTGATGTCATGATCTCCACCTTGTCCAAACAAAGAATGCTTTGTATCAACGCAATACACTGCCCCTTCACATCACACACCAGTGCACATGCAGTATAGAGTCCTTTGTTTGTTAAAGCATTGTGTATTATTAACAATAACAATTGATATGAATTTGTTGTGTTTTTTTTTTTTTTTTTTCATATAATAGTTGAAATACTTGTTAGAACCTTTTTTTACTGCTGATCTCCTTCAGCCTCTTCCTGCCATTTCCTGTCTAAATACCCTCACTCCAGTGTCAGCTGCTCGTCATTACTCTGGATGGACTTCATTAAAGAGACAACAGTGGATTATGCCTGTGCAATGTCTAATGATACAGCCTCTTGTGGTATCCATTAGGGGTGCATGTGACATGATATACTGGAGAACAATTGGGACCCTAAATCTAGTGTTTAAAGCTGAGATTTTAGTATTTGGGTTTAAATCTACTCAACCACTTCTGGACCGGAAGGATTTACCTCCTTAATAACCAGGCCATATTTTGTGATTTGGCACTGTTTTACTTTAACGGACAATTGCGCAGTCTTGCAACGCTGTACCCAAATAAAATTGTTATCCTTTTTTTCCCCACAAAATCAAATAGAGCTTTCTTTTGGTGGTATTCGATCACCTGTGCGATTTTAATTTTTTGCGCTATAAACAAAAAAAGAGCAACAATTCTGAAAAAAAAAAAGAAAAAAAACAATATTTTTCACGTTCTGCTATATAACATTCCCCAAAAAAATATTTAAAATCAAAATTTAACATTTTCGGCCAATTTGTTTTCTGCTACATATTTTTGGTAAAAAAAATTGCAATAAGCGTATTTTGATTGGTTTGTGCATTTATGTCATTTTTTTTTTTTTACTAGTAATGGCGGCGAGCTGCGATTTTTTGCGGGACTGTGACATTGCGGCGCACAGATCGGACCCCTGAATGACATTTTTGACACTTTTGGGGGTACCAGTGACATTACTACAGTAATCAGTGCTAAAAATATGCACTGTTACTGTAATAATGACACTGGCAGGGAAGGGGTTAACGTTATGGGTGATCAAGGGGTTAAATGTGTACCTAGGGGTGTGTTTCTAACTGTGGGGGGGACGTGGCTTGTGAAATGACCATAGAGACCTGTGATCCTATATAGAAGGATCACAGGCACTCTATGATCATTCCAGAGAGAAGAACAGACAGCTGTGTTTACAACAGCTGGCCATTCTTCTCTCTCAGCGGGGAACAATCGCGGGTGTCAGGCGCCAATCGGAGCCGCCTGCTCTCTGCATCGGCTTACATCATTGTTTAGTGATTGTCCAACGGCAGCCACCAGCACCAATAAATATCGTTTTTTTTGGAGGCTGAATAACCCAAAAAGATTTTTATTGAGTTATTTATTGAGTAACGCCATCCAAGTAGTTGATCGAATACAAAACAATATGTAATTTCTTAAATTGATTTATTAGGCGATATCCCGTGTATGGTTGAGACCCAGGTCTCTTGGGATTAGGGGTAATAACTTCTCGAGTTATTCCAGAGTCAGGCATTCTCTATGCTCCTAAATAATAGAGTAGTCCTTCTGGAATGTGTAGGACAGACCAAATAGGATCCAGGTGTTCATGAAATAGGGTCTCTTTCCACTGCTGACCAATGGGCCAGCTATATCAGAGTCCACCGTGGCTACATAAATTATTAAAGTCAGGCTACGACCAAGCATATTATTTTTATTTATCATAGAGTTTCCCTAACTCCTATAGACTCTATGCATTCCTTTTTTTTATTACTTACCTCCAAATAGGACTGATGAAATCCTTTTCCCTGCCCCATGATATGATCATATACCTGTATCCAAGAGGGCACTTTGTATTTTATCCATCAGACATAGTTAGATACGTGTCCTGCCTTAGCTGGCAGTGAAGAGTAAAGTTATCAACAGTGACAATAATGATAATCCTCCCTCTTAGCGCGTATAAAGGATCAGATGCACAGAGTGACACCACTGCAGTGAAATCACTGCAGGCCAGATAACGTTGTCACCCCTCAAGATGTAGGCCAATGGATTAGCAGGACCACCAGGTTTTTTTTTATTTACACAATTTTTTTTTTAGAAATGTTTTTATTCCTGTTCAACTGATCATCAAAAAAAAGAGAAAACACAATTCATTCTCTGCTTCCATTTAACTCCTAACATTGTAGTTCTGTATTTTAAAGTTACAAATAAACATCAGACAAAGAACATAATGATATAATAAAATAATATAGAAAGAAGACAGAGAGAGGGAAAAAAAACAACAACACATGAGCATAGATTCCCCTGAGCCCAGAAAAAAATCATAAAATATAAAGAATATCTCCTTGGTATACAAATATCTTATAAGATTCAACATCTAATCCAAGAGTCATTTTTAAGGCATTCCATTTTTAATTCAATGAGCTATAAACCTGTGGATAGTCTGCAGACATCTTCATTTTTTCCAAGCATCCCGCATATTAGATAGGTAGGGCTAATAGGTAGGGCTAATTTCAATGCAAAGACACATATTTCTTTTGCATTATTTAACATGACCTACATTGGGGCCATTGAGAACAAAAGTAGCCACCCTTCAACAGGAATAACAAAATAAAAAAATGATTTGGAGGAGTCAGAAAGCAATAGAAGGTATTTCTTTTAACTAAGAATACATACTTGAATATCATTTTTTTTAGTTTAATGTCACTTTAGTACATAGGGTACTTAGCTATTTTAAAATTCACACAGTTAGACCTAAGATCTTAGATATAGAAGGTTATGTAGACAACTGGAAGGTATAGTGTTACCATAATCCCTGAACAAAGGTTTTAAGGAAAAAAAACCCTTCTTGGAATACCACACTTATAGTGGGGGAGAACCACCCATTCCAAAAGAGGGGTCTCCAAGTCCTTTCCTCTAAAACTGGTGATATAGTCCCCTGTTTGTTACGATTGTGTCCTTCCCCGAATGGGGATTACCGTTTTCAGTGCTGTGGAGAGAGATACCACTCCCTAATGGCGCTTTTCCACTGCATGGAACCGTACCGGTTCGGTACGCTTTTGTGCTTTTCCACTGCGGTACCGCATGGTATAGGGTCGGAACGGTTCGGTACGGTACGGTACGGTATAGGTTTGCTTTTCCACTGCATGGAACCGAACGGTACGGTAAGGTACGGCTCTGAAAAAACAGTACCTACTCGATTGTGGTTCCAACAGGTACCAAACTGGTACCATATCCCACAATCCTTTGCATGCAGTCACTACTAGCCACTGATTGGTCAGAGAATCCCACCCACCCCGTTGTTATCCCACCCACTTAACTTTAGTACTACTTTAGTGGAAAAGCAAACCTATACCGTACCGTACCGAACCGTTCCGACACTATACCATGCGGTACCGCAGTGGAAAAGCAAACCGGGCCAAGCAGGGCCGAGTAGAGCCGAGTCGGTACTAGCCGGTACTTGCAGTGGAAAAGTGCCATAAGTAGCACCATGTTTGCTTTGTTTTTATGTATCTGATGGACCAATTTATGTATGGCTAGAATGTTGTACTATCACATTGAATTTTGAATAATGAAATATTGATTCATAAGAATTAGAATTTACCTTTAATAAACAATTTTAGAAAAATATATTTTCTACATGTAATTTATTGTTACCTTTAAAGTCCCATTCCAAGAAGGGGGTTTTTTCCTTAAGACCCAAGATCTTAGATATTACCTTCCCTACACTTGACCAATATGTTTGAGTAACCGGGCAGGACCACCTACAGTGTGTCTGTGAAGGTTCTCATTTAACCAGGTCATAGGATATCTAATAGTAGTTAGTCACATTAAACTGGATTTGTTCAGTAATGTTGAAGTTTTATCGTAGTACCACCAGGATCATGCCTCTGTCTCAGAGGAGACCTACAGTGTGTCTGTGAAGGTTCTGATTTATCCAGATCATGGTATATCCAGTAGAACTTTGTCACATTCAACTGGGGCTTTTTCTGTATTGTTGAAGTCTTATCGCAGTACAACCTCTGTCTCAGAGGGCATCTACAGTGTGTCTGTGTATGTTCTCACTTATTCAGTTCATGGTATGGCAAGTAATGGTTAGTCACATTCAACTGAGCCTGTTCTGTAATGTTGAAGTCTTATTGTAGTGCCGCCAAGACCATGCCTATGTCTCTGAGGGCACCTATACATACCTCCTAACTTTTTGAGATGGGAACGAGGGACACCTATTAGCCAAAGTATGTAGGTGTAGAACACACCTTCATGGCCCCTGAAAGGAGAATTATAAAAAAAAAAAAAAAAAATGAATAGTTAAACCCACAAGTGCTTTTTTTTTTTTTTTTTTTTTTTTTTTTTTTACCACTACTATTTCTTTATACTGGCTTTTGAAATTTACAAATTCAGCAATTTAGAATTTGGATGAAAGGTTTAGCATTGGGAAATACTTTTTGAAAGATAAAAAGTGCATTTCATATACAACTATATAGATTAGACCAAAATGAGGGACAAACGAGGAAAGCTAGACAGAGAAACTTTGATCCAAATCAGGGGCAGTCCCTCGAAATCAGAGACATTTGGAAGCTATGCCTACACAGCATATCCGTGAAGGATTTAATTTATTTATCTATCGTATGGCTAGTAACATTCAACTGAACCCATTCTGTAATGTTAAAGTGTTATCGAAGTACCACCAGGACCATGCTTGTGTCTTAGAGGGCACCTACAGCTTATCCATGAAGGCTTTCATTTATCCAGGCATAGTATGGCTAGTGGTGGTTAGTCATATTCTACTGAACCCATTCTGTAATGTTGAAGTCTTATTGTAGTACCACCAGGACCATGCCTGTGTCTTAGAGGGCAGATACAGCGTATCTTTGAAGGTTCTTATTTATCCAGGTGATGGTATGGCTAGCATTAGATAGTCATATTCAACAGGATTAGGACAGTAATACTGAATTATTTTTGCAGCTTTCTAAGCCACTTTTTCATGGTTTGGAAAGCTATAAGCTATGAAATGTCTTCAAGTCTTATTGTGGTACCACCGGGACCATGTCTGTGTCTCAGACTGTGTTAGTGAAGGTTTTCATCCAGGTCATAGTATATCAGTAGTTAGTCACATTCAGCTGGACTTGTTTTGTAATATTGAAGACATTTCATAGTTTACCTTCTTTGTGGCTTGATAAACTACGAAACATCTTTAACATTACAGAAAAAGTCCAGTTGAATGTTGAAAACATTTAGTAGTTTCTAGCTTACCAAGCCATGAAGAAATGTCTTGGGAAACTACGAAAATACTTCAGTATTACAGTACAAGTCCAGTTGAATGTGACTTATTACTGCTAGCCATACCATGACCTGGACAAATGAGAATCTTCATAGATATGCTGTAGGTGACCCCTGAGACACAGGCATGGTCCCGTATATCAGTAGTTAATCACATTCAGCTGGGCTTGTTTTGTAATGTTGAAGACATTTCATAGTTTACCTTCTTTATGGCTTGATAAACTACAAAACATCTTTAACATTACAGAAACAGTCCAGTTGAATGTTGAAAACATTTAGTAGGTTCTAGCTTACCAAGCCATGACGAGTGTCTTGGGAAACTACGAAAATACTTCAGTATTACAGTACAAGTCCTGTTGAATGTGACTAACTACTGCTAGCCATACCATGACCTGGACAAATTAGAATCTTCACAGATATGCTGTAGGTGACCTCTGAGACACAGGCATGGTCCCGGCGGTACTACAATAGGACTTCATTACAGAACAGGTTCAGTTGAATGTTGAAAACATTTTGTAGTTTCTAGCTTACCAAGCCATGAAGAAGTGTCTTGGGAAACTACGAAAATACTTCAGTATTACAGTACAAGTCCTGTTGAATGTGACCAAATACTACTAGCCATACCATGACCTGGACAAATGAGAATCTTCACAGAAATGCTGTAGGTGACCCCTGAGACACAGGCATGGTCCCGTATATCAGTAGTCACATTCAGCTGGACTTGTTTTGTAATGTTGAAGACATTTCATAGTTTACCTTCTTTGTGGCTTGATAAACTACGAAACATCTTTAACATTACAGAAAAAGTCCAGTTGAATGTTGAAAACATTTAGTAGTTTCAAGCTTACCAAGCCATGAAGAAATGTCTTGGGAAACTACGAAAATACTTCAGTATTACAGTACAAGTCCAGTTGAATGTGACCAACTACTACTAGCCATACCATGACCTGGACAAATGAGAATCTTCACAGAAATGCTGTAGGTGTCCCCTGAGACACAGGAATGGTCCCGTATATCAGTAGTTAATCTAATTCAGTTGGACTTGTTTTGTAATGTTGAGGACATTTCATAGTTTACCTTCTTTGGGGCTTGATAAACTAGGAAACATCTTTAACATTACAGAAAAAGTCCAGTTAAATGTTAAAAACATTTAGTAGTTTCTAGCTAATGCCTCGTACACACGCATCGATAATTGGCCTTGAATTATCAGCCGATTTTCGGCTTGTTAGTATGATGCTTTCGACAACCGACTCCGACTTTTCGGCCGAAAAAAATCTGGTGTGCAGGCTATAAAATTTTTGTTGGCCGTCAACATAACGGCCGATTTTCCGTCAGTCAGTACAGATTTCGGCAGACAAAATTCTGATGAGCAAGACTGGGCATGCTCAGAGAAGAAAAAACACACGGAAAGTAAACCAACACATGACATCACTTCTGAAGTTGGTTTTTGTTGGCTGAGAAAATTAGTGTGCAGTCTAGAGCACATTTCAACCAACACAACAACACTGGACAAAAGACGGCTGATCGGTCGGCCGATAATCGTTGCGTGTGTACGAGGCATTACCAAGCCATGAAGAAATGTCTTGGGAAACTACGAAAATACTTCAGTCTTACAGTACAAGTCCAGTTGAATGTGACTAATTACTGCTAGCCATACCATGACCTGGACAAATGAGAACCTTCACAGAAATGCTGTAGGTGCCTTTTACAGGTAGGGTCCTGGTGGTATTATGATGAGCCTTCAACATATATTTATCACTATTAGCCATACCATTACCTGGATGAAAGAGAACCTTCACAGACACATTGTAGGTTCCCTCGGAGACACAGGTGGTACCACCATAAAACAATGTGCATGAACGTAGAGCGACCATGAACATCCCTATAGGGATTATTTCACGGGAGGGCTTGTTGCCATCTCTGCCTGCCTTTTTGTGTCATTTTAATGCTAGTTAAACATGGAAATACATAATAATGTATGTGAATAAATGAATGGTTTTGCTGGATGGAATTGGTAGCCAGATTATACACAGACAGTGAATAGATGTAAGAAACAATAACTGAGCAACAGTGTCTGTTCGTA